>NC_056743.1:336245357-336573234 GCF_019279795.1 Protopterus annectens
GAGATTGTATTTAAACCATGATAGTGAATCTTTGAAGGATAACACCAGTAGAAGCATTAAGAAAACACATGTAGTGTTATGGTATGGCCATTATAGCTCTGCAGTGTAGTTATACCAGGTTTAACAAGGTACAGTGTATCAGTATTCCAGAGCTTGAAACCTGATTTTTAAGGCTGTTGGACAGAAAATATTTTTGTTTTTTGACATTTACTGCAGTTGTGGAAATTAGTCTGCCCCCCCAGCTCAGTAACCTCAGATATAACTAATAAATTAAGGGGCTGTGGAGATGCAGCCATGTATGAGGTGTGTATTGGGGATGTTTTGCACACACTGTTTTAACCATGTCTGTGATTAAAGGTGAGCTTATACAAACTGTACTCTGACAGCGGTCGCATACCTACGTTAACCATCTTAGACTGTGTCTGATACACGCTAACACTAGCTGCAAAGAAAGTAATGAGCGCTGACCATTCGTGAAGCAGCAGTGTGGAAAACGCTGGTACGCGACAAAGAAAAAAGCCTTATTTAATCATCGAACAACCTGAAAGAATGTTAGACAATGAACTCTAATAGTGCCTGAATATAAAAATTAATTGTGTTCGTAAGACAACATCACAGCCAATGTAAAGTCTGACAAAAATGAAAGACTAATTGAATGTGACAGTCAGAAGCGGCAAACACTATTCAAAGAGTGAAAAAGTAAGTTGGTGCAGAAGATGAGTCACGTGTCCTTTTGAACCTGTTTTAGTCAAAAGTAAGGTGGTGTAGAAGATGTGAGAGAGTCACGTGTCCTTTTGAACCTGTTTTAGTCTGACATTCACTGAAGATTTGTTACATTTTTCCTAATGTGCTAAACTGTCGCAGTGCGTTACACATAGAGGAGCCAATATTAAGAGCTGTAATAAATGTAAAACTTTAATTTTATGTAATAGTATATAATGTGTAGTTCTCCAAAGAAATGGTATTGGGACACCGATACAGTTTGCATTATAACCGTACTCTGTTCGAAGGAAACTGCTATAGCAGCTATGCCACTATGTGGGGGCTTCGCCCCACTTGCTGATTTAGCAGATATATTGATCTGAGTTCATGTCACCCCTGCATTATGGAATTCTGCTTTTGCTAAAAAATAGTTTTGTTAGAAAAACAGCTATTCAGTCAAAGGCAGTACAGTTTGTATGCTTTACAGTGTGATCACGGATTCTGCAATCCCACATCTGATGTCAGTGTCCTAAAAAACAAGTATGATCACGGATTCTGCAACCCCACATCTGATGTCAGTGTCCTAAAAAACAAGTATGATCATGGATTCTGCAACCCCACATCTGATGTCAGTGTCCTAAAAAACAAGTATGATCACGGATTCTGCAACCCCACATCTGATGTCAGTGTCCTAAAAAACAAGTATGATCATGGATTCTGCAACCCCACATCTGATGTCAGTGTCCTAAAAAACAAGTATGATCATGGATTCTGCAACCCCACATCTGATGTCAGTGTCCTAAAAAAACATTTTTATAAAATGCTGAAAGTTACTTAAGTTTCTAAATTGAAAATAATTTATTATGGTGATTGTGCCTAGCTAATATCAGACCTGTGTTGTATGCTTGTCTCTTTAGTACATACTTCACATGACATTATGAATCCCAAAGCAGTTCCTGTAGAATCTAACAGATATTTACACATGAAGAAATAGTCCCAGTGTCCAACAATTGTAACACAAAAAACGCCAACAGAAGATAGCGTAAAAACACACCAGGAATCTGGAAACTGTGCTGGAAACAACGTTGATTTATTATTGCACAAACAAGAAGGTGTAGCGCTTTCTTCAGAATACTACTGACTTCATCAGAACACCAACTACTGTAAACCATTAGCTTAAATACATACAACCCACAGAAAAAAACACCTTTTCCATCAATTAATCAATTATATTATTTACATTAAAAAAAAACCTGTAAATCATTGCCTTATGCACGAATGGTTTCTATAAAACATTTCTCATAAAATGAATAAAACCGTACATGTTACACAAACCTATACACATAAATGTCCCAAATACAAATAAAATATTATATAAAAAAGGCTTGGTGTAACAACAGATGTGTGATAAATGCATGAACCTCCTATTCACTACTATATATCATAGATTGTGGTCATTCTGACACTATCTGCTATGTATGATGTAGCTATCTTCAAATAGCTATAATAAATATCTCGTAACTATTATAATGCTACAACCTCGTGTACTTAACCTATATCACTGTGTACTTCTAATGATTCATACAAAAACATAACCATATTTGTGAAGTTAATGTATCACAAAGTGTATTGGAATATACTTCGAAAACTGTGTGGAATAAGCCTAGAAACTTGTTCTAAGTCCTAATAAGGGGCTTAGTTGGAATCATCTCGTTTAGGCCTGGGGGAGTGGATGCATCTAACTTGATCTGCCATCTGATCTCCCTTTCCCCCACTATTGCCTTAATGTTGCCCCCTCGGGGATTTGGCGTAACCACTTCCAATATAGCAAATTTGAAAACATTACATTGTGGATTTTTGATTAAATGCCTTGACAAGGCGTTGTTTATATCACATTTCCTCATACAATATGTGTGGTCATAAATCCTGTCAGCGGTCTGTCTTTCCCACATAGTAACTCCTGCATGTTTGACAAACACCCAAATATACTATGTGTTTAGTCAGGCAGTTACCATTGCAAAACTTGACCTTGCTTTTTATACTGTTGTTTAGTACAATGCTCGGTGCATCCAAAATGTACTTACAAAAATTGCATTGACCACATTTTTTTGTACCTGTTTTCTGTATTCTCTTTCCCTTATAATAGTTAGATTTGATCTCAATAATTCTCTTCAAATTGTTCCCAGTCTTGTGTACAAAATGTGGTCTATCAGGTGTTTTTTCTTTAATTGACAAGTCGCTTGTCAAAATATTCCAGTTTGAGGTGATTATATTTTTAACTTCTCTAGTGTGCCTACCGTATTTGATTATGCATGCCCTGGAGTATTCATTACCTGGGACATTACTACCAGTATTGCAAGTGTTGTCATTACTGTGCTGGTTAGTCGCATTTCCTACTCCCAGTAGGGGTTTGTACTTGTTTCCCCATTCCTTTGCAACATAGGAGGTGATGTCCTTTATCATATTTTGGGGGGTATCCTTTATCTGCAAAAAGATGTCCAATATATGACATCTCCTGGAGCATGTACTCCCTCTCGGAGGTCATCCTTGCAGCCCGGATACACTGCCCCCTAATGATACCCCTTTTAGTGCTATAGGAATGTGCACTACTAAAGTGTAGATACCCATTGCTAAATGTGTCCTTTCTGTAGATACGGGACTGAAACGACTCACCCTGACTGTAAATATACACATCCAGGTAGTTGATACCGGTGTAGTCATACTGGTGAGTGAATTTGAGATAATCAGTGGTATTGTTGATGTATTTCATGAAGACTGTTAAGTCTTGTTCACTACCCTCCCACAAAATGAAAATGTCGTCCAGGTATCTGACATCTCTTGATTTGCATCATCCAGTTAGAATTTAAAATAAATTCCATTTCCCAGTCCAATAAGACCAAGTTAGCGTATATGGGGGCACATGCAGTACCCATAGCTACGCCAACTTTCTGTTTGTAATACTCCCCCTATAATTATGATCCAGGACGATGTCCATAAATTCCATAATTAAAGAAATGTCATTCTGCCCCAAGCCGCTCAGTCTGAGAATACTATTGCTGAACCTATTCAGGCCATCCTCCTTGGGAATACATGAGAATAGGTCCTGAACGTCAATGGTAACATAGATAAGGTTGGGGCTCCACATATCTTGCTTGAAAATGCCCAAGAATTCCCATGAATCTTTCATGATGTGCTCAACTGTATTGTACATATGTTTCAATTTGTGGTGAACTACTTGGCCAAAAGGGAAAGCTTTACTTGCACTACCAGAAATTATAGGTCTAAATGGAGGGTCGTAGACATTCTTATGGACTTTAGGAATACCAGTGATAGTAGCAAGTATTGGGAACTCGACCTTCAAGAATTTGTATAGGTCTTCATTTATCCTGTTTTCTAAAATGAATTCCTCTAAGTAGGAATCGATACGTCCGTGGGCAATGTTAACCTCATTCAAGGATGAGGCTACATATTGTGTTCAATAATTCAAAGATCTTACTTATATATTTCTCCTGGTCATAAAACACTATGTCCCCACCCTTGTCTGCTGACATAATTCTGATGTTTCTATCACATAAGGATTCAACCACATCCATAACCTCACAACTAGACTGATGCCTTGTTTTTTGTGTCTATATTTATTATGTAAGGCATACACCTGGGCATTTACCACATTTTCGAAGGATGCTAAGGTGGAAGACATAGGGGGTGTGAAAACACTTTTTTTCTTTAACTCACCTCCTTGTGAGAAGTTAGTACTATTTTTGTTAAAAAAAATCCCTAAATTCAATTTTCTCAAAAATAACTTGAATTCCACTAAGGTGTCGGTTGTGTCCATACTATTATCCGGTATAAACTTCATACCTTTAGAAAATATCGAAAAGAATTCAGGTTGAACTTGATGTGCACTGTAATTATAAATTTTCAGTTCACCACTGACGTGTATTATTCCATCACTGTTTGGTTTAAAATTGTGATCATTGTAAACAGTGCTACCAACCAAGTTATCTGTATCTACCTGGGAAATAGGCCAATAAGAACATTTGGGGTCAGTTGTTAATTGTACCTGCGACTCCTCCAAACATTTCTCCCTTTCCCCTTTCATTCCACAGTTTTCCAATGCTCTCTCTCTTCCTCTAAAAAACACTCCTCATCAGCTTGATTGACAAAACTATTTCCGTAATAATTAGAGTGTTTCCTGTCAGATGTAACCACTTTATGTTTTTTATCATTTTTTGTTTTCCACCTGTAGGCGGTCCCTTTTTCATATTGTGTAATATCTCTCTGTAATTTTTTGCACTTTCTTTCATATGTTTTTTTATACATACTCTCAGCATATTCATATTGCTTAAAGTATGATTTCTCCCAGTGTGCAAAAAGCATGTCGTTTTGTATAAGTTTGTCAATCTGTTCAACCTCATTTAACAAAATACTCAATTTAGAATCATTACATTCAATAATAAATGACATAAACTTTTTACCAAATCCATTAAACATTTCATTACACATTTTAATGTTTTCAGCGTTCATATCAACGCCCAAGGGCTCTTTGAAAAAACGCAAGCCCATAGGAATTACGCCACTGTCCAAACATTTGCGGAGATACATGTTCTCCACTTGAATATTTTTGACTTTACTCAACTTGTTACCAAAGGAATATATTAATTCCTTCAAAGAAGGATGATCACCTTCACCTCCTTCATACTGGTTAATGGACCCAAACCCATGAATGTCTTTAAAATCAAAAGGCATTTTCATAAATGTGTCCAAGTTGTACCCGTGCCCTTTCTCTAAACCTCCCTGTAAAGAAGGCTTTGAAACAGTACCTTTGATGTGTTTACTATAAGCCGCACTATTCTTCTCCTCACCAGCATAAGTCCGAACAGGAGGTTGCCATTTTGGTTTCGCACCAGATATCAAGTATAAGTCCTCGTCGATATTATCAGTCGCTGTAGAAATGTTAATAATGCTTCTATGTCCAACCATTTGCTCGTTGAATTCCTTCCTCGGCGTGCATTTCGACGTGAATGGAGAAGAGAATCTCCTCTGTCCATTAGGGATGTCATCGTCGCTGCCATGACCAATAGAGGAACGGACTGTCGTCGGCACAGTGAAGCTAGGTTGCACACAGTTTGCACAATAGCAGGCGGAGTAAGCAATTCCACTAGGCGAGTTATTTCGCCCTTTATAATTGCCATTTCTGAATGGATTTTATCGATCTCCTCACGAGTGATTGAAGTGGATAAATTCATAGTCTCCTGCATAGAATCCATGTGAAACGACTAAAAATGAAGAAATAGTCCCAGTGTCCAACAATTGTAACACAAAAAACGCCAACAGAAGATAGCGTAAAAACACACCAGGAATCTGGAAACTGTGCTGGAAACAACGTTGATTTATTATTGCACAAACAAGAAGGTTTAGCGCTTTCTTCAGATCACAAATATGGTTATGTTTTTGTATGAATCATTAGAAGTACACAGTGATATAGGTTAAGTACACGAGGTTGTAGCATTATAATAGTTACGAGATATTTATTATAGCTATTTGAAGATAGCTACATCATACATAGCAGATAGTGTCGGAATGACCACAATCTATGATATATAGTAGTGAATAGGAGGTTCATGCATTTATCACACATCTGTTGTTACACTAAGCCTTTTTTATATAATATTTTATTTGTATTTGGGACATTTATGTATATAGGTTTGTGTAACGTACGGTTTTATTCATTTTATGAGAAATGTTTTATAGAAACCATTCGTGCATAAGGCAATGATTTACAGGTTTTTTTGAATGTAAATAATATAATTGATTAATTGATGGAAAAGGCGTTTTTTTCTGTGGGTTGTATGTATTTAAGCTAATGGTTTACAGTAGTTGGTGTTCTGATGAAGTCAGTAGTATTCTGAAGAAAGATATTTACACATACTGAACACTGTAATGAGCTCTAGCAGGGTGCAAACCAACAGGGCTAGATTTATAAACCAGTGCATTAGCATGGTGCAGACATAATATCACATATGCAGACAACATAATAGTGCTAAGTAGACATGAATGAAGAAAAAGCTGCAAATAGCAAAACTAAGTAGAGAGCTGTAGACTGGTAAGCAAGGTAGAGAGCAAACAACATAAATGAAACAGACTGGCGTACCTGTGAGTCTAAAAAGAAGGGCAAACCTGTGAGGTCATGTCACATCAGGCAAACTCGTGAGACCATAAATGAGAAATGCAACTGGTAGTATGAGCTGCTGCCCTGTAGAAAAGAGTCGCTGCACACACACACACATGAAAAAAAAAAAAGTAACTTAGCTGTTAAGGAGTTCTGGACGGGGCCCAGACACCTGATGGTTCATTAAATGTAGTGTAAAGAAATGTTGGAAAACAAATGAATAAAATTATAAAAACCTTGTCACTCCAGGAGCGCTCTTTCTGTATTTCACAGCAGAGGTGTCCAATAAGTGATTTCCCTCTACTCATGTCATCATCCCAACCTACTTACCTACCCTATCAGCAGAGGAGCCCACAGGATTTTTTGCAAGGGGGTAAAAAACCAGAGCCCCCCATGCAGCCATTTGTGTCTCATTACTTGGACGTTTCTCCCCAATTGCCGTAAACACTGTCAGTGTGCATACTGTTTTATGCTTTACTTCTACAAGGATTACCGATATTTGGATTTCATTTACAACTTCTATTTTAAATTTTATAGCACAAACACTGATAGACATTTGCTAAACAAAGCAATAGTCTTAGAATGAAAACAGACTTGGCATTAACATTTCTCTACCTTTGAACCCCACCTTCACTGCAACATCATTGAAGCAGACATTAAAAGCAAATGCATCTGGCCAGTGGCAGGTTAAGTTTACTTTTGGGCTGTTTTCAAATCATAGGCCCCATGCACACATTTTAGGACCATGCAGAAGTTCTTTAATTCACCTTCCTGATTGTAGAAATTATAATATATAATTGAATTGTATCCCTTGTATTCATTATAATATATAATTGAATTATATCTCCTTGTATAATACAGCACCACTTGTTAGTGTGGGTCTTAAATTTACAGTTTTGAACATTTTTCTAGTAAGCAATGATACAACATATGAACCAATAATGAAAACTGCACAATTAAGAACATTTCAACCATAAAAGGCACTCAAACTTCTGTCATTACAATCCACCAGTATCAGTCAATACGCACAATCTCTGCAGAAGTAAAAGTCATATGAATAATTCCACATTAAAAAGGTTTGAAACTAATGGAGGTTGTTGCTAGAAAACCTTATTTCAGTATTTCACCTACAAATTCAGTGCCTGCTGCCCTTAAAGAATAAGTTGCCTATGTTACATTAAAAAATGGTAAGCTGGTATATTGCAATAAGTAAATGGTTGGCAAGCTGAAAAACAGGTTCATCGTTACTAGGCATCACATTTAAAGGAGGACATACTTAGGACTGCAGCACCCCCACCCCCTTAAAATGCAAATGTACATGCTGTGGGAGTAGAACCTACAGCCCTCTACATCAAGATGCAAGTATGCTACTTGCTGTGCTACTAACACTGCTTTAGAATTCTATACCACAATAGTGATACCATTTGCTAAACAAAACAGTTGTACATTTTAAGCAGACTTAGCATGAGTACCAGTAAACTTCTTTTCCTGTGAAACTCACAATTCCTTAAAAATTCACTGAAAATAAATTCCACCTGTTAACTCTAAATAGAGCATTTCACTCTCTCACAGACGCATACACCTCAACCTCGTAGTGCAAGAAATCTAGACAAAGCCTAAAATAGGGGCAAACTATAAATATTGCTCTCATGAACTTAGAAAATTGTTAGAATAACAGGATTTGTGTTGGTATGCATTTTTCTAAAGGATATCACATCTAAAACTCAAATGTCTGTTATTATTTAGCAATTGCAATCCTTTTTAGGAGGAATATGGGGCAAAAACCTGGACACCTAAGGGGTATACTACCTCCCTCTTATACATACGTACACACACACATACCATACCTCTCAATCTCTTAGCACAAGAAAGCTGGACAAAGCCTATTATAATGTTGGGGACAAAGGCCCAAAAAAGGGACACATTTACAAAGTTGCTAGAATAACAGGATTTGTGATGTAATGCATTTCTTAAAGGCTATGAACTCTGAAGCTCAAACACGTCTTTATTTAGTAACTTTAATCCTTAGCTCATCCCAGTGATTTATCAAAGTCTTTTGGCTTTTCCTGGTTAGGGGTTGCCAAAGCAGAACTCTGGTCCGCTAATGATTGGCAATGGATTTCTACTGTGCCGAGTTGCCAGCCCGATTCCCAGCCTTCAAAGAAGGTACACCCATTCACCCACGCACCTACCAGCATGTCTTCAAACATCACTTGACCGTGGGGAGGACATGCAGACTCCACACAGAAGGCGCTTCAACCGAGAATCGAATGGGAGAACCTCTTGCTGTGAGGCTACAATGCTAACCACTGTGGCACTAGTGATTTGTCAAAAAAAAAGCAGACTTTTTATGGGAAAAAGACCAAAAATATAAGGCAAAAATCTGGACATTCTGTGAAAATCTGTAAGAGTTGAAAGGTATGACGCACACATACACCCCTACCTTGTTAGAAAGTGGATAGAACAACAAGGTTTGCATTAGTATGCATTTTCTGAGGATATGAAGTCTAAAGCTCAAATGTCTGCTATTATTTTCTGACTTCAGTCCTCTGTGATTTGCCAGAAAAAACACAATTGTATGAAAAACCAAAAATATGAGGCAAAAATCTGGATAAAATCTGGATAATTGCGAGGTACGACCCCCCTTACACATACACTCCTACTGCTACTCCCCCTCTTACTTACACACAGATACACTCACAAACCCTTACCTATATCTTATAAATGCACATGGGTACACACACACACACACACACACACACACACACACACACACACACACACACACACTTTAAATACTTAAATACACATGTGTGTACACACCTACCTCTCACTTGTACCTTCGTCTGTAGTTCAAACATCTTCTGGAATTCACATTTCCCGCTGGTTCCGGAAGATGAAGTTGTAAACCATCTGTTGCACAGACCCAGAAGCATCTGTGCAACTGGATGCAAAGAGCGTTCTTAAAGAAGAATGCTCTTAAAAAAAAAAAAAAAAAAAGATTTTTTTTTTTTTTTTTTTTTTAATTAAAATACAACTTATCTCCCAGCCCGTTCCAGGGGGTTGCAAGTCCACTCCCTTACACCAGCCTGTGGGCACCCTTGCCTATCAGTGATCACCTGCTACCTATCATAACCTATCCAGCTCTACAACAGTCACTACCTGCATCCCAACATATTTACAGTGTCAGTGATCACTCTCTACCAACTATAACCATTCCAGCCCTGTCATAGTCATTCCCTTCATCCCAACCTACCTAACCTATCAGTGATCACCCTTTATCCATCAAAACCTACCCAGCCCTACAGCAGTCACTACCTTCATCTCCATGTACCTGCCCTATCCGTGATTACCCTACAGCAGTCACTACCTTCATCTCCATCTACCTGCCCTATCTGTGATTACCCTCTACCCACCACAACCTAAATAGTCCAACCATAGGCGCAGCCTTTATAACAACCTACCACCCCTGTCAGTGATCACCCGCTACCCACCATAACTTACCCGGCCCTACATCAGTTAATGCCTGCATTCCAACCTACCTACATACCCTATCAGCGGTAACCCACTATCCACCATAACCTTCCCAGTCCTGCAGCAGTCACTGCTTGTATCCAAACCCAACTTCCTGGCAAGTGACCTCCCATTACCCAACAAAGACTACCCAGCCCATCACCAGTTAGTCCCTGCACCCAAAACTAACTACCTTATCAGTGATCACCCCCAACCCAGCATAACCTACCCATTCCTGCAGCAGTCACTGCCTGCATCCCAACTTACCTTCCTTGTCGGTGATTACCAGCCCTATCATAGTCACTACCTCCATCACAACGAACCCAGCCTATCCGGGATCGCCCTCTACTAACCTTCAACTATGCAGTCCAACAGCAGTCAATGCCTGCATCCATCTTTCCTATCCATGATCACCGTCTAATCACTATATCTCATCATAGACACTGCCTTCATCCTAACCTACCTACCCAATCAGTGATCACCCTTTACCAACCATAATCTTAGTCCTACTGTAGTCACTGTTTTCATACCAACCTACCTACATTATCAGGCATCATCCTCTTCCTGTGCAGTCTCACCTACAATCCTTTCATCTGTTACTGTCTACTTTCAAAGTTACATGTTCTGTGTCCGTCTTCCCCACAGTTGAAATTTCACTGGTCATCATTTTAAATCACCATACTTATCCTTCCATCCATGCACAATGCCTTTTCCCATTTTTGCACATGGGGTTGGGGTGTCACTTCAGTTGTGACCATCATTGAGAGGTGAGGTTTACATAGACGCTGCTTAATATATAAAACCCAAATGAGAAGGAAACTGATCAGTGCCTGACGGTCTGCTATGCTGTGTAATGACTGTTTGGGGTTCTCCTCCCCAAAAGTGTTAATATCATAGTCTGTCCTTTCCTGTGTACACAGGGATGCCTAACTGTCTCTTATAGATTCTAAAGAGAAACAGAGTAACTGATTTCAAACATCACACATGTAGCAGCGAAGCAATCGGACGCATGAGATGGTCATACCCTATAAAATCCCAACAAGCTGGACCCGTTCTCCTTTGCAAAATCCAGAAGCAATTACTTTTCTTGGCCTGTAGTACTATAACAAATCATTCTAATTTTTTGTAATGTCAATAAGGTGCATTTTTAAATCCGGTGCCTTAATTTTGCCAATTCCATAATGTCTGCAAAAGGAATACATTTCATATGCACTGTTACTTTTCCAAGGAAAAAGCTCTTGGTTTACTGATTTAATTGGTTCTAACTAATTCTGCTTCAGTTGCTTTGCTACGTACTTCCCTTCATTTTATCTAATTTCAGTTGCCAACTAAACTACTGAACAGTGCATCTTTTTCTGAACATCTTCCAAAAAGCTGGCTAGCTTTCCAGCTTTTTCTGTAGGTTAAGTGGGCATTCTGTCTTTTGCATTTTCTCAAATCTCACTTGAAACTTTTTTACAACTTGTGAAGATAGGTGAAGGCTGCCAGACTAGCCAGATAGAATTCTGTAGATAATTCTGTCATTTGTAAATATTAATGTAAGCCACAGGGTTGTTCTTTTAAATGTGAAGACTGCATTGGATATTGAACTGTAAAAATGTAACAACAATGCACTCTGCTGTAAGAAAGCTGATATGTCAATTCTTTTATGTTAAAATTCTGAGCCGAGATGTCTAGAGGGAGGCATTTTGTCTATTGTTTTAAGACCAGAGTCAATGGCTAGAATTTGCTTGTATAAATGTCCATTATTGCTCTGGTTTCTGACCAGGAGTAATGGTTGTAAAGAATGTAAATGTAGTTTCTGTTAACCTGGGAACACCAGAGAAGTGTGAAGAATGATGTCATGTGACACAGCTCTTTGTTATCAGTCTAAAGAGAGAATCAGAGAGCTCAGAGCATTTTGTCTTGAACATCCAACATCACCAGCACTGCTTTGCTGTATATGCAAGTTATTTAGAACTGTTTTCTCTTAGATGTAGCTAGGAAATAAGATAATTAGAGTAGTTTGTTTTTCTGTGATGTCAGAACTTTTCTACGGTATTATTTTAAGTATTTCAATGTGTTCTCTGAACTCCTGACTAGCACTGTGTAGTAATAAGTATTGTCTTGTGTTTGTATTGTTTATTATTAAATATCAACTGTGGCTGTTTTGTGTAGAGATGATTTAAGTTCTAGAGTACATTGCAGGTATATAGTGATACTGTACCAAGTCACTTTAATAAGCCTTGACTGTTCAGTCACACTTACATTTGGATAATAATGTTGTACAGTAATAATTGGACACCTTTCAGATGGGCCTTTGAGTGGCTGATATTAGTGGGTGGTGGCAGCTGGTACTACCTTTTAGACTGGGCAGAAAAGGGGTTCAGCTGGAGAACGTGTGCCAGCCTTCCCCAGGAGAGTCTGTATGGTTGTATAAACTCTTATCTCGGTGTGTGTGTGTCGGCTCCTTGGGCAGGGACATGAAGCACTGGTTGGACAGAGAGGGTGCTGGAGGTTTTACTGTGCCAGTGGGGAGTCTAATTGGGGACCTGGAGAGAAAGGGAGAAACCAGCCCCAGACTGACTTTGATCTCTGTGTGCTCTTAAGGGAAATTGTACTTTACTGTGTGTATATTTATTATCCTTTCCCTGTATGGATGCCCGTCACTGGTGTTAGTGGTGAGGATTGAGGCTCTTTGATTGCTGGGCCAGTGCACGGGTGTCCCATAAACCCATAAGGTTAATCTCCCATTTCTACCATTATGCAAAATATTCACATTCCTTTCTCCTCTTTTGCTACTCCATTTTTAATCATAATTTTTTCTTGCTAGGCCTAGTGCTTTTGTTTCTTTTGTCTAGTAGCCACTACCTCCAGACTCCTTGGCTGCTACTAACCTCGCCTGAAGGTTGACCCTATATAATACAACATATAATAGGTGACCAATAAGCCCTAGAGTCTGAGCAGGGTTTGACATTTTTCATGCTCCTGTGTTCCCTGCTTTTTGCTGAATCAAAATAATTATAGGGTGTAACAACATAATTCCTGGTTTTGTTATAGAGTGTAACATAATTCCTGGTTTTGTTATAGGGTGTAACTTAACTCCTGGTTTTGTTATAGGGTGTAATTAAATAATTGCTGGTTTTGTACCACTTCTTTGACACCTTTGTTTATCATGATTACATTCCCAATTCTGATCAGTTTTATCTTAGCAAATGTATTTATTTTACTAACTAGGTCAGGGGTTTCATTTGGTGGCCCTTTACAGTCATGCCTTAAGCATACAGATTTAGTAATCTTTATATTTATGGACAAGCAGAATTCAATACAATAGTTTAGTACAAATTCATAAGTACACAGCGTTTGCAGAATAGAAAAAAACAGCTCATTTAGAGACACTTAGGAGAAAAGTATTTACAATACATTGAGATGTGGCATGCTGGAGGTAGGCTATGCTGGGCAATAGCAGAAGGCTGAAGTTAAGCATGGTGTGTAAAACATTTACACGCCGATTCCTTGTGCAGGTATTCAGAGAACCACCCCTTCAACTCATTGACACATTCCTGCCCCTTAATTCGGAGGGGGAGGGGTCTGTTCCAGTTTGGAAAAGGCACATCCTCTAGTAACAGTCCTATAAAGGAATCTTATTAATGATGAATTATTCTGCATAGCACTTGTTTGGGAGAAACTTGTTTGAATTGAAAGTTTCCTTCACAAGGGTAAGCAATAAAAAATGAAAACTCCAGCAAAGCTAGAACTTCCACTGAGTGATCTCCCAAACCTCTTATATCAGAGGCAGACGGGACATATGCAAATGGTCCTCATGAACATCAGGCGTTTCAGCTCATTGGTGACTCTGAATGCCCATGACTTGTTTTGTCATTTTAATGGACAATTTCAGGCCAACAAAGCCAAACCCCACCAGCTGCGGACATGCATATTTCGGCCCTGTTATGACCTTGTCAGCACAGCACAAGCAGTGTGTTTGACTAAGCATTAGAAACACAGGGCCGTTATACCCAGCCAATGTCCACCACCACCAAGGTCACTGCAAAAATATCCCAAACAACAAATTAAAACAATGAGTGAGAGGGTCACTGAATGCCCATATGACCTGCAAAGGGAATTTCATGGGCTATGGCTAGAAGTGCCAGATGGTAGGCTCTGGGTACTATCAACAGCTGTATTCTCTCACCCTCTAGCACTCCTTCAGGGGTCCACTCTCTATACAGTAACCCTTTATCCCAGTATGCAGATTCCCCCTTCCCTTGAGAATAAGGTGCCTCACAAGCTACCTCCCTCAGGCTTTGTAATGTAGGGTCTGAGAACTGAGCCTGTCTCAACTCTCTCTTTGTAACCATTCCCAGCTACACTTCCACAGGAAATCTAGTATTCTCTGACAGCGCTCCCTCGCTGTCAGCCTGGGTACTGTTACTCACCTCTGCCCTTGAAGTCACTCTGTCCAAGAGAACATCAGTACCAACAAGCAGCTGTGGCTCGCAATCAGTCTCACTGCTACAGGATAGCTCCAAGCCTGACTGCATGTAACAGGTAGAATGAGCTGATGACACTAGCCTGGGATAGAGCTGAACAGATTGGACTGGTAGGTTGAGTTCAACACCAAATATCAATGAAGTGAGAAAAAATGCAGTACTATCTTTAACACAGTATTCAATGAAACAAACATAAAAATATCTGTTTCTTCTTATTTTTCTTGCAGTGCTATCTTTTAACATTGCACATTTGTTCTTAGCTTGTAATACGTTGATGTAGGTATATAGCAGCTAACCAAGCAGCTCAAATATTCAGCAGAAATAAATTCACAGATTAGTGACTAAGACTTACAAGAAATATTAATGAAGTGAGAACAATAACCCCCAGTTATAGTAGCGAGAGAGATCACAATATTCAGTGAAGTAAGTAAACAAACAGAAAAATAAAATGCAGTACTGTCTTTTACACAATATTCAGTGAAAGAAATAAACTGAGAAATAAAATGCAGTACTGTCTTTAACACAATATTCAGTGAAACGAACTGAAAAATAAAATGCAGTACTGTCGTTTACACAATATTCAGTGAAACTGAAAAATAAAATGCAGTCCTGTCTTTTACACTGCAAGTTTGTATTACAAGCTGAGATACCTACATTTGATGTATTTATATAGCTGCTGACCAAATAGCTCAAATATTCAGCTATTCAGCAGAAATAAAATGTCAGAGTACCTCGCTGACCCTCTTCAAGCGTAACTTTGGGTGGATGGGAAGCCACAAATTTGTCCCAGGGGTTCCAAATTTGTCCCTTATTGACAGGGATGACAGCTGCTGATTGAGATTTCTGTTTTGGGGATAAACTCTTGGCTGAGCTTGTAAGGGCCCCAGGGCCATTAGCCTAGTAACCTGCTAATGCTGTGCTATAGATGTTTTATCATCATTACATTTGTAGGCTTATTTTCACAGATGTTATAATTATTTCACTGTTCATATTTTTTCTTGCATTATACAAGTTCCCCAACAACAGTGGCAGATTACACTAAGATAAAAATGCCATTACAAGGGTCAAAATGCAATGTCAGCTGCTGTGCCTCGACCATTGCAATTAAACATGTACCATAAGGCATCCCACTATAAAAGTATTTAACTGGTTCTCTCTTAAACATTGGCATATGCACTAGTATAGAGATTTCAGACGTTACAGGTGTTCAGTTTGACCAAAGAATGTATTTCTGAAATCTAATTAAATTCAAAATACTCGGCACTGCTGTCTCTGCACACACGAAGCAATCTCTCATTTAGAGAAACCTATTGTTTATGCCACTCAAGTAATTATTTCTTCTAAAAAGCTCCTGGTCATGTGACTTGCAAAGCACTAGCAAAATCCTTGCCTGCGAAAAGAATTTATGGATTAAAAAAATATGCATACCTTGCAGTTTTAAAAAGCAGAGGAGTCTTTCAGAATGTAAACACGTATTTGCAGTTCTACAGCAGGACAGGTGCGCCCTTGACATTTGTTAACTATTAGTTCTTTAATGCTTTTGTTTCTTTCTATTCTGAAAACAATATTCACTCAGAATGTACTTTGTAATGCAACATTTTTTCAACAAATATACATCTGCTGCTGACTCTAGGGCTTAATGGAAAATTTTCAACACTTTCTATGCATTTTGCATATGCATAAAAAAGAACCAGCCTTGGATAATTATTTGCAAGACAGGCAAATTTATAATTTGTACAATTGTGTTCTACAGCATGCTTGAACACATACAAGTCTGACATAGAAGCCAAACAGCACAGTTAGCTCAGTTTTTGAATACCAGCTTCAGATTTCAAGACTCCCAGCACTCTCTTCTGCAGCTTAGATAACAATCTGTTCCTTCTTTGTATGCTCTGTATTGCTCACATGCTCAGCATCAGTGCAGTTATAAACCTGGTGCTGGAGAATAATGCACGGCTTCTTCTGTAAGAACAAAAGCTGCACCCGGAGAATGTTAACTAGCTAAAAAAGTTGCATGACTATTGTACTTTATTCTCAAAGATTCAGGAGCATAATTTAAGATTTACATTACTGCTAAACTCGCTCAGGTCTGTATCAAATCTAAAAGCAGGAAGAACAGACACCTGAGATACAGTTAACGTATGACTGCTTATTTAAAAATAACCTGCTTATAATTACTGCCAAATACATTTAGTTCAATACAGGAATGCAGTAGAAGTAACAGGAAGTAACAGCTGGGATTATGGGAACTAACAGCCGGCAGTATGGGAAGTAACAGCTGGGAGTACGGGGGCATATTTTCCTGTCTTTTTCAGGTACATATCTGTTCATTGTAAGCAGTGTGTGTGAAGAGGAAACAGCACAGAAAACCGTCCAAAAGCAGCAGTGAAAAGGGAAAGGTGGGAGGGCAACAGGATAGCAGAAAAGTTCAGAATTCTGTTGGCTTAGTCAGACACAATGTTTATTTCAGAACTAAAAACAAGTCATAATTGGAGTAGGTCAAAAGGGGTAGCTGCGCCATGTGCAAGCAAAGATGTGCAATTGGCAGTTGCTGCAGGGGAAGATGTGCAGTTCTAATGTTTATTTACGAAGCTGTGGAAGATATGGCTGCATCCTTTATAAACATACTGTATTCAGTGTGTTAGTAACTTTATTTATTTTTATTTATTCAACATTTGTTTAACGGAAAGTCCAACTTGGAATGGGTCAATTTTCAGCGGATGCCCAGGGAGAAACTCCTATGCATGTCTTTGTAACATGGGAGGAAACTGGAGCACTATTGGTTGCGAGGTACTAAAAGTTAATTTTATTAGGGCAGGTCTGACTACAGTAGTGCTAGTATTATGGTTGTGAAGACAGGTGTATTGTAGAAAAGGAACTGGGGAAGGTTGGTTGGGGCTACTTTATATAGTCCAGGTTGGAGCCACTGGCCAGGCAGTGCTGACACTGAATAGCTAGGAGGGAAAAGAGGGTCAGCTGATGATGTTCAGTGTTTGAGTGGATTTGGCTTTCTCAAATCCTTCCAATGGTTATAATTGACATACCAAGAAGACAAACAATCATTACAATGCACAGCTGCAGCAGAGTGCAGAGGAAAGTTGTTACAGGTATGTGGGCATCTAGGAAAAGCCCTTTGTTATGATGGGGCTTTCTTCTGCAAGACAGATGATAGATTGCCATATGAGAATTTTAAGAGTTATGTGGACGCTAACACCCCTTTAAATTAAGACATAATGGCGGAGGAAGGAAAATAGGTGGGGACGGCAGGAGTACAGGAAAATAGCAAAGGAGTGTGTTGACTGTCTTGTCTGTGAATTTTTGAAATTTAGAAAGGATGAAGAATAATGGAAGGAATAAAAGGGGTTTAGAAGTTAAATCCGTGTAATATTTGGATCTTGGAAAACACTGGGAGAATTCTAGGCCATCCTGACATTTTTTAAGGTGGAGATTACAAGCATTAAAGAGGCTTTAGTAAAAGAAATCATGTGCTGGGATATTGTTTCAGGTTATCATTTCCCTAGAAGTGTTAGAGACAAAGGATAGGAAGCCTGGCACTTAATATAAAACATGCAGTACCTTGTGAAATAATCGGGAGGAGGAGCATGAGACAGAATGGGAGGAATCCATAAGAACATCCAAGGGCATGCAGACTGCTGGGAAATCTGCTGGCTGGATAACTATCTACTGCCATCTGTACACAATTCTGAAGGAGGCTACCGAGGGTAGTATGCAGGTTCAGGAGCTGGAAACAATAGGCAGGTGGTGCTGATATCAGATCTCAGTTGGGTCAGTTTCTACCTTCAGAGAAAGAATAGATGCCTTAAAGAGAGATGCTCTTTTTCCAGAAGAATTTAAGTTGGTGCAAGAAGATATCTGGTTAAAACAATTCTAGAGTTAAGTCTTAGGGGAAGAGGATGGTATGGAAGTAAGCTACAGTTCCGCTGATGAGGCACAACACAGGGGCAGCAAAGTTTGGATTATGACCAGTTTTGAGTGCATATGCATAAGGAGGTAGGACTATAGGGGAATACTATTCAGAAAAGTATATATTTATGTTTGCCAAAGTAAGGAAAAGAGAGCTCAAGAAAAGACCAGTGCAACCGAATCGGAAGTTAGGGCAATATTCAGAAAGAAGGCGATAGACTTCATCTAGCAGACGGAAGCAGTGTACAAGGAAAAGAAGCAAATCAGTATCAAGGCGAAGAGGAAGAGCTAAACAGGCAAGGAAATTCAGCCTGCAGCTGCAGATGAAATTATCCAGGGGCTAAAGTGCATCAGTGGAGGTATTTTTAGGAATTGCTGCCCCATTGTGGCTTTTCTAGCTAGTGGGGTCCAGTTGATGGACATTCCATTATAATGAACATATCCGTCTTGAAAGTTGATCACATTAAAGTAACTCTCCTCAGTGCCAGAAGTCAAAGGAATAAATTGCCTGATCTTGATGCACTCCTATGTTTAGAAAACATCCACTTCTTTGTAGTTACTCAAAGTTGGCTCAAATGTTAAGAGAGCACTCCCTCTGTCAGGGTTTTGCACTTTTCATGCCTTCAGACCCAATGGCAACTGAGGTGGACTCTCTGTTTGTTAGGGAACATAGTACATCCAGGCAGATCCCTAAGGGCTTACAAACTGGCGTCATTGATCTTCGGGTAACTCTTGCTCAGATTAATTGTCAAATAGCTTAGTACAGAACACGTTTTTGTCTCCTGATGGTCATGTAAGATCCATCTATGTTGTGTATGGTCTCCCTATTAGGAAAACCTGCCTTATTTTGGATGACTTTAAATACACTTCAGTGAATTGAAACACATACTCCTCCAATTTATATCTCCAAAATTTCCGAGACAGAAGCAAACATTCCCTTGAGCAGGTTACCAGGAGGCACCGCATTCTTTATAGATATGTCTGCCTTTTACACTACTCTTCCTCTCATATCTCCTTTCCCAGAGATGCATGACCAAAAGCTCATGACCTTCCCCTTTCAAATCAGATAAGCTGCTACAGCAAGTCCTACTGAATTTAAGGAACTTAAACATGGCAATCTGTGACAAAACTTCAAACTTCACTTAAGATTATACCTCCCTTGACCATAACAAAGCAGCAAGCTTCACTAAGGTGTTCTACACCCATTTGGAAAAAGGCACAGCATTAGCATTCCCTACTAGAAGCAAGCATCATGGAAAATTCAAAAACAAACCACATCTTATCAAGGAAAATATTAAAATCATTACAAAAGAATGGAAAACCTCTATCAGTTCAAGGAAAGGAGCCCCATGAACTTAAGCAGACCCCTGAAGCCAAAGCTGATTATAAATCATACATTAGCTATGATGGAAATCTTAAATAAAAAATAACATTGTTCAGAAATTATTCATAATGTTATCTTCTATTCTGACCCAATAAATGCTGCCAATACCCTTGCAGACATACTTAGTACCAACTTTACCCTTACACCCTGACACTTCTACTGCAAGTTATAAAATATCTGAATCTTTAAGTCCCCCAGTTATCTCCAAAGATCATTTACTGAAAGTGCTAACCAAGACCAAAAATATTACTGCCATGGGATCTGCCATTCTACCTGGTCACTTAATAGTGGTAAACATGCCCTTATAAACCCACTCCTCGACTTGTTTAACTCATTGCATCCGAGTGACCTCTCCAGGTGCATCTGCTGTTGACTCTTATTGACTCCTCTAGGCGTGAAATATTGCTTGTTCATAGTTGCATCAATAGTTCCAAAACCATGCTATATACAAAGATTTAAAGATTTCATCTTCAAGCTTAGACAATGGAAAACTCAGCTGCATTAATATTTGACCTCTGTCTAGTGTAGGCAAATAGATATTAACTGTTTTATGATTTATATAGATACAATTTTCACATTTTTCTAAATATCTCGACAACTAAGTAACCCAGACATATCTCTTTCACCTCATATGAAAGCTGACAGCTAGATCAATAAAATGCTGCTGATAGTATATGTGTAACTTGAGTGGTTGCTGAGATATTGTAAGTTTACAAAATATTACAAATGTAATAGTTACTGTGTTTACTGTGACTTGTACAATTCTGTTTACAACCTAAAGAATACTACCACTGTAAAAATACACTGTACTGAAGGGTTTGCCATTTATACTTCTTTTATAACCCCTGTGCTGTTAGACTTCAACCCCAACAGCTCAGCTTTGTGAAGGCTAGATCCAGTCTTTTTAATCTGATGAACTTCTTTTGAAAGGATTATGGATGCTGTGGATGGGGGCCTTGCAGTGCTGACAGTATATCTTCACTTAGCTAAACCATTTAACACCATTCCTCATATTGGCATCACACAAAAACTAAATGCTTTTAAACTCTACTAATATGTAATAAGATGGTTAGGAAATTGAAAGATGGAACCCACACTGTGAGTGCGCCTCACCAGAAAGCATCATAGACCAGCAGTTTTAATCATGGCTCTGTACTGGTACCTCTCTTTTCTGATATTTACATCTCAGATCTCCAAACAGAGAGCCAAGACCTCTGGCTCGCAGAGTTTGCAATGACTGCAAGCTGATGGAAGGGTTATGTCACCCTATGAGAACCAGACCTTCCAGAATGAACACACACTAGAAAATTATTGATGTTATAAACATGGGCTCAAACTAAATGCTAAAAAGTCTAGTATCAGCATTTGTGGTAGACAGTCCCTCCCCTCATCTTATTGTGTAGGCAGCACTCTACTACAAAACAAAACTGTTGAGTATATTGTGCCCTTTAGGATGTATCTCATTAAACATCTCTGTTAGAAAGACCCAAAATGCTCCTAATCAGAATGACCACAGGCAGTCCCTCAACTGCCAAGTAAGTATGGAAGTTCTGTCCTTTTATTCAGTATCTTAGACTGTTGATGGGAGATATGTCTTGATTACTGTACCATTTGTGACCAATTGACATGGACCTCTTGTTTCTATGCAACCCCAATATCTCCACCAGTATTAGAATCAGGAACATAAATCTTTACCAATAGATAAATAAAACATGGTGGAAGGACAAGTTTATAACCCAGCACCTCCCAAACCTCTGGAATAAATTTCTTTCACATGTTATACATTACAATTCACTATCTTCATTTAAATATAAACTTGAGTGCCCAGACATTTATTCTGGGTTTGACTGGTAGGGCCCTCCTGGAAGAAAGAGGTACAGTGTGAAGGAGGGTGCTGGCAAAGTATGAATGGTCATAAGACTCAGTATTCTTAGAACATCTATGGATATATAAAGAAGGGGGAAAACAACCTAAAAAAGATGGAAAGAAGGTTAGGGACAATAACAAAAAAAATAATAATGCAGTACTGATGAAGTCCTTTGCCTCAGTATTCACCAGTATTTATGAAGGGGAAAAGGATGGGGGGGGGATGAGAGAGAGATGAGTCAATTGAGAGGAAGAGGTTAGAAAACGTTGGCAAAATGCTTTACAAAACCAGTGAAAGAAATGTTTAATGGCTTTACTAGCCACTGACAAAATACAAGACAAGTGCAAAGAAGCAGCAGAAACCGTGGGTTTTCAGAATTTCCAGACATGTCTAGAAAAGAGAATCCCAAGAAAAAATAAGACCTTCCTAAGAAATCTAAATCCGCATGGTTTCTCTGTCAAGAGAGATTGCTAATCAAAAACCTGCTGATTTTTGATTTGGTAATAACAGTGCAGGTTAAGGGGAGTTCCAGTAAATATGGTCTGTTTTGGATTCTTTAGTTATGCCTTTTACTCACTGCAGGGAATAAGTTTAGAAAATGGATGGAGAAATGGCTGCAAGGAAAAACAAGATGGTGATAGTTAAGGGGGTGCTGTGAAAGGCAAGGGAAGGGATCAGTGGAGTGACACAAGGGAGCAATCCTAGGACATCACTACTCAACATAGTGATATCTGGTAAGAATGAAGGCTGAATAACAGAAAAACTACATACAACAGCCAGGTCCACAGTTGTGGATGGAGTGGAATCTTTAAAAAAACATAACCAGGATGAGAGGGAAAACCGATATCATATGAAGTGCAGTACAGAAAAGGCTAATGTTTTGCACTTTGCACCTTGGACACAACTTAAATATCATGGGGGAATGTTAAACTAAGTCAGAGTGGCTGCGATAGAACAGATTAGTAGTGGTCATCGTGGCACCATAAACCATCACACTTCGGGTGATAGGATAACTGCAGACAAGGAGGAGTTGAGCTTGCTTCTGTGGGCTTACATTTTGTGGATAGGTGATTATACTCCCTTTCTAGCATTTTAGGTATATTTCTGCAAAACCTAGAAGCAATGGATATGAAGCAATTTGAAATAACTTGGGAGAAGGTCATCTGTCCCATCAAGGTGAGGTAGGGAAGGACGTACAAACAGCAACTGGAACTGCTGAAGTTGTATTCATTTGAAAGCCAGAATATGGGGAAATTGAAGATGTACAAAGAAATAGAATACAAAAGGGATCATCGGATATTAGATGCTGATGATCTGCTGGTTTAAATGATTTTTGCCTCTCACTGCTATTTTCTGCTGTTTTAACATTTTCTATTGTTTCCCGCTGAAACTAGGGTAGCTAGTAGCTGTAGCATAGTCCAGATACAGGCTTGCTGCTTCTGGAACTGTTTGTAGTGATTTTGTTTGTGCTTTGTGCAGCACCACATACTGCTGTGAAGTTATGCACCAAAGCTGGACAGTTAAATTCAACACATTTTCCTTAAAACCCAGGAAGAAATATCCATCCAATGAGCTCCTCCATGACCGATTCTGAATAGTCACCCCCTAGTGACAACAGTCTTCAACCTCGCATTATGGACATTTGGACTACCCTTGTTTCTCCTGCCAACCTTGTTGATGTGCCTCTTGAGGCAGTGTAGCAATTGCCTCATGTACACAGACAACCCTGTATTAAAAACACACTGTAGTACAGAGTGTGAAAGAAGTATTTACATTAAGAATATCGAATCCATGGTCTCTCACTCAAAATAGTAACAGTAATAGGAAGGTTGTCAACTCACTCACCACTGCATATGCTCACAGTACCACTACTCATACGCACAGTATGCACCAAACATGTAAATCACATAAATGGAGGTTGTCAAAAAACTTAATGAAACACCAGAGACCTGCCAAACACAAGACTGCTACAACTAACAGTCTACACAGCAACCATGACATATAGCAAGACCAGTGTCCCACCCACCAAGCCAGTAAGGCTTAACATTCAAAAAACAAATGTTCTTGTCATTGGAGACTCGATCATGAGACACATGGATGTCTCACTCATCAGGTTGGACAAGGAGAAAGTCATGGTCAACTGCCTGTCCAGTTTTTATTAAAAACTAATTAAAATTATTTTTTTGGTATTTTAAGTGGTGTTTTCTAATGGTTGTTAGTTCTGAAGAAGTCCCTAAGCACATGTATTGGGATGAAAGTGCTTAACTAACTTTGTACTGAATAAAGTGGTTGTCATTTACCCTTTGGCTGGTTCTTCGAGTTTTTACATCTTTTGGTTTTATCACTTGGTTAAGCTGTCAAGATCATACATGCACTCAGGTCTCTTAGCAACAAGTACCATTTAGACTTTGTCATAGTTCATGTTGGTGTGAATGACCTGAGATGTACCTCACTGGACTATATGAAGAAAGACATGGTTGAGATCTCTAAGTGTGTCGCTTGCCGGAATGTGTCTAGCCTTGAGCAGCATGCTACCCTCACCTAGAATGATGCCACAGTATAAACAAAAATGATTGACTTCAATAATTGGCTCAGTTTTTGGTGTCATTCCAAGGGGATCCAGTTCCTGTCAGCCTCAGAAGCCATGGTTGACAAACCTCGCTGCTTTGCCAAAGAGAGTTTGCACTTGGCACCTCTAGGCTTTTTGCTGCTGGCAAAGGCTCTTGCCTTCCCATAATGCCTTTTTTAGGCAAGGTCTTGAAAACAACATTACCAATGTGAAATTAGCTAATCAGAACAAAATAATGGTCATGCTGCTAAATGCCAGGAGCTTAAACCAAAAACTGCACTCCCTGGAGGCACTTATCACTAGGAGATGTAGATGTCTGTTCAGTCACAGAAACCTGGTCCAAGGCCTCAAAAAGGACCCCAGCCTTGCAAGGCTGCAATGCCTTCCACACTTTTAGACTGCAAAATGAACATGTGAAAACCAAAGGAGGTGATGTTTCAGTCTATATTACAAATAAATTCACTTCTCGCCTAGACTGGACAGCTCCATGGAGTGAATCCAGGTCCAGGTTGCAGTGGGTAACACCATCATTCAAGTTATAGCCAGTTATAGATCTACCTCCATGGGTCACAACATCTTCAAAGCCTACTTGACCAAACTGGAGACTCTCCATATTTTACCAATCTCACTGGTTATGGGGGATTTCAATTATCCTACCATCAGCTGGGAAACTTACACTAACCTTAACTTGCTAGCTCAAAAGATCCCTTGACTTTGTTCATTCAAATGCCCTGGAACAAATTGTCCATTCCCCAAAAAGAGGAACTTTCTGGATCTGGTCCTCACCAACATCTCAAACAGATGCACTGCCATAATTGTCAGACCTTCATTAGATAAAACTGACAACAAATCAGTCATCTTCGAGGTGGTACTAACACCAGAACTCACAAAGGGTGAAATCAGACTACAAAAAATTAATCAAGGCAAACTACACCCTTCTAAGTGATGGTATAAATGAATTCCAAGCCCCACCCCAAGCTGGAAGTGGTAACTACCCCGACGGTTACACTAAATAAATACTTGTACAATAAATAGCATAAGTGTATAACCTCAGCCGTACCATAAAGAATCAAAGCCAAAGCCCCAAGTAAAAACAAGCTGCCATGATGGACATCCAACATCAACAAACTTTACAATAAATGCAAAAGCTGCTGTCCAAGAAAACAAAGGCAAGGCCCAACAATGAAAAATCAGCCTCCTCAGCCTCAACAGGCAAATAAGACAACTTGTCAAATCCTCCAAGGGCTCCTTTGAGAGAAACGTAGCAAGCACAGACAAGGATGACCATAAGACCTTTTACCGCTACATTTGTAACCTGAAGGGTAGGACCCAAGCATGTGCAGAACTAGTGGCCAATGGTATCACACCCACTGACCCCACAGAAATAGCAAACCTGCTAGCAGATGGGTTTGTTGAAAATTGTCCCTCCTCACTTGCAACAAACCTTCCCCCAAACTCCCTCCCCACCTTACATATCTGAAGACCAGGTTTTCAAAGCCTTGTCCGAGGCAAAAAGTACAGAATCTGTGGGACCAAATGACACCCCAGGCTGTCTTCTAAACAGACTACAACATGAACTGGCATCGCCATTAAGTATCCTTTTCAATCCTAGCCTAGCCACAGGCTTTGCTCCTGTGGCATGGACAACAGCAACAGTTATTCCCATCCTCGAAGGTGGCCTAGAAACAGACCTGGGGGATTGGACCCATAAGCTTGACCAATAAGCCAAAACACAAAAGTTTAATACAAGATATAAATACACACCAATCAGCCAGTACGTCACCAGTAATTCTTTTATTGTTCCAACGATCTGTTACCTCGGCAATTCGCCTTCAAGGATCACATTTTAATCCATCATGGTAGTGCATTTTATACCATTTAATATGAAACAATTAATTAATCAATTAAAGTTTCAATTTGATGAAAAAATGAAACTTTTACTTAGTGACCTTAGAAAAAAACTTTTTTAACATTCATTTGTTTCATATATAATTTGTTTCATATATTAACTATGCATATAAATTGATAATGAACATATTACATAAAACACACTTCAATACATAAATAATTAAACAAATATAAATATAATATATATGAAAAATTAAATAAATATAATATATATGAAAAATATGTACACAAATGAATACGCACACACACATATACACTTAGATTAAGTTATACACATATATATGTGTGTACATATACACATGAATATGTGAATATAAATACACTCTAACATATAAAGATGCTGAAACTAATTTTTATATACCTAATTCCTGGTTTAAACCATTAGGTTTCAAAGTGTTAAATTTTAATATCATTCTAGTTTCTAACTCTAATAATTTGTTTACTATATTATCTCCTCTTTGAGCAAAAGGTTTCCCCAAAACACTAAATCTTAAGCTACTAGTGGAACCACCATGTTTATCAAGGAAATGTTTTGCAACTGGACTAGATTCATTAGAATTCCTAATGTCTTTTAAATGTTCCAGTATTCTTACTTTGACCATTCTCTTGGTTTGTCCTATATACCATGTATGAATACAAGAACACCCCAATATGTATACAACACTAGTGGATTTACAATTAAAATAGTGTTTAGGACTATGATTAACTTTATTTATGGATTTCACATTTATAACTCTATCACACACATTACAAGAACCACAAACAAAAGTGCCCACCTTAACAGGAGTAGGTTTCTCCAAATTAGATTATTATTTAATATTTCTTTTAAATTTTTTCCTCTTTTGTAAGAAAAAGTAATAAATTGTGGAAATAGTTGGCCTATAGACTCATCCTCACTTATCAAATACCAAATTTTTTTAACTAATAATGCAAGTTGATTAGAAAAAGTTGTAAATTTAGTAACAAAAAATATTTTCTCATTATCTTTGCTTAATTCATCCGCTTTCATGATCTTATAAGTATTGACCCCTGAGCTAGGTTGCATGGAACTTTTTCCAATGGTACTATCCCAACATCTTAACAAATGATTTTGATTGTATCCGCTGTCCAGTAATTTCAAATATACCTTACTGAGTTCAATTTCCACTTCAAAATCTATGCTGGTATGACTATGGATTCTCTTAAACTCTCCATAAGGTAATGTTCTCAATAAATGTGGCGGATGCATACTAGTCGCATGCAAAAACATATTCACTGATGTTTGCTTTTTAAAGGGTCTGAATTCAGTTCTATTTTCTTTTTCAAATAGTCAAATCAAGAAAATTAATTTCATTCCTATTAACCTCATATGAAAAATTCAGATTTTGTTCATTATTATTCAATGTCTCAAAAAATCAAAGAATTCAAGCAAATCCCCTTTATAAATGAAAATCAAATCATCAATAAAACGTTTATACAAAACCACATTATTTTTGAAAAAATCAGTTGAATAAATGAACTTTTTTTCAAATGAATCCATATAAATAATAGCATAAGATGGTGCATATGCTGCACCCATTGCAGTGCCCTTCACCTGTAAAAAATATTCTTTATTGAACAGAAAATAACTATGGGTCAAACAAAATTCTAATAAACTAATCAAAAAATTAGTTCTAGGTCCTTCACCTAGCATATTAGATATAGATTCAAGTCCCCATTTAGTCTCAATGTTGGTATATAGAGATTTTACATCAATAGTAACCCAGTAATAATCATGATTCCAGGGAATTTTCACAACCTCATTAATGAGATCTTGGGTGTTGGAAATGTGAGCAGTTACCAGATGTGCCTTAAGTTGAAAATCCAAGAATATATTCACATTTTCCAAAAAAGAACCTACCCCTGAGACTATAGGTCTACCTGGGGGTTCTACTAGATTTTTATGGATCTTGGGTAAGGCATATAGAATAGGTGTAGTAGGACTTATATACATTCTGTTTACATCAACTTGTGTAAAAAAAATCCTAAACGTTCACCTTTTTCCAACAAAAATAATAGTTTTTCATTATAAAATTTAATAGGGTCATTTTCCAACCTCTGATATTCATCATAATTTGACAACAATTTATAGACCATCTTACAATAGTCTTTTTTGTCCATAACAACCCAATTTCCACCTTTATCAGCACATTTGAAAATGTAATCATTTTTAACTTTTTTTAAATATTTCAAAGCCAACCATTCTTCTCTATTTAAATTAAATTGCTTTTTCTCTTTAACAAATTCCTTATAAGTTATTTCTACTTCCCTAAAAAGAACTTTTTGGAAAGTAGAGATTGCAGGCACAGATATACATGGTATAAACCTATTTTCAGTTTTCTTAAAGTGAGGCATCACTAATTTACCATATCCAGTTACAAAACAGGCGTTGGAATTGGCTAATACATCATTAGCACCAACATCCAAATCTTCACCTTCATAGTTATAAATAGACAGATTCATTAGACTATCATCAAATTCTGAGTCACTGCACTGTTCCTCAGAACCTTCATTTAATTCACAATATGACATATCATGCTCTGAAATTTTATCAAAATAAACTTTAAGCAGTAATTTCCTGACAAAAGTTTTAATTTCAAAATAAATATCAGCTAATGAAGGAAAAACAGTGGGAACAAATTTGCTCCCCTTATATAACACCTTGAGCATCTCATTGTTTAAATCTAAACCAGATAAATTAATACAATATTGTGTGTGTGCTTCATGATTCACAGAGTCTAATAAAGTCATGTTACTGGGCAAACCTTCATTTAAAACGATTGCGTCTCTTTCTTCCATTTCTTCCATTTCTCCCCTTGGTCGGGTTGTCATTTTGAAAATCCGCGCCCATAGAGTCTGAAACTAAAGTTCCATTAGATGTTTCTCTTTCAGGAACACGACCATTAACCACAGTTCTGGCAAAAGACACATTTTTAGCTGTGTTACGCTCCATAGAAGAAGCAGATGATGTAGACAAGCCTCTCCGTTTACGATAGCTATTTTGGCTCCTGCCCCTTGACCTACTGCGCCCCGGTTCACGTTGCCACGTGAACAGGATACCGGTTTCATAATCTCTGAGATCACGAACCAACTTGTTGTGCTTTCTTAACACTATTTCCGTCTCCATTTTATTGATTTTCTCATTAATACTCACAATTTGAGTTTTATAGTTAGATTCAGTTACCAATCCATCTTGTAGAAGCAAGATCTCATTCTTTATTTTTTCATGAGATCTCTGATTCCGTTTAACCAAGATGCAAAGCCAGCCCAAAGTGCACGAAAGGGAGACTTGCTTCCACTCATCAAGCAGATCAGATTCTTCTTCAAGAAAAGGTGCAGCTGGCAATTTATCTATACGCAAACCACAGGGGGTAATATTTAAACTAATGTACTTCTCTAGTAACCGAGTGTCAAAGTACAAAGCAATTTCTTTTGCCATTAACTTGTTCAGTTGAGCAAAACGCTCATCAGCATCATTATTAACACCCAAATTCCAGGGATCCATATTTGTGTATTTCTTTTCACATTCATTAACCAAGTCTAGAAAAAGCATAGCATCAAAAGAATGGCTCTGTTCAGAGCCTTCACTATGAACAGACATCAGTAAATAATATAATATAATCCAAACTGGTGAAAGTACGGCTTGGACGACCAATAAGCCAAAACACAAAAGTTCAATACAAGATATAAATACACACCAATCAGCCAGTACTTCACCAGTAATTCTTTTATTGTTCCAACGATCTGGTACCTCGGCAATTCGCCTTCAAGGATCACATTTTAATCCATCATGGTAGTGCATTTTATACCATTTAATATGAAACAATTAATTAATTAATCGATTTAAAGTTTCAATTTGATGAAAAAATTAAACTTTTACTTAAAGTGACCTTAGAAGAAAACTTTTTTAACATTCATTTGTTTCATATATAATTTGTTTCATATATTAACTATGCATATAAATTGATAATGAACATATTACATAAAACACACTTCAATACATAAATAATTAAATATAAATATATGTATGAAAAATTAAATATATATAAAAAATTTAATAAATATAATATATATGAAAAATATGTACACAAATGAATACGTACACACACATATACACTTAGATTAAGTTATACACATATATATGTGTGTACATATACACATGAATATGTGAATATAAATACACTCTAACATATAAAGATGCTGAAACTAATTTTTATATACCTAATTCCTGGTTTAAACCATTAGGTTTCAAAGTGTTAAATTTTAATATCATTCTAGTTTCTAACTCTAATAATTTGTTTACTATATTATCTCCTCTTTGAGCAAAAGGTTTCCCCAAAACACTAAATCTTAAGCTACTAGTGGAACCACCATGTTTATCAAGGAAATGTTTTGCAACTGGACTAGATTCATTAGAATTCCTAATGTCTTTTAAATGTTCCAGTATTCTTACTTTGACCATTCTCTTGGTTAAGCTTGACCAGCCTCATCTGTAAGGCCATGCAACATATCATTATGGACCTCATAAATAAAGACATAGGTTACCTCCAAACCCTGCATCCTACCCACTTCGGCTTTGTGAAGGGCCAATCCTGCATGTCAAATCTGGTGGATTTCTTTGAAAATGTTACCAAGGCCACTGATGAGGACAAATCTGTGTGCACAGCATACCTCCACTTGGCAAAGCCTTTTGACACAATCCCACATTCAAGCATTAACAATAAACTTAGCAAATTGAATGTAAACATCTTCATTGTAAGATGGGTTGTCAAAAGGCTTACAAAACAGATACGCACAATCAAAGTGGGTGGCTCCACATCAACCAGCAGACGTGTTACCAGTGGGGTGCCACGGGGTCAGTGCTGGGCCCTCTACTGTTCGGTAAATACTTCTCAGAAGTTCAGGTCAAAACTAAGGGGCTGTGGCTGACCAGGTTTGCAGATGACTGTGAATTAGGTGTGATAATTGAATACCCAAATGATGCCTGTATACTCCAGGAGGGCATCATACAGACCAATGACTGATGTCTTAGTCACTCTCTCAAACTGAATGCGACGAAATGCATCATCATTCCCTTTGGCACAAACAATGTCCCCCTCACACTATCAAATCAACAACAATACACTAAGTGCCCATGAAGTGGTAAGAGATCTAGGGTAATAAGTTGACTGTGACCTTAACTTCGACCACTGTGCGCCTTCTGTAGTAAGGGAAGCTTTCTATGTAGCACACTTGATTATTAAAGGCATCATCTCAAGAGCAAAAGACGTTATAACCCCCTATACTTATCCAGCCCATAATTGAGATTAACATGTACCCTACTAAGCATCTGCAGCAATTAGATAGGCCTCAGAGTTTTATAACAGAAGATCAAGGGGCTCCAGCATGTGCCTTACACAGACCAACTAAAGTCCCTGTCACTATACTCCGTATCATATAGACGACTTAGTGGAGACTTATTCCTGGCCTACAGAGCAATCCAAGACCCAAACCTAATGAACTTGCTGCATATCCATAAATCAAACAGGACTAGGGCTACCTGTTCCAAGGACCTAAATATGGCCTGCGACTTAAATAGGACATGCTGGAGGAACAGGACATGCTGGAGGAACAGGTTCATCTCCCAGTGACTGGCACTTCTTTGGAACAGGCTACCAATTAATGTGAAACAGGGCAAAACTATGACACTGTTCAAGAGGAACCTGGATGAGGGGATGGGGCACCATAAATTCTTATACGGGATAGAGCCCACAACCCTCCTGGACATGGATAGTCATCACTAAATTCAGTCTTTGGTATTGACTAGCATTTCTGTGGTATTACATTGCAATGAAATGACTAGGCTTAAAATGACCTGCAGGTCGACAGCCTAGTAATCTCCTATGATCATATGATCCTATGATGCAGTCAGAGAATAGTTTTCCTAACAGACTTGAAAAAGTATTTCTTTAACTGAAAGAGCTGCAGACTCTTTGAGAGCAGAGTGGCTGTTAAATTTATGAAGGTATGGTACAGCTGGAAGGGATTAGCAAGCCAAGGGGGAGGGTGCAGTAGCTACATATTAAATTTCTTCCAATTGATAGGCTTGAAAGGCAAACTGTTCCCTTCTCCCATCCAGTTATGCAATTTATTGTAATCAAATGTATCTTTTTTAAAGTGCCAAATAATACTGTTGAAACAGTAAAAGTCAATATGTAAAGAAATATGATTTGATATTGGTATTTGCAACCCCTTTAATATTGCTATGTCTCACGGATGAACTGGGTATTTTATATTTAAATAGCACATTCACAGACCTAATGAAAATGGCAGAATAGTATCAAATGACCAAGAAACAGACGTTATTAAGCATCCCATTGTCAGGACAGTAGTGAGACATAGTAGGCAGAATGTATATGCCAGAGATAAACTCTGTACTATTAAAGGATAAACAGACTTCAGTGACTGTTTGGAAGATCCCATTTGGAGGATTGCAACATGGCAATCCAGTATTGTACAGTACTGGGGCATGGCATTAGTATCCCTACCTCATAGGTCTTGGTTCTGTACGTCAATGCCATGACTACAACATCAGGCCAGTGTGCATGCAGGTAGGTGACTGGGAATTGTCCATATCACCCAAAGAAGTGTGCGTGCAAGTGTGTGTGCGAGTGAGCGAGTGTGTGTGCGCGTGCGAGTGTCTCTGTGAGAGAGTGTGATGCTCCCAGGAGTAATAAATGTGGATTAGTTCCATGCGTTATATATGAAATATGACTTCCAAGAAGCACCATAAGTTGTTGATACTGACAACTAATAAAGGAAAATAATAAACAATCTTATTTATAAACGTATATGAAGATACTGAGTGTTCATGAATCTTTGGCAGTGTAAGTGATGCGGGACAGAAATTGTAATGTACAGTCATGACTCTAAGACAAGACAATAAAACTGATGCAGATGGCAGTGCTACACTTCCCTGTATGTGTATTACGCAGTGACTGGTAACATGGAGCATTATCCTGGGGTCCTTCCTTGGTTAGCCCTGTGCATACACATAGTATTCAGGGGGTGGATTTCAGTAAGCCTTCCCAGTGATGTTTCTAAGTCCACATGCACTGCAGTCATGGTGCTGCCTCTTTGAAAGGAATCCCTTACCTCCTTGAACAGGTTCTACCATGGAGCATGTTCCTGGGCATATAGTCCTTGAATCCCCCTCTAAGAAGTGATGCGATTTCAGACCCATCTTTCCTCCCATTCTCCACACTAGGTCCATGAGAGGCTGTTACTAGAGCTCTGGACACCTGGGTCAGAGGTAGGGCTTTATGCATCTGTGCCAGTGGACATGGCTACTTGCCCGTACATTTCATTGAAGAAAAAAAAAGTATATATTTCAAACAAAATGGATGTCTGTACAATGTATGTTAATTCCGGAAACAAAGTTCAGACCAACCTTGAGTGCAAGTTGGAATCTAATGAATATCTTAGTTTGGAGTGGCTCATAAGCTGGATAATTTGGCCCATAGCCTTGTGTTTTAATCTGCAGCACAGACTAGAATGAATAACCATCATATGGAACAAACTTAGATGCAACTGTACAGATCATGTTCTAAACTTTCACAGAATATTTCCCATAGGTAGGTTTTACAGCCATTTAATGAAGTTGCTAGGCAAATCTGTATTTTGATAAATCCTCCCTTTTGCTATACTGTCTACCCAATCCCAACTCTCTGAAATGGTGAGTGTTTTTACGTTAATCAGCTGCACTGCAAGATCACAAGTAGTGTGACCAGTAGTTTCACACTTGGATAGTGTTTACCTTAATCCCACATTTGTGTGACTGTGGAATTAGAATATATAAACAAGGACAATTGAGTAAAGTGGCTGTATGTGAAGAACTGCCCGGGGTGGGGGGAGTGCTCCTCTGTCAAAAACAATTGTTTCCATGTTATCTGCAAGTTCTGTGGGGGTGCTATTTGGGGAGTTTTCTTTGGAGGGTGCTCTTTGGTGAGTTTGACTCACCCTATTTCTTGTCATTGCTGAGCTTTGTTGCCAACATGTTGTTCGGGATCCAAATGGACTATGTTTAATACAAAGATGGATTATCTAAAACCTGTGTTGAAAATTAAAAATGCATGCTGATTAGGTGCTGACCTTGCCTAATTGCATTAAAACATACAAGGAAGTCAGGACATTTACATAATGTACCAAATCAAGAGTAATAAGAGCTGCGTTAGGGGTGTTACATTTGCAATTAAGTTGTACAGTGAGAAAAAAAAAGCAGAGAAATCAAGTAGCCCGGACACTACAGAGTTACAAACACCACACAGTTAGGCCCAAGTTTAAACAAGTAGCCCGGGCACTACAGAGGTACAAACACCATTACACCACACAGTTATATCCAGTTTTAAACAAGTAGCCTGGGCACTACAGAGGTACAAACACCATTACACCACACAGTTATATCCAGTTGTAAACAAGTAGCCTGGGCACTACAGAGGTACAAACACCATTACACCACACAGTTATATCCAGTTGTAAACAAGTAGCCTGGGCACTACAGAGTTACAAACACCATTACACCACACAGTTATATCCAGTTTTAAACAAGTAGCCTGGGCACTACCGAGGTACAAACACCATTACACCACACAGTTATATCCAGTTGTAAACAAGTAGCCCGGACACTACAGAGTTACAAACACCATTACACCACACAGTTATATCCAGTTTTAAACAAGTAGCCTGGGCACTACAGAGTTACAAACACCATTACACCACACAGTTATATCCAGTTGTAAACAAGTAGCCCGGGCACTACAGAGGTACAAACACCATTACACCACACAGTTATATCCAGTTGTAAACAAGTAGCCCGGACACTACAGAGGTACAAACACCATTACACCACACAGTTATATCCAGTTTTAAACAAGTAGCCCGGGCACTACAGAGGTACAAACACCATTACACGACACAGTTATATCCAGTTTTAAACAAGTAGCCTGGGCACTACAGAGGTACAAACACCATTACACCACACAGTTATATCCAGTTGTAAACAAGTAGCCTGGGCACTACAGAGATACAAACACCATTACACCACGTAGTTATATCCAGTTGTAAACAAGTAGCCTGGGCACTACAGAGGTACAAACACCATTACACCACACAGTTATATCCAGTTGTAAACAAGTAGCCCGGGCACTACAGAGGTACAAACACCATTACACCACACAATTATATCCAGTTGTAAACAAGTAGACTGGGCACTACAGAGGTACAAACACCATTACACCACACAATTATATCCAGTTTTAAACAAGTAGCCTGGGCACTACAGAGGTACAAACACCATTACACCACACATTTATATCCAGTTGTAAACAAGTAGCCCGGGCACTACAGAGGTACAAACACCATTACACCACACAGTTATATCCAGTTGTAAACAAGTAGCCCGGGCACTACAGATGTACAAACACCATTACACCACACAGTTATATCCAGTTGTAAACAAGTAGCCTGGGCACTACAGAGGTACAAACACCATTACACCACACAGTTATATCCAGTTGTAAACAAGTAGCCAGGGCACAACAGAGGTACAAATACCATTACACCACACAGTTATATCCAGTTGTAAACAAGTAGCCCGGGCACAACAGAGGTACAAACACCATTACACCACACAGTTATTTCCAGTTGTAAACAAGTAGCCTGGGCACTACAGAGGTACAAACACCATTACACCACACAGTTATATCCAGTTGTAAACAAGTAGCCAGGGCACAACAGAGGTACAAACACCATTACACCACACAGTTATATCCAGTTGTAAACAAGTAGCCTGGGCACTACAGAGGTACAAACACCATTACACCACACAGTTATTTCCAGTTTTAAACAAGTAGCCCGGGCACTACAGAGGTACAAACACCATTACACCACACAGTTATATCCAGTTGTAAACAAGTAGCCTGGGCACTACAGAGGTACAGACACCATTACACCACACAGTTATATCCAGTTGTAAACAAGTAGCCTGGGCACTACAGAGGTACAGACACCATTACACCACATAGTTATATCCAGTTGTAAACAAGTAGCCTGGGCACTGCAGAGGTACAAACACCATTACACCACACAGTTATATCCAGTGTTAAACAAGTAGCCCGGGCACTACAGAGGTACAAACACAATTACACCACACAATTATATCCAGTTTTAAACAAGTAGCCTGGGCACTACAGAGGTACAAACACCATTACGCCACACAGTTATATACAGTTTTTAACAAGTAGCCTGGGCACTACAGAGGTTCAAACACCATTACACCACACAATTATAACCAGGTTTAAACAAGTAGTCTGGACAGTACAGAGGTGCAAACACCATTACACCACACAGTTATATCCAGTTGTAAACAAGTAGCCTGGGCACTACAGAGGTACAAACACCATTACACCACACAGTTATATCCAGTTGTAAACAAGTAGCCTGGGCACTACAGAGGTACAAACACCATTACACCACACAGTTATATCCAGTTGTGAACAAGTAGCCTGGGCACTACAGAGGTACAAACACCATTACACCACACAGTTATATCCAGTTGTAAACAAGTAGCCTGGGCACTACAGAGGTACAAACACCATTACACCACACAGTTATATCCAGTTGTAAACAAGTAGCCTGGGCACTACAGAGGTACAAACACCATTACACCACACAGTTATATCCAGTTTTAAACAAGTAGCCTGGGCACTACAGAGGTACAAACACCATTACACCACACAGTTATATCCAGTTGTAAACAAGTAGCCTGGGCACTACAGAGGTACAAACACCATTACACCACACAGTTATATCCAGTTGTAAACAAGTAGCCTGGGCACTACAGAGGTACAAACACCATTACACCACACAGTTATATCCAGTTTTAAACAAGTAGCCTGGGCACTACAGAGGTACAAACACCATTACACCACAAAATTATATCCAGTTTTAAACAAGTAGCCTGGGCACTACAGAGGTACAAACACCATTACACCACACAGTTATATCCAGTGTTAAACAAGTAGCCCGGACACTAGAGAGGTACAAACACCATTACACCAGACAGTTATAGCCAGTGTTAAACAAGTAGCCCGGGCACTACAGAGGTACAAACACCATTACACCACACAGTTATATCCAGTTTTAAACAAGTAGCCTGGGCACTACAGAGGTACAAACACCATTACACCACACAGTTATATCCAGTTTTAAACAAGTAGCCCGGGCACTACAGAGGTACAAACACCATTACACCACACAGTTATATCCAGTTTTAAACAAGTAGCCCGGGCACTACAGAGGTACAAACACCATTACACCACACAGTTATATCCAGTTGTAAACAAGTAGCCTGGGCACTACAGAGGTACAAACACCATTACACCACACAGTTATTTCCAGTTTTAAACAAGTAGCCCGGACACTGCAGAGGTACAAACACCATTACACCACACAGTTATATCCAGTTTTAAATAAGTAGCCCAGGCACTACAGAGGTACAAACACCATTATACCACACATTTATATCCAGTTTTAAACAAGTAGCCTGGGCTCTACAGAGGTACAAACACCATTACACCACACAGTTATATCCAGTTTTAAACAAGTAGCCTGGGCACTACAGAGTTACAAACACCATTACACCACACAGTTATATCCAGTTTTAAACAAGTAGCCTGGGCACTACAGAGGTACAAACACCATTACACCACACAGTTATATCCAGTTGTAAACAAGTAGCCTGGGCACTACCACTAGAAGGGTGCAAACACTATTACACCACAGAGTTATATCCAGTTGTAAACAAGTAGTCCGGTCAGCACAGAGATACAAACACCATTACACCACATGGTTCTTTCCAGTTGTAAACAAGTAGCCCAGGCACTACAGAGGTACGAACACCATTACACCACACGGTTATATCCAGTTGTAAACAGGTAGTCCGGTTAGTACAGAGGTACAAACACCATTACACCACATGGTTCTATCCAGTTGTAAACAAGTAGCCCAGGCACTACAGAGGTACGAACACCATTACACCACACGCTTCTATCCAGTTGTAAACAAGTAGCCCAGGCACTACAGAGGTACGAACACCATTATGCCACGCGCTTCTATCCAGTTGTAAACAAGTAGCCCAGGCACTACAGAGGTACGAACACCATTAGACCACACAATTTTGTCCAGTTGTAAGCAAGTAGACTGGGCACGACAGAGGTACAAACACCATTAGACCACACGGTGCTGTCCAGTTGTAAACAAGTAGCCAAGGCACGACAGAGGTACAAACACCATTAGACCACACGGTTTTGTCCAGTTGTAAACAAGTAGCCCGGGAACGACACAGGTACCAACACCATTGGACCACACGGTGCTGTCCAGTTGTAAACAAGTAGCCCGGGCACGACAGAGGTACAAACACCATTAGACCACACAGTGTTGTTCAGTTGTAAACAAGTAGCCCGGGCATGACAGAAGTACAAACACCATTAGACACATGGTTCTGTCCAGTTGTAAACCAGTAGCCTGGGCACGACAGCTACAAACACCATTAGACCACATGGTTCTGTCCAGTTGTAAACAAGTAGCCCTGGCACGACAGGGTACAAACACCATTAGACCACATGGTTATGTCCAGTTTTAAACCAGTAGCCTGGGCACTACAGTGGTAGAAACACCATTAGACCACACGGTTATGTCCAGTTTTAAACCAGTAGCCTGGGCACTACAGAGGTACAAACACCATTAGACCACACGGTTATGGTCCAGTTTTAAGCCAGTAGCCTGGGCACTACAGAGGTACAAACACCATTAGACCACACGGTTATATCCAGTTTTAAACCAGTAGCCCGGGCACTACAGAGGTACAAACACCATTACACCACACAGGTCCAGTTTTAAACAAGTAGCCTGGGCACTACAGAGGTACAAACACCATTACACCACACTGTTACATCCAGTGTTCAACCAGTAGCCCAGGCACTACAGAGGTACAAACACCATTACACCACACTGTTACGTCCAGTGTTAAACCAGTAGCCCGGGCACTACAGAGGTACAAGCACCATTACACCACACTGTTACCTCCAGTGTTAAACCAGTAGCCCGGGCACTACACCAGTACAAACACCATTGCACCACACAGGTCCAGTTTTAAACCAGTAACCCGGGCACTACACCGGTACAAACACCATTACATCACACAGGTCCAGTTTTAAACAAGTAGCCTGGGCACTACAGAGGTACAAACACCATTAGACCACACGGTTATGTCCAGTTTTAAACCAGTAGCCTGGGCACTACAGAGGTACAAACACCATTAGACCACACGGTTATATCCAGTTTTAAACCAGTAGCCCGGGCACTACAGAGGTACAAACACCATTTTTAAACAACTACAGTTTTAAACAAGTAGCCCAGGCACTACAGAGGTACAAAACACCATTAATACCACACAGTTACGTCCAGTTTTAAACAAGTAGCCCGGGCACTACAGAGGTACAAACACCATTACACCACACAGTTATGTCCAGTGTTAAACCAGTAGCCCGGGCACTACAGAGGTACAAACACCATTACACCACACAGTTACATCCAGTGTTAAGCCAGTAGCCCGGGCACTACAGAGGTACAAACACCATTACACCACACAGTTATGTCCAGTGTTAAACCAGTAGCCCGGGTACTACAGAGGTACAAACACCATTACACCACACAGTTACGTCCAGTGTTAAGCCAGTAGCCTGGGCACTACAGAGGTACAAACACCATTACACCACACTGTTACGTCCAGTGTTAAACCAGTAGCCCGAGCACTACAGAGGTACAAACACCATTACACCACACTGTTACATCCAGTGTTAAACCAGTAGCCCGGGCACTACAGAGGTACAAGCACCATTACACCACACTGTTACCTCCAGTGTTAAACCAGCAGCCTGGGCACTACACCAGTATAAACACCATTGCACCACACAGGTCTAATTTTAAACCAGTAACCCGGGCACTACACCGGTACAAACACCATTACATCACACAGGTCCAGTTTTAAACAAGTAGCCTAGGCACTACACTGGTACAAACACCATTACACCACACAGGTCCAGTTTTAAACCAGTAGCCCAGGCACTACAGAGGTACAAAATCCATTACACCACACAGTTATGTCCAGTGTTAAACCAGTTGCCCGGGCACTGCAGAAGTACAAACACCATTGCACCACAAAGTTATGTCCAGTGTTAAACCAGTAGCCCGGGCACTACAGAGGTACAAACACCATTACACCACACAATTATACCCAGTTTTAAACATTAAAAATAGCAAAGTAACATGCACATCAAATTCACTGAAACTGTTGAAAGGTTCCGGCAGAAAGGATTTGTACAGGTAGCCTTTAGAACCTATGGCCCACAAATTAATGAACAGCAAAACACAACACACGAGAGACAGAGCAGAAACAGTATAATTAAGGTGTTCACTGTTAAAATGTTATCACAATAAAACAGTTTTCATGGTCAACAAGTTGATGAGACTTGCCTCATCCCCAGATGTAGCAAGGCATATTCTAAGATGCTGTTTTCATTTAGCACAGCAATTAGCAAATCCCATGCTAATCAAGAAGTTAATATCTTTCCTCCAACTTTCAGAGCAGTCCAAATGCCAACTCTCAGAAAAATGTGTGCCCTTGAGTAATGATGCCATGCCAATCTCATCAGCTGCATCTCTTCAGATGACCCCCAGTCTTCTTGCCAAAAGGACAATCTGTTTATTTGAGGAGATAATCCACCCAAATAGTCATGTCCTCCTTGACTAACTTAGATATTGTTACCCATTGATGCCTACACCTCTATCCCCTCAACAAATCTGCTAAGGACTTGTTGACATTTCTCCCAGAATCTACAACTTAACTTGCAAAACTCAGCAAGCTCAAAACTTCCATCACTTCCTTAAACCTAACTTTTTTTTCTTTATGTATTATGCTGCAATATTGTTCTTAAACTTGACTAACTTCTCACTCAAAAGGCAAAAATAAATGTATATTAGCACCCACCTCAAGGTAAAAAAAAAAAAAAAAAAAAAACTTAGAACCTTAACTGTCCCCTTCTGCTTACTCTCAACTAAAGTCCCTGCCCATTCCCCCCACAGATTAAAAAAAAACAAACATTTCACAAAACTGCTTTCCTGCCTTCACCTACTAAAGGAAAGTCATCTAGACACTACACTTCCTTCAGACCTGTCAGCTGTGCTTGCCAAAGCAAATGACACACAAGCCACAGCATAGCCCATGGACTTGTCAGAATAAAGTGCATACCCAGGAGTGGCCAGTTTTACTAATGATTTACGAGCAATTGTAAAGTGATTCAATGCCAAGTTTTGACATCCACTGGTAAGAAAAGCTCCAGAAGACCTGCACTTCTTCATCCAGTGATGTATATTGTCCCTTGGCATCCATCTTATCGATGCATTTGTTGACTCTGCTGCCCTCTGGAAAACAAATATGGTGAATAAGGTGTAACGTATCTGCTTCTTTTTTCAAAAACAAGGACAATGGGGAAATCCTAAAAGACTGAAATGGTGAGGAGTCCAATAGTCCTGAGACCTTATCTGCCTATATTTTATACAAAATTAAAAAGAAAAAAGGGGGCTATGACGTCTCTACCCTTGACTGACTTTAGATTACTACACACCTGTGTGTAACCCCATACCCATGATTTAATCAGAAAACCCTCCTCTACAAAACACTGCAGGAGCTCCAAGGCTGACCAATTGTCTGTGTAAGCCCACATTTATAATGTCCAAATTTCTAGCCTATAGGGAATGCAGAGGTTGACCATCTGGTTCCTCTTTGAAAGTGCACAATTCCCCTATCCTTTCTCTCTGCATTTTCTAGCCCACTTGATCTGTAGTTATCAGCCAAGGTGGGCCACCACCTTCCTTTCACCTGCACTTCAGCACACCATGAGGACCTTCACAACTGAAAAACAATTTGTGCATCTGCACACCAGCCAAATGCACGTCCCTCCATTGAAGGCCGAGGCAACCTCTTCTTTCCTCCCCCCCCCTTGGTTATGATCCTAGCCTGCCCCCCTACCCAGCATCATCTCCAGCCAAGTGTTTACATGCCTGTATTATCATGTCAAGGACTTGTCTATTGCTTTTGACTTCTGAAAGTGGTGGTTATACCACAACCAGGCATTTCCTCCTCTCAGTCACTGGATCTTTCTGATTGTTTAAAAAACAGGCCAGCAAGCCATCCTTTGTTGAGACTCCTATAAAATCTCTGCCACTAAGTAAACAAACCCCATGATCCAGTTGTTCCAGGTCTTGCCAAAGCCATGGCCTAAAATAAGTGCTAAAAATGCATTATAATGCCCTTTGAGAAACTGTCAATCCAAGTTAATTACTCCATCGATAAAATATCTCTAAGAGTCGACCCAGTAGTAAGGGATCTGGTAGCATTTGTACACAGCAATCTGGCCTGTGACCAACACGATTCTAAGTTAAGAAAATCATTCTGTTTCCCAACTTATAGGTAAGGGAATGGCATCTTGGTCCAAGGGAGTTATAGTACCCCTCTACTTGGCCTTTGTTAGACTTATCATTAAATACAGTGCCCCCTTTGGTATGTATCTAACCAGACACTTAGAACAGTTGGAATAGCCACAAAGGTTTCTTACCAGGAAAATTCACTAATCACCTAAAGGCTCTGTCTCTGTATTTATTCTCCTACAGATTGCTGAGAGGGGATCTTTGCTTGGCTTACGTGGCTTCCTCAGTTCTGTATTTATTCTCCTACAGATTGCTGAGAGGGGATCTTTGCTTGGCTTACGTGGCTTCCTCAGTTCTGTATTTATTCTCCTACAGATTGCTGAGAGGGGATCTTTGCTTGGCTTACGTGGCTTCCTCAGTCCCAGCCGTGATGTATCTGTTGCACATGCACAAAAAAATAAATTTACCAGAAGCAGTAGAGCAGGGATCTGAACTTCACTTGTGACATAACATGCTGGAGAGACAGATGTTCCAAAGGATCAATGTGCTATGGAATAAGCTTCCCATCCATGTAAACCAGATTTCATTCCTGACCCTATTCAAACAAAACCTTGACAATTGGATGGGAAATCATAAATTTATCCTTGGTGTCACTGCCAGAGGCAGTCGATAAGCAAAGTATTATCATAACTAACCCCCCCCACAAATCCTTAGTTACCTCTCTGCTAAAATGCTCCCATAATGACACCCATTATTCTCGGGATTCAAATGGTCTGGGTTGCATAGCTACACTTTTATTGGCCCTAGTGGTCATTAGCATAGAAAGCGCCAATGAACGTTTGATCCTACACTGCTTTACCCAGAACCACCAGTGCACTCATCAGATCTTTGATCCCTGGAGCCTTGGCCTCTGCAGTCATTTGCACCCCCACTGGCATCTCTCAGGTCAAAAACATCTGAAAGTCTCCCCTCAAAATCTCCACTTTTTACAGCAACAAACCCAAGGGCTGAGTAATAAAAAAAAAAAACTAAAAATCATCCACTAGTAGGCAAATGAAGGAGACGAGACGATTAAAATCACACCTGGTTTTATTTTAGCGTTTTCGTCCAGAAGGACTTCAGAATAAAATCATACTTAAAAATGTCAGTTTATATACAAAATTCAAACAGTAACAGTCTCATTAACCAATTAATTCAAATTAGAAAGCCAACCTTGTTTTAAGAAACAGTCGCATTTACAAAAACTATTTAATACATTTAATATTAAGTTATGGATTTTTTTAACAAATCACATTCTTAGTTGCCATAAAGTTTCTTTTCTTTGGAACTTTTTTAAAATCCCCCCCCCCCCCAATAGTCCTACGCAACATGTTCTAACACAGAAAAATAAAATTTCTTGAAACAAGAACAGGTAAAAGTATACAGTGCACTATTGCTGTCCTTAGACCTGATAAGCATGCGTGCGTTCCTCAAGTCTTTGAACAGTTTCCTTCGTGGTCATGCCAGTATAAAATGCTTCATAGTGGGTGCAAATGGCAATATAAACCAAACCCATTGAGCTGCAGTCACAGTAGGAATTAATTTTAATACTACTTTTCATATGTTAAAGAATTACTGATGGACCCTTATAAATAAAATTGCACACACTGCAAAATCCACATTTATGCATGCTATAATTTTTTAAAGTGTAAGGTAAAACATTTCTTGGTATCATTTTCTCTAGGTGCTGCTTAATAGACTTAGATCTCTTACACACAACACTAGATGTGTCAACAGTCCTGCATACATCAGGATTACCATTAAACATTCTCCAGTTCTGACGAATAATTTATTTGATGCCCCTGTCATCAACAGTCGTGTGTAAAATGAAGCTGTTGGTAAATGTGTTACTAGTGTCACTACTGGCATGCCCTCTTCCAAAATGGGGGGGGGGGGGTAATGTCTTTCCTGTTTAATTTCATGGGCAGTATGTTCTAATAAATTCAATTCATAGCCTCTATCTAAAAACATTTTGACAATTTCATCAATAGCTTTTAAAAAATCTTTTTTTTAACAATATTTGTATTGAAAGAGTAGAAGAGTTTATTCAGTAAGTGAATAGCAGTGTTGATTTCTTAACCTTCATTTTGGGTGGTGCAGGGAAAGCGATGTTTTTGATTGTTAGATGGAATAAGGTTTCAAAGTTTTCTAGTAAAATCTATAGGAAACCTTGCATTTCTGACAGTTATCTGCCCCATTTATATGAAGAAAAATATTACAAGGTGTCAGATGATTAGAGCTTCCAGGCTAACCACTGACCAAGATAATTTCTTAAAAGCTATTGATGTAATTGCCAAAATGTTTTTAGATAGTCTAAGAACTAAATTAGAACATACTGCTCATGAAATTAAACAGAAAAGACATGACCCCCACCCCCCATTTTGGAGGAGAGCATGCCAGTAAAAAGAGCTAGTGACACGTTGCAAGTTTACCAACAGCTTCATTTTACACATGGCTGTTGATGACAGGGACATAAAATAAATTATTGGTCAGAAATGGATAATTTTTAATGGTAATCCTGCTGTGTACAAGGGCTGCTGTTGGAACAACTCCTAGTGTTGTGTGTAAGAGATCTAAGTCTATTAAGCAGTATCTAGAAAAAAACGATATAAAAAAGTTTTACATTACACTATGAAAAATGATAGCATGCATAAATGTGGATTTTTGCAATGTGTGCAGTTTTATTTATGATGGGCCATCATTAAGCCTTTCACATATGAAAAGAAGCATTAGAATTAATTCTTACTATGATTGTAAGTCAGTGGGTTTGGTTTATATTGCCATTTGCACCTGCTGTGAAGCATTTTGTATTGGCATGACCACCAGGAAACTGTTCAACAGGATCAAGGAACACTTGTATGCTATCAGGTCTAAGAACAACAATAATGCACTGTATACTTTGACCTGTTCTTGTTTCAAGAAATGTTATGGTTCTGTATTAGAACATGGTGTTGAGGACTATAGAGGGGATGGTTTAAAAAAAAATGTTGCTAAGGAAAGAAAGTTTATGGCAACTAAGAATGCAATCTGATAAATATGCTATACTTAATCATACAACAGCAACAATGTCTTTTGGCTTCTCCCATTAGGGGTTGCCACAGCAGATCACCATTTTGATTGGCAGTGGAGTTTTTATGGTGTCGCGTTGCCAGCCTGATACCTTACCTTTACAGAAGGCAGACACAGACTCATGCACCTACTTGCATGTCTCACACGACTGCAGGGAGGGCATGCAGACTCCACAGAGAAGGTGCTCCGGCCTAGAATCAAACCAGAGAACCTCTGGCTATGAGGCAACAATGCTAACTGCTGCACCGCCGTGGCCACATGCTAGACTTAATGATACTTTATGTATTAACTGTTTCTTGTAAATATGACTGTTTCTTTAAATAAATCATGGTTTTCTAATTTGAATTAATTGTTTAATGAGACTGGTACTGTTTCAATTTTGTATATAAACTAACATTTTTAAGCATGGTTTTATTCTGAAGAAGTGCTTCTGGTTTTATTTTACCACTTTCTTCCAGAAGTGTTTTTAATCATCTGTTCTCCTTCGTTTACCTACAAGTGGATGATTTTTGTTTTTCAAATCTCCTGTTTTACTGCTATGAAGATGCGTGCCCATATCCCCGGATAAGTCCCCTGGCAGCTATTGTGCACTTTTCCCAAAACCCTCCAGCCTAGATCCTCTAGTCGACTCTACACAAACAGTTCACCCAGCAAGAAGGGGAGGATCTCACTCCCCTAAATAGCTAGCAACCATAAGGTCATTTCTGGGGTATGGGACTCCCTAACTTGCTCTCCCTCTGAAGACCTCATCAACTCCTGCAACCTAGCCTGATCTTGCACGTTACACTCCAACACCATACATGACAGCAGCTCATCTGACAATTGATTCTGCCATGTTGCCTCCATTAAGTCAGCAACAAAACTATTACCTGGTTACCTGGTACTGGCTGGGGTTCCACTGCTCTTTCAACAGAAGCTTTATTCACATTGCTCTGTGCTTCATTTTTAGCCTGCATCTCAGTTGCACCTGCTGTGGACACCTCCCCCAGATGGCTGTAGTTGTCCTTGTGCCTGTTCTAAAGAAAACCTCCCCCACCTGTGGGGCATGACCTCTTACTATTTTTGTTTTAGCTCCAATACTTTCGCCATCTTTCTAGAAGAGAATTATCATAACACATCTTGTAGAAACAACCTGTTATCCCCCATTTGTTTCCGACTTATTTACAAGTCTGCCTCATGTGCCATTATTTACAAGTCTGCCTCATGTGCCATTATTTACAAGTCTGCCTCGTGTGCCATTATTTACAAGTCTGCCTCGTGTGCCATTATTTACAAGTCTGCCTCGTGTGCCATTATTTACAAGTCTGCCTCGTGTGCCATTATTTACAAGTCTGCCTCATGTGCCATTATTTACAAGTCTGCCTCATGTGCCATTATTTACAAGTCTGCCTCGTGTGCCATTATTTACAAGTCTGCCTCATGTGCCATTATTTACAAGTCTGCCTCATGTGCCATTATTTACAAGTCTGCCTCATGTGCCATTATTTACAAGTCTGCCTCATGTGCCATTATTTACAAGTCTGCCTCATGTGCCATTATTTACAAGTCTGCCTCATGTGCCATTATTTACAAGTCTGCCTCATGTGCCATTATTTACAAGTCTGCCTCGTGTGCCATTATTTACAAGTCTGCCTCGTGTGCCATTATTTACAAGTCTGCCTCGTGTGCCATTATTTACAAGTCTGCCTCGTGCCATTATTTACAAGTCTGCCTCGTGTGCCATTATTTACAAGTCTGCCTCGTGTGCCATTATTTACAAGTCTGCCTCGTGTGCCATTATTTACAAGTCTGCCTCGTGTGCCATTATTTACAAGTCTGCCTCGTGTGCCATTATTTACAAGTCTGCCTCGTGTGCCATTATTTACAAGTCTGCCTCGTGTGCCATTATTTACAAGTCTGCCTCGTGTGCCATTATTTACAAGTCTGCCTCGTGTGCCATTATTTACAAGTCTGCCTCATGTGCCATTATTTACAAGTCTGCCTCGTGTGCCATTATTTACAAGTCTGCCTCGTGTGCCATTATTTACAAGTCTGCCTCATGTGCCGTAGCCCTTTCTTCTCCTGGAACTAGCTCACCAACTTAAGGTATTCGCATTGTTGCCAGACCCGAGGGGCTGCTGAGCTACCTGCCACCCACCTCTCTTCTTTTTACTTTTTAGTTTCACCCCTAACAGTAGTCGCCTCTCCACAATGTGGCTGGATAATGCCATTCATCAACCTTTGCAAACTATTCATGTGTAAATTATGGTATATATTTTACTATGAAGCCCAGAGGGCTTTGATCCTAAGCTACCATAAATAACGTTATTCTCACTGATGCATAGTAATGCACTTTCTTTTAAATTTCCTTTTCTGTAATATATAGCAGTAGCATTGGTGTACAGTACCATCCCTTAACCCTGACTTTAGACCCCCCTCCATCCATAACATTAGCAACTAAGCATGCCATACTCCCCAGTGTGAATTACACTGGCTTATCGTGATAATGTATGTGCCCTGTGGATTCACTCAGGTTATCCAGTGCCTTAGCATTATGTTTGCACTTCTCCATTCTTTTTATATTTTGTTCCTAGGTAGCAACCTGCATAACTGTGTACAGAACCTTATGTTACATAACAATTGACTACAGTTATGTCTAAATTCTCAACTATAAATATAATTATACCTAAAAATAGTTAAGTATAATTTCTGTAAACCCTCAGGAGCTCTCTCAACCACCTTGGGCTCAGTTGATTGAAAGCTACTCTCCAGATGCCATCATGGCAGACTGTGCATCTACCTCTGTCTTTTCTTATAGGATCATAGGAGGTTACTAGCTCCCTGCCTCTTGTGTTGTGATGCCATTGTGGCCATATGCACTGTTGCTGTGGATTACATGTTGCCAACAACGGGAATGAAATGTAGCCTCAAAACAAGTAATCCCTGACCATGCAGCACCAGTTCAGTAGTAAGGGAGAACGGCCAGAAGTAAGGACAATGGCCAGAAGTAAGGACAGAATTACAATGCCAGTCTTGTACCTTAAAAGCTGGAATGGCTATAGTGACAAAATTAATTTCTGAACGATATGACATCTCAAACAACTGCAATTTTAGTGATTACACTTCAAGACAATCTGGCTGGACATCCCCTTTAAGCAGAACCAGATGCATACAAAAAATCTGGACATTCACAACTTTGGATTTTCAGTGGCCTGTCATATAGTCCACTGCAACCACAGGAATAAATTTTAGCAAGATTCAAGGCAGCCCTCCAAAATACGGGACTCAGTTAAATTTCCCTTAACCTGAACAGTTAAATCAACATCACAGAGATGTGAATACTTCACCCCATGTCTTTGCCCTTCCAACCTTCCAGAACAGTAAAAATTGAAAATGCTCTAGCATCCACCAGATTTGGCTCTATTTCACACCTACAGACCACTAGAAAATGACAGTGTGTTTGAGGAGAACTGTATTTAAACTGCAGGGGGCCACAGTCAGGTTAAAGTCCTAATTTAGCGACCGCTATCCCTTCCTTAGGGGGGCCTTCTTCCACCCGAACAGAACCAGAGACCATGAGAGTATGACGCCAGCCTTGACTGACCAGTGCTGGATCTGCTAGACCAGGTGATCATTAAAGGTAAGTGCTATTAAATGACTCTTTAGAAGATCTGCTGTTGACCGTGAATGATTCTTTAGAAGATCTGCTGGTGACCGCTCTTTGCTAAACATACATGTGTATAGAACATGCTCCTAGCATTATGTAGCCATACAAAGTGGCTCTGGTAGTGTATAGCTACCCCATTTTTAAGAAAGGATACCATACCTAACCCATATCCAAGACCTGATACCTGACACAAAGCCTGTGCACAGGTCACAATGAGATCTGAGAATAGCTGCCAGCTGGGAGGTCTTAAACCCAGTGTCAGATACAGATATTGCCTTACCTTAGCAATATATACTTAGCCCTCTCACCATACCAAATACCTCACTTCTTGGCCAGTAACCTATCATCTGCCTAATTCCCTACTTCCTGCACAACTCCCATACCCATCCCCCACCCTACCTGCCATAGTGATGCCGGTGACATAGCCACTGGCTCTTCACCACCCAAGGCAAACTCCAGTACCCAAGGTAAACTGCACCATGCAAGCTAAACACCACCACCCAAGGTAAACAGCACCACCCAAGGTAAACACCATCAGTGATTGAGAAAAAAACACCCACGGTAAACTGTATCACCCAAGGTAAACTCCAACACAAGTTCAACTGCACCTTCCAAGGTAAAATGTACCACCCAAAGCAAACTTCAACACCCAAGGTAAACACCATTAGTGAATACCTTAGGTTCATAGGTGTGTGCTAGGCTAATGGCCCTGGAGCCTTTACAAGCCTAGCCCATAGGATTACCCTGGCATTGTGCCACCTGACCTTAGTTCCCAGTGCCTCTGTCAAGTAGAGCTACTGGAGTGATCCCCGGGGTGAATTTTCTATTTCCCATCCACTCATAAAGATTTCTCTTGAAGGCCAGTGAGGTGCTCTGTTTAACATGTATGGGAAGTCTGTTCCATAGCATGGGCAGTCTCTAGGGTATGAACCTGTCCCTCCAGCATGTTCTGTTGATTGTGATAATGAGGTTGAGGTCTCTGGAGTGTGTGTTGCGGAGGGATTGGGATTTCTTTAGATGTAGCATTTCTAACGGAGCTGGGTCAGACATGGCTTTGTAAGTCGAGCAGAGATCGCCTCTAAGTAGGCAATATGAGACTGAGAATAGTTTTTTGTCTGTCCATATAGGACACTTGTTTAAGGCCTAGGATCCTCTTTGTGAGGTACTTCTGTGGCCTCTCCAGTTGAAGGTGTCTAGTGAGGTACATACCAAATGAAGCATTGTACTCAATGATTGGCCTTATGAGGGAGACAATGACCTCTTTCTTCCTGGATGCAAAACCCTTAGTAATGAGATGTGCCACATAGGACTTTCTGACCACAGTGGCAATGTGGTAGTCAAAGGCTGCTGTCAACCTGTGTTCCCAGATCTCTTAAAATGCCTTCTGTGTTCAGTGGACTACCATCAATGTGGTAATTCATGGGAACTGTTTTTTTCCCAAAGGGGATGACGACACAATTTTGCCATTGAGCTTAAGGCCATGGTTCTGACACCAGTCGTTGGTCCTCAGTAAGTCCTTTCTGTAGGATGTCAACATTATGTGGGGAGTTAATAATGGCTCCCAACTTGCAATTGTCTGCAAACTTTATCGGCCAGAGTCCCTTGGTGTTGGTTTGGACTTCTGAGAAGTAGGTACCAAACAGAAGACCCAAGACCGATACCTGTGGGACTCTACTCGTGACTGGTCGGCAGTCTGAGTTGGAGTCAGCTACTTTCACACTGTGGGTTCCATCTCTGAGCCAGTTTGCAACCCACCTAGTGATATAGGTGTTGATGCCTAGCTTAGTGAGTTTTTCTATGATTCCTGACTGGGGAATGGTATCAAAGGCCTTAAGCTGTAGTACACAAAGAAACACTGTTATTTACATTATCAGACTCTCATTTAATGATAGCGAGACCCTGTTTAGTCTAGAATAAGTGGTTTGCAGCATGGCTTGCTGTAGTCATCTTTCAGTGCTGTAACTCATCATCTCATGTACAAAGCAGGTACATGAAGCAGTTTGAAACCTTTGTCAAGTTCAGAGATGCAAGTGATTTACAGCTAACACACACAGGAAGATTCACATAAACATGTACTTTTATAAGTTTACTTTTATGTAACATTAACCAATGTGTACTATTCTCTAATTCTGCATTCTCAAAGATGGCACAAATGCTTCATTAACCGGTCATTATCTACAGTCTTTCTGTCAGTACAGCTTGTCTCTCAAGGCCTCCGCTCAGATGTGGTTCTACATCCAGTTGAACTTCCCCAGTCAACAAATGAAAATATAATAAAATAAAACAAACTTGGCATGCTCCCACTTAATCTCCCCTTCAACTAGACAGTCCCTCGCCACTACCTACTTACTACCCTCACTGATGTATGGTGCTCCCTTACTAGCCAACTTATCTTCCTCTATCTCTTCTAAACTGGAAACCTGTTGCAACAAAATCTCAAAGTTCGCAACCACATCCAAATACTCTACTCACCACTGTATACCTCTCCACCAGCTGCAACGGCTAGAACTTCCTAACTACCTAGACTACCTCCAACTTACCACAGCTCACAAGCTTATTTTTAAATCAACTAAATGTCCAGCACTAACAAACATATTACCGTTATACACGGCACATAAGACTCTAAGATCCGCCCACCAGAATCTAATCTCTGTATACAAACCGAACCGTCCCGCTGGTCAGCTTCTCCTATCCTTTTCCCTAGCCAAAAAATGGAACTTTCTCTCCCTCCATCCCCAAGAATCTCTGAAAATTTTGAACTCTTCAAAACCCAGCTCCGTTCTTACCTCTCCTATAAATGGAAGTGAATTGCACTGTACCTACCTAACCTGCTTAATACATAAATACATTCATTACACATAAGGTCCATTCTTCCTTACACACTAGAGATTAACCCTGTTTTAATGTTACTTTTATACCATTCTCAGATGTTTCAAACCTCTCTACAGATTTAACTCTGTGCTACTGTTTCTCAACCAGTAAATGTGTGTTATATTTTACTTCTATGTTGCAGTTTAACTTTGCTTAGTTTTGCTATTCTTAGTTACAAGTTACTTAGCTGATACCTTTGCAACTATGTATTGTACTTTGTGTTATGTAGCTTGTACTTTGTATTATGTAGCTTTTCTCCCTGAAGCTCCACTGAAAACAGGCTCTTTGAACCCATGGACCTCCCCGGTCATCAAACTGGAAATAAAATAAAAGTAAATAATACTTTTCCTCTTTCTAGTATGCATACTCAAGAAGTGATACAAATACAGATATTGTGAGAACGTCTCACTGAAATTTTGCAAAGATGAGAAAATGTGGCGGATTATGTTGTTACTGGAAATGAAGTAAACATCTACTAGCTGTATGTTTACACAGAGCTAATTTATTAAGCTGTGGTCACTGCTGCAGATATACATGATAACATGGAATATATTCTCTCTCAGCAGCTGACAGATGGTCTCTGTACTGAGAGCAGCAACTACATATGTTCATAGGTAAGTACTAGGCCTAGGGCCTGTATAAGCCTAGCCAAAAGGAGTTCCCTGGCTTTCGCCACCCAAGAAAATTATTTTCCTGTGCCCCGTCGAGCAGAGCCACATCTGATGTCAAGATTCTCTTAAAGAGGTTTAATGAGGAGCTTTGCTTGACATGAATGGGTAGTCTGTTCCAGAGCATGGGAAGTCGCTGGGACAATAATCTATCCCTCCAGCATGTTCGGTTTATTGTGGTGACAAGGTTTATGTCCCTGGAGTGTGTGGCCTGGAGAGACTGGGATTTCTTTAAATGTAGCATGTCCCTCAGATCTGGGTTAGACATGACTTTGTAGGTTAGGCAGAGGTTGCCTCAGTAGGCGATATGCGATGGAGTAGAGCTGGAGTTTTTTGAGACAGTCTGCATATGGCATCTGTTTGTGGCCAGAAATCCTCTTAGTGAGGAATTTCTGTGGTCTTTCTAGTTGTTGTAGATGTCTTGCAAGGTACATGCCAAATGAGTCATTGTACTCTATAATGGGTCTAATGAGGGATAAGAAGAGAGGAACGATGACCTCTTTTTTTTTGGAGGAGAACCCCTTTGCAATGAGGTGTGCCACATAGAAGGGTTTCCTGACTACTGTGGCAACGTGATTATCAAAGGAGAGACTACTGTCCACCTGTGTCCCAAGGTCTCATTACACTTTTGGTGTTTAGTAGGCTACTGCCTATGTGGTTGCTCGTGGGTACAGTGTTTTTCCCAAAGGGGATGACAGTGCACTTTTTGGTACTGAGCTTTAGGCCATGTCTTCTGAATGTTGAAGTTTGCTCAGAGTTAATAACTAATCCTTGAAATGTATATATTCACCCATGGGGTAAACAAATTGTTTGACACTGTATTCAGTTATTGTACAGTCCAAATGCTAGACGATCTATAAATATGACATGAACCAATGCAATGCTTTAGAACCCAAATTAAATATGACAGACAGTCTTTACAAAGAGAAATATGAAGTAGATTTGTTTGGGGCTGCAAATTTTTATGAATATGCTCAATAAAGCAGTGAAATAAAGGGATCACAGGGCTATACTTATGTCATCTGGTGCCCAAAAATAATCTCATGAAGTTCCCTTCTATAACAAAGAACTTACACAAGCTCCTTATTGTGGCTACAAATAAACTGCAAACACTTTACAGAAAATCCTTGGTAGAGTTACAAATAAACTGTAGCAAACAATTAAAAGGGTACTTGCATATTATCATAACCAGATTTCTAACCCATAATACCCAAGTACCAAGTTCTCATGTGGCGTTCAGGTGCCAAGAAAAGTATTTCATGTTATTGTGTCAATTGCAAACTGTATAACTATTTGCAATGTACCCACATTTTTAGCAAGTTGTCCTCCCATTATTTTATGTTTCTGTAACATTACATGCAGCACCATGTTGAGATGAATGTGTCTCAGCGTGACTTAATTGGCATGTCCGTTTTCAGTTTGTGTCATGTAGCGATGATATTCCCGGAGTAATGAATTGAACAGCCTGTTCCACAGAACTGCTATCTTCCGACTGCAAATGATTACTGTAGTATAAGGATTTCACAATTGTGTGTCACTGCCATTCCACCTATACACACCTGAAAACTGTCCAGCTTTGTGACGCGTATTATCTGTATGGCCCTCATAAAATGTGTGACTGTGTACCAAGTCAGTGGGAGGATTGAAGGATGGAAGTCAGTAACTAATGAAATACATATGCCTTATGTGTAACGGCAGCCAGGTTCATTTTACATTCACTTACTGGTTAAAGGACGTTACAGGGAAGGACAATTTGTCCTCTATTCCTGTCCCTTTCACAGAGTCAAAGTGATGCAAGTAATTTGGACTTTACACACCCCTTGTCAGTGCAGGATACGCTACATTCCCTGTAATATAAGAAATTAGAGTGACTTCACAATCTGGTTGTGATAATACCCAAGTACCGTTAAATAAACTTCTTGCTATACTTAGTTGCAAACACCCTAAACTACGGCAGCTTCATGTATTAGCAACTCTAGCAAGGAGCATGCATTACATTCTTTGCCACATCTGCTAAACATACTCATGTAAGAAGCTACAAAATCACCCATGGCTTCTTGTATGAGTGTTGATGCTAAACCACTTGCAATATTGTGACCAGGGTACCTGCCCCATAGCTCTCAGTTTCTATGATTCATAGATAGTGCTATGACTTTTTTCTCTCTGATTTAGCCTTACTCTTCTTAAAAGTAATGATTAATTTCATAAAGACAGAGCTGTTTAGGGGCCCAAACATTATTAAATGAGTAAAGTCTGCCTGCAGAAAGATTTCATATCTGCTATTGGAGATGTAATGTAGAAATACTTTTTCTAAATCTCTGCTCTGACTTTAAAGGCCAGTGTCATGATTATGATCCCACTTCAACCTACCTTAGTTATAACTTGATAACAGCAGCATCTGAAAATAAAAAATAAATGCCCCCAAGAATATTACGAAAATCGGTGCAAATGAAATAAAACAGTAAAATGAGATCATGCATAACAGTAACATACTTCAACGTAACATAAATGTGGCGTCTAGCAACTTCCCTCGCAAGTGTCCCATAAATGTGGCACCTAACAGCTTCTGTCGCATGTGCCCCTGATGGTGGCTCACAATTCTGCTCTACTGCTCCTTAAATCTATGAGAATTTAGACGAGAATGTGAAGTGTTCTCACAAATGATAGTAGTCAGAAACAGAGAGCTATTTTACTTCAGGTTATACATATTCATTCAAGTTCTGTTGGCCTGTCAACTCTCCAAGTCTGTAATATTGTTTAAAATGTAACCCTGGTATGAGGCCCTTGCCACTAATCTGAGAGAGATAAAATTGTTATGCATAATACAATGTTCTGGAAGTGCCTTGTTATGCACTTCTCAGAGCTGTTACACCGTAGTCTCATGCTGCTGTATAAACAGTAACCTGCACAAACCAACGGCAGGAAGTTTGTCAAGCTTTAAAAGCTGTAATTTACTGCATGCTACCCCACTTCTTTTTGTGTATTGCAGCTTTTAAAGCAACTAGAGAGTCACTGATGCACTTTTTGGCAACTTAGGCAGTACGACGCATGTCATAGCTATGTAAACTGCTAAACACTTTGCGTTTCTATTTTTTTATTTTTTTTCCTTTCTTTCATAGTACATTGAACAAGCTAAAGATTAGTGTACTACAAGGAATTGTGTGACAGCATTAAACAGAAGTGAAGCTAGAGGGGAGGACGGCTGCAACCACATGGGTGAAAAGTGTTAGGGAGCATGATAGGCAGATGTCTGTTGGTCTTCAGTGCAGTTACCATCACTCAGAAACAAATGGCGGTATCCCTGGATTGTATTTTGCAGTTATAAATGAAGTACTTTAGCACTCCATGTGAGGCATAAAATATAGTAAGTGGTTTTCCACAAATGCAGCAAGCAATTTGTTACAGTTTAAAAGCAGTTTATCTTTTATTATTATTTTTTTAATCTCAACTTAAGGATTGTAAATGTAGAAGAATGGATTGGATAACCCCAGATCAGACAAAGGGTAAAGCACCTATTTTCTATATATATATTTTTTTTTTTTTGCTGTAGGTTCATACGTGTATACTAGGCTAACAAAAACTAAGGCATTTTTAAGCCTAGTCATGTATCCAAAATCTCTGACAGCTTCTGATACCCCCATAAGTATAAGTAAAGACTTGGGAGATGAACCATGTACAAGCAGGGGCCTGAGAGATGAACCATGTACAAGCAGGGGCCTGAGAGATGAACCATTTACAGGCAGGGGCCTGAGAGATGAACCATGTACAAGCAGGGGCCTGAGAGATGAACCATGTACAAGCAGGGGCCTGAGAGATGAACCATGTACAAGCAGGGGCCTGAGAGATGAACCATGTACAAGCAGGGGCCTGAGCGATGAACCATTTACAGGCAGGGGCCTGAGAGATGAACCATGTACAAGCAGGGGCCTGAGAGATGAACCATGTACAAGCAGGGGCCTGAGAGATGAACCATGTACAGGCAGGGGCCTGAGAGATGAACCATGTACAGGCAGGGGCCTGAGAGATGAACCATGTACAGGCAGGGGCCTGAGAGATGAACCATGTACAGGCAGGGGCCTGAGAGATGAACCATGTACAGGCAGGGGCCTGAGAGATGAACCATGTACAGGCAGGGGCCTGAGAGATGAACCATGTACAGGCAGGGGCCTGAGAGATGAACCATTTACAGGCTACCTGTAACCATTAGAGAGAAAGGTGCCAAACAAGGGACAAACTTCCTGTTCCCCATGAAATGGTCCAAGTTACACGTGGATGGGAATCCTTTTCCAAAGAAGGGGTAGTCTCTGGTATACACACCTGCCTCTCCAGCAGGTCTTGTTTATATTGCACATATGTTTAAGTCTTTAGAACAGGTAATTCTGGTGCTGTCTATTTTGCAGATATGCAGGTGGTCCATCAGGGTGCTGATAATGCCTTGTATGCCAGGCATAAATCTCCCCTCAACAGCATGAAGGAGACAGAATACAGTGATAGAGCTTAGAGGTGGTATGCAGAGGACATGTTACTTATGCCATGAATCTTTTTGAGTATTCTCTGTGGATGTTCCAGTTACTAAATGTTCCTGGTTAGGTACTTGCAAAAGAGGGTATTGTAATCAATGGCCGGTCTGACAAATGCAGTGTCAGTGGAACAATGACCTCCTTGGATCCAGATGCCATACCTTTGTTTACAAGTTAAACAGCGTAAAAATATTTCTTCAGTACTGTAAACACATGATTGCCAAATGCTTAATTGTCTGTGTGTCCCCCCAAGTGTTTCACTTTTAAGGCTGTGTTGTTACTATGATAATTACCAGGGGTGTTGCACATTTCTTGGCATTTAGTTTTTAGTCCATGGCTTTGACACAAGTTATTTGTGTGCGTCAGCCCTTCCTGGAGAGCATAAGTGTTTTGGAGGGGATTCTACAGCAAGTGTATGCAAATTTAGTCAGTCAGAGGCCCCTGACATTGGCCTTGACTTCAGAGAAGTAAAAGTCAAAAAGAAGCGGTCCCAGGACCGATACCCGAGGGTCTCCTCTTTGTCAAAAAGAAGCAGTCCCAGGACAGATACCTGAGGGTCTCCACTTGTGACTGGATTCTTTCTAGAGCTGGAACAATGGTATGGAAGAAAGAAAATTCACTTCATTCATTCCAAATGCATGGTGTTATATCTGTGCAGTGACAGAAACCTGGCTCAAGGCTGCAGACATCACCCCTGCATTACCAGGCTATAATGCCTACCACACCTTTTGGCCACCTAATCTGGACTGAAACACTAAAGGTAGAGGTGTGTCCGTATTCATTAAGGATATCCACACCTTCAGGCTAGTTGCTCAGCATAATGCATCTGAGATGATTCAAATGCAACTATCTCTGGGCAAGACTGCAATACAAATTGTAGCTTGCTACATATCCCCCACCATGCCCCAGGATTCCCACTCCTCGTTTCTTGATACACTGGAAAATATTAGGGTACAACCTAACACATTAATAATGGGTGAGTTCAACTACCCCACCATTAACTGGAAAAACTACTCATGTGCCACTTCAACAGAGCAACTGTTTTGCTCAAAGTTTTTTGGAATTCATAAATTCGAGCGCCTTGGATCAACTTATCCACACCCCCACCAAGGGCAGCAATATCCTAGACCTGGTCATTACGAACATGGTTAACCTGTGTTCCATACCAGAGGTCAATTCCTCGTTGGTCAGATCCAGCCACAAGCTAATCACCCCAGACATTCACATCCTGCCCCCACCCTCCATTAGTGAAACCACCGTAAAAAATTTCTCCAAAGCCAACTTCATACTTCTTAAGACAGAAGTGGCAAACTTTGACACCCATGCAAATGGTCAGTAGAGGTACGACTGCTGAATCCTACACAAATGCACTTTATAAGCACTTCATGAGTGCATGGATTGTGCAATCTCTAACAGAACCAAGATGCTATCCTCCAAAAAAAAGGAAGCCAATCTGGTTGTCCCCTGCCATAAACTCTATAACAGAAAAAAGAAGCTGTTGCAAAAAAGAGTAAAATCCCATGATTGGATGAACTCCCTGGTCAGCCTCAGTAAGAAGCTGAGATCCCTCATAACATCCTCCAAAGCTAGTTACAAAAACAAAATCACCACTGATTCTAAAGACAGCCACAAAGCATTCTATAGCTATGCCAAGAACACAGCATCCATGAGACCTGGCAACGTCCCAGGCTGCATGCTACACGAACTACAGAATGAACTGGAACCCCATCTAAGCACCATGTTCAATCATAGCCTTACCTCAAGCTTTGTGCCCACAGAATGGCGCACAGCGACAGTTATCCCACTCCACAAAGGGGGAGCCACCACGGACCCGGGAACTACTGCCCCATTAGCCTGGTCTGCAAGGCTGTGGAACATATCATCATGGAACTTCTAAACAATGACATTGGTAATCTCCAAACTCTGGACCCCACCCAGTTCAGGTTTGTAAAAGGCAGATCATGTCTCCTAAACCTGATACTTTGAAGCAGTCACCGGAGCCGTAGATGAGGGTAATTTGGTTCACACAGCCTATCTAGATCTTGCCAAGGCTTTCAACACCATCCCCCACTCTGGAATTATAGATAAACTCACTAAACTAGGTATAAATCCCTTATGTCACAAGATGGGTTGCCAACTGGCTCATTGACAGAACCCACACTGTGAAAGTAGCAGACTCCAAATCTGACGTCTGACCAGTGACAAGTGGAGTACCACAGGGTTCAGTCCTGGGTCCTCTCCTGTTTGGTATCCAATTCTCTGAAGTACAGGCTAACACAGAAGGTGTTTGGCTAATGAAGTTCGCAGATGACTGCAAACTAGGAACCATAATTGAAACTCCTAACTATGTGGACATCCTACAAAAGGGCCTCACTGAGACAGATGCCTGGTGTTAAAGCCATGGCCTCAAGCTCAGTGCCAAAAAGTGCAGTGTCATCCCTTTTTGTAAAAACTCTGTACCCATGCACTACCACATAGGCGGTAGTCTACTTAACACCGAAAGTGTGATAAGAGACCTTGGGACACAGGTGGACAATAGCCTCTCTTTTGATAATCACATCACCACAGTAGTCAGGAAATCCTCCTACATGGCACACCTCATCACAAAAGGTTTCTCATCCAGGAAAAAATGTCATTGTCCCCCTCTACGCGTCACTCATTAGACCCATTATAGAATACAGCACCCCTTTTGGTATGTACCTCACAAGACATCAACAACAACTGGAAAAGCTGCAGAAATACCTCACAAAGAGGATTACTGGCCTCAATCAGATGCCCTATGCAGACTGTCTCAAAAAGCTCCAGCTTTACTCCGTCGCATATCACCTACTCAGAGGTGAGCTCTGCCTAACATACAAAACTATGTCAAACCCAGAGTTGTTGGACATGCTCCACTTAAGGAAATCCCAATCCCTCCAAGCTACATGCTCTAGGGACCTAAACCGTGTCACCACAATAAACAGAATGTGCTAGAGGGATAGATTCCTGTCCCAGAGACTTCCCATACTCTGGAACAAGCTACCTATCTATATCAAACAAAGCTCCTCATTAGCACTCTTCAAGAAAAATCTTGATGATTGGATGGGAGATAGGAAATTAACCATGGGGATTACTTCTGTGGCTCTGCTCAACAAGGGCACAAGGCACAGGAAAATAATTTTCTTGGGTGGCGAAAGCCAGGGTACATTTTGGCTAGGCTTATATAGGCCCTAGGGCTAATAGCCTAGTACCTACCTATGCACCTATGGAGGAGGACTCTCTTGGGGGAGGGATTCTATTCTTGAGATAGGTCTCTCCAAAACTTGTAAAGGGCTTGGAGGTTGTTTTTGAAAAAAAAAAAAAGTCAACAACATTAAGCTCAGAGTCAGAGGGGATTAATAAAAACACACTTATTTCTGTAGTTTATAAAAAAGAAGGATGGAATATAGAAATTGGAAGGTAATGTTGCCACTTGCACACTTAAACACTGACTGTTAAAGTCATAGGTATACATGAAGCACCGGGTCAGGGGAAGGCCCTTTTCTTTAATGCTTGTGTAAACTTAACATTGAGGGAGGTGCCAAACAGAGGCTGGTGCTGAGCCACAGAAACGCTAGCTGTCATCCAGTATTAAGTAGTAGGGAAGGTCCTTCGCTGTAAAACATTTTTCTGATCTTGGTTTTGTGCATTTGAGCCAGAACATTTGGTCGTCATTTGAAGATGCTGCTCTTTGTTTCTCATTTTGCATGCGGTTCCATGAAAGTCTTATTTTTTTATTTACTCGTATCGTTTCCATGAAACTGTCTTATTTCTTTCTTTACTCATATCGTTTCCCCTCTCCCACTTCTTTTCTAGTGAGAAGAGATCCGTCAAGCTGCCTTAACTTGTAACTCAACATTTCGCTTGACTCCCTAATTCCTTTTCTCTGCTTCTATAGCAGTGGAATACCCCTCTCCCACAAAGGCTGTTCGTTTTTTTTGTTTTTCAGAAACAACTTCCCTGCCCTTTACAGTTTTTGCTCCAGTTTCCTTAGATCCTTGAATATTTTTTCCTTTCATTTTGGCCTGTGCTAAATTGTATTGCAATTTGCAAATGCTGCTTTACCTGTTGGGTGTCATGACTTTATTACCGTGTTTTATTATATTTTGCAAATTTGTTTTACTGAATGCTTACATTATTTGTATATTTGAACTTTGTTTTATTTAATCCTGTTCTGTATTTGTACTTTACTTTTGAACTGCTTGTTTTAGAAACTACATTGTTTTGAGTATACGATCTTATATTGTGTATTGATTTTTTTTTTAACTTTGTTTTTGCCTGAGTGACCTAGGATATAGCAGAAAAGAATCTGACTTACTCGCTTATCAAATGTTAAATAAGTCTGCCTCCAGCTTACCCCATCGTGTCATACTGTCCTGAAGCCTGGTGTCATCAGCAGAGAGACTGATCTAGTTTTCCATGTCCGGTCTGACATCACAGATCAACATATTAAGTAAGACGTAACCTTTTTCTCCTAGGACAGGATCGGTACAGCCAGTGAAAATTTATAGTATTGACTATCCTGACAGTCAGTGACAAAAGTGCTGTGAGATGGATATCAAAAGGTAATATATGAACCAGCTGTCACATGGGTCAACTATATGAACCAGCTGTCACATGGGTCAACTATATTAATGCAGCCGAAAAAAAAAACACTTCATGAAAGAAGCCTTTCACTGTTATGCAAGCAGACCATTTGTCCCCAGCTGCCAGTGATCTTACCCAGGGAGGTGAGAAATAGCAGGAAGACAATCTAAAGGATCCTCCTGGGCAGAACAGCTGCAATGAAAGCATTGATCTTAGTCTGCACATTTGTGATCTGGGGAATATAGTTTCATCATGTAGAGGTAATAGTGGGGATAAGGGGAGATTGTAGGTGAATGTACTCTGGGCATGTGGTGGTACATATTTAAAAAATATATAATAAAAGTAAGAAGCATTATACTGCGAAACTTCAGGCAGCAAGACATGACAAGCTTGTTTTTGAGCCACTCATAATTTAAAATGGAGAAGGCGATATGGGAAGGTCAGTGGAGCCGAGACTCACAATGGGTGACAGCCAATCTTTGTATTTATTTTACATTTGTTTACCTGGATAGTCTGACTGGATATATGTCCATTTTCAGCGGAGGCCCGGGGAGAAAAGCTCTAAATAGACAAACTTGCATAGATTACGCAAGACGTTGGATAACATTAGAAAATATAAAGCAAAGTGATTATGTACAATGGTTTAATAGTGTTCCCTAGTAGGGACTCATAATTCTCATGGACAGACGCAATTAAAAGTAAGAGATGTCAGATTAGGTATAGAGCTTGGTGACGTAGTTGCATGTTATGATATTTACAGATTATGCTTTCAGTTTATAACTTAATCAGGGTTTGTACATGGGCAAAGCCAGTTCACTTTGAGATACTGTTTGAGGTGTTTTTTTAAGAGACTTTTGGAGGATTGTATGGTTATATAGTTTGGCAATAAATTCCAGGTTTTGCCAACAAAGTTGGCAAACAGATTCATCAGTAGAGTTATTAGCTTTGTGGGTTTGGACCAGTAGTTTTTTGGCTGACCGCAGGAATCTCAGGTTGCTATATGGCTTAATATAAGTGAGGGGGTATCCTCAGGGTGGTACAGAATTTTGTGCGCTATTAAGAGCCAATTGAAATAAGCTTGGCAGTTCTAGTCACTCTAGTTGTTTCAGGTTCTGGCAGTGGGTAGGTTCTATAGGTGGAGCCAGTGGTGAATCTGGCAGTATGGTTGTAGCTATGGGACAGCTTACCTAGTTTGGATTTGTTGAGGTTTGAGAGTACAGGCGAGGTATATAAAAGAGTAGGTGTGACCAAGAGATTGCAGTCCTAGCCAGTGGGGTTAAAAATGTCTTGTTTCTATACAGTGATCCAAACTTCTTAATGATGGTCTGTATGGTTTTGTAGACCTGTAGTTCAAATTTGAGATCGTCTATGATAACCCCTAGAAATTTGGTGTGTTGATCTGGGGAGATAGCGGTACCATTATCTGAGGAGATAGTGGTACCATTGTTAGACGTCACAGAGATTGAATGTGTGGCATATCTACTAGTGAGGGTGAAGAGTAGAAGTTTAGTTTTATTGGGGTTCAACAGTAGGCAATGGTTGGCAAGTAAGTTCTCAATACTGTTAAATGCATTTTGGGTTAGGATTTGCGGTTCGGATGGGGAGGTGGCTGAGAGTAGATCAGAGTGGAGTCATCTGCATATTGAATACAGGTAGCTTCAGGGATAGCAGTGTGAAGGTTGTTGATAAAAATAGAGAAAAGTCGTGAACCTAGTATGGAGCCTTGAGGGACACCAAGTGTGAGAGGTAGCTGGCTGGAGAGTTTGCACTGCCATAGTACCGCCTGTTGTCTACCAGTCAGGTAGGACTGGAACCATGGATTGTGTACTTATTGAGGGAAATAGATTTCAGAGGATAGCCTATCATCATTCCTGTTTTGGTTTATGGCATTAGTAAAGGAAAGGAGGGCTGAGTGATGCTGTGGTATGGCCTGAATCCATGCTGGGAGTCTGATAGTAAGTTATTCTGTATAAGGTATTGCATTAGTTGCTTGTGTGCACATTTCTCCATTATTTTGGCTAGTGGGGAAAGAATGGCAATGGGTCTGTAGTTGGATATGTCTGAGGAGCTACCACCTTTATCGAGTGGGATGACATGGGATATTTTCCAGGGAGAGGGGGTAGCACGTTAGGATAAGGTTCTCTTGATAAGGATAGATATGGGATATGCAATGGCATCTGCAGCTGTTTGTAGGTACTGTGCAGGGAGGAGGTCAGCATTGACTCCAAGTATTTCCTTAGGCTTTTGGTATGTATGGTTGGCTGTATTTTTAATTTGTTTTTTGCACCAATTTATAGACTATGTTTAAGCTGTATTTTATACACATGCAGGTTAATTTTATAGCTGCAGGGTATAATTTTCAGGGCTATGTGAGGGAGAGCAGAGTGAAATTACTGTGTTCAGGCTATTATTTTAGGTTTAAGAAAGAGGATACTGGTGACAAACTAGCTAATTTTAACAATATGGAGGGAGCCAAATTACTGTGGGGGGCAGACTAAAAGGTGCCTTTAGACCCAGGTTAGCAGTATACAGTGCTTGCTTTAAATTCTAATCTATGTTCTGTTTTTAAACACAGGCAGCAACTTTAACAGTACAATTTGGTGGAACTTTTTAGTATTAGGAGTCGTATTTAAGGGCTGGGAAGTTTGGTGCCGTTGACCCAGTACAGCTGAATTAAACAGTTTAAGCAGAAAGAATTTAGAAAAAGTAGTAACGTTAGTTAAGTTTGTTGAGGGTAGACCAGTATGGCTGTCCATTTTATTTTTCTTTTTTAAAAAATTCCCAACTGGATGCAGACCTAACTGCGAGTCTTTCAGGGTGGGAGCCGTGAGAAGAGATGATACCAAGTTTACAGCAGGACAGCCATCTGGGTCGGGAGCACCGGGGAGTTTGACAAATGGAGGTTGTGCCATTTAAAATGGAGAAGGAACTCCGGAAAGGTCAGTGGAGCCGAGACTCACAATGGGTGACCGCCAGCCCTTGTTTTGTTTGAAGTGTAGAAAACATTGCTCATAGAACTTTTCTTTTATATAACTTAAAATGATATTAAATATGAGCTGTTTTCTTAAAGTCTAGCACATCTCCTTTCTCAAGCATTAGTCTTTAACAAAAAGCTGTTATGTGATTAGAGTTGCAGTGATACATATACTGAGATTAGGGAGGTCCAGATGTATGGCAGGCTATTTAATTCTAAAGAAAATTGAAAGCTAAATTTTGAATTAACATAGGTCGAGTTATGTATTTAAGATTGACCTGGAAATGTGGGCCTCAATTAATAAATTGCTTGGCTTAACGTGCACTATGCTAAACTTTCTAAAATGTTTTGCTGTCAGACTTGTATATTGTTATTTTGTTTTACACTAAAGTTTATAGAAAAGCAAAATGCTGCATCTAAGAACAGTAAAAAAGAATTTCTAAGCAGATGATATCGACATCTACTGCAACAAGACTGTAGTTTCTAAGACTTTAATATATTGCAGCTGTATGAGATTTTCATAGTCTTGCACTCTTTTTGTGTTACCATTATTATAGTGGCTAATGCATAAAAAATCTGTCTTGACAGAGGTATGTGGTCCTGGTGGTGACAAAAAGGCATGTGTTTTTCTTGGTGTTGCCGGAGTGTGCTGATTCGGGATTGGGATTTCTTTAGATGTAGCATTTCTAACAGTGGTGGGTCAGACTTGGCTTTGTAAGTCAAGAGATTGCCTCTAAGTAGGCTATATGAGACAGATAATAGTTGGAGTCTTTTGAGTCTGTCCATATAGGACAAGTGTTTAAGGTCTAGGATCCTCTTTGTGAGGTACTTTTGCAGCCTCTCCAGTTGTTGCAGGTGTCTAGTGAGGTACATGCCAAATGGGGCATTGTACTCAATGACTGGCCTAATGAGGGAAGAGTAGAGGGAGACAATGACCTCTTTCTTCCTGGATGCAAAACCCTTTGTAATGAGATGTGCCGCATAGAAGGACTTTCTGACCACAGTGGCAATGTGGTGGGCAAAAGAGTCGTTGCTGTCAACCTGTGTTCCCAGATCTCTTATGCCTTCTGTGTTCAATGGACTACCATCAATGTGGTAATTCATGGGAATTGGGTTTTTCCCAAAGGGGATGAGACACATTTTTTTGACATTGAGCTTAAGGCCATGGTTCTGACACCAGCAGATTGGTCTCAGAGAGGTTTTTCTGTAGGATGTCAACATCACTTGCGGAGTTAATAGCTCCCAATTTGCAATTGTCTGGAATTTTGTCAGTCAGAGTCCCTTTGTGTTGGCCTTGACTTCAGAGAAGTAGATACCAAACAGGAGAGGGCCCAGGACCAAACCCTGTGGGACTCCACTTGTGACTGGTTGGCAGTCTGACTTTGGGTCAACTACTTTCACATTGTGGGTTCTATCTATGAGGCCAGTTTGCAATTCATCTAGTGATATAGGGGTTGATGCCTAGCTTTGGGAGTTTTTCTATGATCCCTGAGTTGGGAATGGTTTCAAAGGCCTTGGCCAGATCGAGGTAGGCTGCATGAACCACCTTGGCTTCATCCACAGCTCTGGTCACTGACTCAAATAGTCGACCAAGTTGAGCAGGCATGATCTGCCCTTCACAAAACCAAACTGTGTGAGATCCAGAGTTTGGAGATTCCCTATATCCTTGTATATTAGGTCCATGATTATGCATTCTATAGCTTTGCATACCAGACTCATCAGGCTAATGGGGCAATAGTTCCCAGGGTCTGTAGCCTCTCATTTGTGGAGAGGAATGACTGTAGCAGTGCGTCATTCGGTAGGGACAAAGCCTGAGGTAAGGCTGTGATTGAACAAGGGCACACAGGTGCGGTGCCAGTTCACTCTAGTTCATGTAGAACACAGCCAGGGATATTGTCAGGTCCCATAGCAGCTGTATTCTTGGCATTGGACAGTGCTGTTTTAACCTTTGCAGCAGTAATGCTGGGTGCCTGGCAATTGACTGGTATTGTTATTGGTCCTTTGGGGGGGGTAAAGTTGTCACTGAATCTGTCGGCCAGTATATTGGAAATATCTGTTGGCTCGGTATAGGAGGTACCATTGTGCAGTACCTCAGAGCAAATCTGGGTATTACCGTGGAGATTCTTTACATAAATATAGAAGGCCTTGTGGTTGTCTTCACTATCTGCTGCAATTCTGTTTTCATAGCTAGCTTTAAAGGATTTGAGGAGGGATCTCAACTTTTTATTGAGGCTGATACGGGAGCTTTTCCAGACTTGGGAATTCACCTTATTCTGCATCAGTTTCCTCCTCCTGTTGTCGAGTTTGCTTATGGCAGGGGGCCACCAGATTGGCTTCCTTTTTTTTTTTGGAGGAGAGTGCCTTGGTTCTATCGGGTATGGTGAGATCCATGCATTTGTGTACATGTTCGTACAGTGCTTTGGTGTATGATTTGACTGTCATGCAACTATTCTCCATTTGCATTTGTGCTGTGAAGTGAGCCACCTCTGTTTTTAGGAGCCCAAAATTAGCTTTAGAGAAGTTTTTCATGGTTGTCACCTTTGCAGGGGGTGGGAGGATTTGGATTTCCAAGGTGATTAATTTGTGGTCGGATCTAACCAGGGAAGAGTTGACTATTAGTGTAGAGCAACAGTCGCCCATGTTAGTAATGACAAGGCCAAGGATGTTGCTACCTCTAGTGGGGGTACGAACGAGCTTGTCCAGGGCATTGGAATTAATGAATTCCATTAAACATTGGGCAAGTGTTGTTGGTTAAGTTAATGGAGAGGTAGTTGAAGTCGCCCAGTATGAGTGTGTTAGGTTGGACCTTAATATTCTCCAGGGTGCTTAGGAATGTGAAGTGTGAGTCTTGGGACATGGTTGGGGACCTATTGCAGGCTACGACCTGAATCGTCTTACCCAATGTTAGCTGCACCTGAAGTATCTCTGTGTTATGTTGGGCTAGCAGTCTGGAGGTGTGCATATCCTTTATCAATATGGAAACACCACCACCTTTGGAGCTTCAGTCCATGTTCTGGAGCTGAAAGGTGTGAAATGAGTTATAGTCTGGTAATGCAGGGGTGCTTTCTGCTGCCTTGAATCAGGTCTGTTACAGCACAAATGTCGATGTTCTCCATTTTAAGGAGTGCTTCGAGTGAGTGCATTTTGAGATTTAGACGCAGCCTGACCCTCATATTGCATTTGTCTGTAGCTGTGATAGAATCAAAACATCAGCAAATACTTTTTCTCTTGCTCACGGTAATGCATGTTTGGGCATCAGGGCAGGCAAGTTATCGTTAGTAGCCATTGGTTTGACTAATGTAGAATGAATGCAGGGATGGTCATTGATGGGGCCATCAGCATTTACAGGGGCAAATACTGATTAGGGGGCAGGACAGTTGCAGGGAGGGTTACAAATGTGTGGTAAGTATACTTGTTAAAGACATTTCCTGGCAGTGTTTGGTTATGAGAGATTAAGGAACCACCCCCAAAGTGATAGTAAGTTGGGGTGACCTGGCACACACTTGTACTAAAAGGAATATTTAGAGCAGGACAAACTAAGAACAAGATCATACGTACTTTACAGAGGTGATACAACATACTGAGTAAATGCTTAGTTAGTTAATTGTCAAGATTATTAGTGAAACAAGTCACGGGCTCAGTTTCTCAGAGGCCTCTTAATCACCCCATAAACCATTTTTTTAAATATTCTTTTCTCATTATAGAGTTGTGTAGTGGCATTGGAGAAACTGGCAGCAAGTTCTAATCCCAAGGGTAGATACACACAGGATTGGACAGAAGTAGGAGAGTTAGGCCACCACTTCTAGGTGAGGTTAAAAGACAAAACGCCAGGCTAAATGAGTAGTGGAGTGCAGCTCTGCTTCGGAAGATTCTTATTTTCATTTTATAAAATAGCAAAAGAGCAAAAGTACCAGGAAAGATGCAACATGATGGGGCAGGTGAATTCCCTTTCAGAAGGCATGACGAGAGAGGAATACCCAGGAGTAGGTGCAAGCACACAGATAACTAATTATAAGTGGCAAATAAGTTTTCACACAAGGTTAAAGAAGTCACCCTGCTGTGAAACAGACATGGAGCAAAGGCTGTTGAGGGGGAGCTAAATGCAGCAGCACAAGTGGCCACAGAGATTCAAGGGACTAACTGCAGGGAACACTTTGGGGACATGTAGGCTAACCTGCTTGGGGAAAGTTGATCAGCAATGCAGAAGATATTAGAGCCCGAGACACACAGTAGTAGGCTGGAGCAGTCACAATCAGTCAGGAGCCTCAGGAAATTACCACCTATTGCTCACCATGTAGAGTACAGAGGAGATGAGCATGACAGAGTAACAAGAGTGCAAGGCACAGTTGAGGTGATCCTGGGGTTTGTGGCAATCCAGGAGGGAGGACAAGGAATAGCACATAGCAAGGCTGGTAAGGGAAAAAATGTGGAATTATAAATATGTAAAGCTTTGTGATCTTATAGATGCAGTGGGTGTCCAGGTATTGTAGACATGCATACACATGGTAATGACATGACATCAGCATGCAATGCCTTGGGGAAAAGTAAACCCCCAAGAAGAAAACTGAGGTACTGAGAAGAATGATTGACTGAGCTCATGTTTAATGGCAGTCACGATAGACAGAAAACTTAATTTGGTATTGCTGATGGTTACATATTTAATGACATTTAGGTATGCACAGAGATATAGTGGGGGATTACATGGTTTGTAGTATGATCATGAGTTCCGAAAACTGAAGGTACTGGATAACAAACTGTGATAGAAAACAAAAGTTGGCCACCACTGACAAGGGGCGTGTCACACGGGCATCCTAGGAAGGAGGAGTCAGCTAGAACATGCCTGCTGGGTATTCATTAAGGAAAAATGTCACTGTTTCCCATTGTTTTTTACACCAGTATACCCAGTGTGGTGGGAGTCACCCAAGCATTTGTTGTGGAGGGCAAGGAGGACTACTTGCCCATGGGACAGATGGGTCTGAAACTCCTATATCATGGAGTGTTTAGACTAGAAACTAGAAGCATTGTCAGGGAGATTAATAGCTGCGGGAGTGCACCTGGCAGGCAGGGCAGACATGCTGGGGCCACTCTTCAATCAGAATTAACTTAGTGAACAAAATGCTGGTAAGCTACTCAGATGGAGTGAGGGCCAGAGACTTCATGTTATGGTTTGAGTCGAGTTTTAGGATTAAAGCACACCTGAAGCTTAACAGCAACCCTTGTCATAACCTTGCATCAGTAAATGGTAAAGAAAATTGGTGCAACATGTCTGGCCCTTTCAAGGCTTCATTGTACAAAATTCCCCCACTTGGGTAGGTTTCAAAAATAGGCCAAGTGAGTTTTGTCTAATTCGCCATGTGCCTTCCCTGAGGGAGAATCTATTAACCACTTAATTGACAAGAAAATCTTTGAGTCCAGTGCACATTACATGACATTGTTTCCATATTCAAAATGAAGGGGTTCCCTTGGATGGAAAAGTTACACAGAGTCATTTTTTTACCTGCAGCTGGTTCACCTGGAAGACTCCTGCCTATTAGGAATGAAGCTTGGTGTTAACTTCTACATCAACAAGGCTGCACACATGGGCTGTGTGTTGGCCTATGCCATATTTGAGAAATTCAGCACAGCTCTACATTGGGCATAGTAGAGCAGTAACACTGTGCACTGTACACCATTATTTAGGCACATTTTTGACCATGAACCCATCCTGTGAGATTACATATTTGTGGGTGCAGAAATTCAAACAGTGTGTGGTGGTTCAGATGTACCTCTGATGGGAGGCAAGGAGGAAGGTCATTCCCAGGTCCTAACCTTACTGACACTAGATTGATACCAGAAGTCACATGGTCACTGTCAGGCTGAAGAAGTCACATGGTCACTGTCAGGCTGATAAATTGGTTAAGCTGTGGAATAAAATGTAAGACTTGAGGTCTAAAAATAAAGTGAGGGTGGGAGAGTGCATAGACCTACTGAGATTGTTCAACTTTGCATGCTGGAATATTACTCCTGGCAGTATCTTCAACAAAGGAATGGTGCATTTATACAAAAGTTCTGGAAGAAAACATCGAGTAAGACCAATACAGGACACCAAGACAGGCTTTGGTAGATAGCAATCATTCTTAGATAATTTAAATGGGTTCATGCTCTGTCAAAGTCAGAACAAAAAAGGCAGCTAACAATTAATGCAGTGTGCTCGACCCAATCATTCGGTGTCAGTCAGAACAAAAGGGAAAGGCAGCTAACAATTAATGCAGTGTGCTGGACCCAATCATTTGGTGTCAGAACAAAAGGGAAAGGCAGCTAACAATTAATGCAGTGTGCTGGACCTGATCATTTGGTGTCAGTCAGAACAAAAGGGAAAGGCCGCTAACAATCAATGCAGTGTGCTGGACCCAATCATTCGGTGTCAGAACAAAAGGGAAAGGCAGCTAACAATTAATGTAGTGTGCTCGACCCAATCATTCGTTGTCAGAACAAAAGGGAAATGCAGCTAACAATTAATGTAGTGTGCTCGACCCAATCATTCGGTGTCAAAGTCAGAACAAAAGGGAGAGGCAGCTAACAATTAATGCAGTGTGCTGGACCCAATCATTCGGATCAATACTATGTGCGAATGTTCTCATATGGGACCCCTGGGGTGGGTAACATAAGGGACCCCTGGGGTGGGTAACATAAGGGACCCATGGGGTGGGTATTCAAAACAGCAGAGAAGCACCCCATGACTAGCAATCTGCATACTTATTTTTGAGGCTGGGATTAGCTTTTTGGGGATTTGACATGATGGGATACTTGTACCTGTCATTTTGCATTGGCGGGGTCTCTGAGGAAAGGGAGCTCCAGTACACAATCAAAACTGCGGAGAGATGGAAGTTAGGCTTTCATGTCATACATGCACATGTGACAGGACAGGCTTGGATTAGCAAGCAAATACATTATTTAAAAAACATTCAGGCCAATTCAAACCACTGAAATGAGATTTTTTCATTTACTGTAGGGATCTAGCAAATCTTTTTGATCAGTAGCCCACCATCCACCCATCCCCATGGCCCCCACACTTGCATCCACTGTACTGCCAAAAGAGCACAATTTCATTTGGGCAGAGAACCTGGTTTTGACCTTAAGAAGTGGGCAGTACAGTGGTGAGGCCCACAAGGGATGGAGTGGACCTGGCTACTTCAACAGCTGTGACAGTAATGTGGCCTGACCAGTATATTTGTAAAACACTTGTAAGGGTAATGAGTAATTTGTGGGAATAATGGGTTAGATGTTATCAGTAAGAGGAGAAAAGCAGCCTTGGTAATGAACTAATTAATTAAAGATAAAAGCCATTTGCTGTGGAGAGTGGGTAGTGTGTTCTGAGATATTGGCAGGCTGCTTTGGTGCCAGGTAGTCCACACCTGTACCACTGAAAGGCCCAGAATGTACTTTAACAGAAAAGTGGTTGGAATAGTTCCCAGACATGGCTTGCTAATGCTCAGGCGTGAGGACCTAGAGAACACAGACCTGGTATGAGACAGCTCAGATGACTCCATCCCAACCTGGGACTGGACGTTTTCCACTTGCATGTGGCCCTTCTGGTACAAGAATTAAGCATACTGAGGAGTCAGGCCATTGACTCAAAGCATGGGAACATAGGCCAGCAGGTGGAGCTGGCAGTCTGGTAGCTGAGGTGGTGAGGTGAAGTGGGGGGTAATACTTCCATCCTTCTCCCTGTCCTCTGAGGGGGACCATATCCATGACATAATGGGAACCAGCTCAGTCAAACTTGATTAAGTAAGACTCATGAGTGACCTGGCAATATACATCTCTGGAACCTAGGGGGGGGGTTGAGGGACAACTCAAGCAAATCAGGAATGGCAAGGTGTGTATTTTTCTGGGTGCACACAAGACGCAGCAACTAGATTCCTGTTGGTGGGGGTTGACATTCCTGGGTTTGAGGCAAGGTTGTAGTAAACTTGTAAGTCAGTTACTTACTAGTGTAGGGCTGTGGTTGCATGCCATGACTTGACATTACTTGAATATGTGTGTGTATGTAAATAGATATGTAAATAGATATGTAAATAGATATGTTAATAAAGTTAGTGCTGCTGATTATGATGAAGCTGTAACATACGGGGGTCATAACAACTAAGAACATAACACCAAGTGTGTATAGAATCCAAAAGTAGACACCTCGATATGTAAACTTACATTTTATTAATTGAAAGTTAAGCACTTTAGTCCTCTATACATTATCAAGGACTTTATTATCAACTAAAATGATCCTCCAAAACTCTGCTTATAAAACCAAAAATTCATACCTACATAATTGAAAGATATAAAAACTAGAATTTCATTGGTTGAGACTAATTAACCAACTTATAAATTAACAAGTTACTTGTCAAGACTAACTAAAATGGAAAAAAAAGAAGAAAATGTACTTATCAGACCGCGATCGCACCAAAATCAATGTGATCCAACAAGATGAATAAACCTCTTCCAAAGAAAGACCAAATGTAAAATCTGTTAAGCCCTTTCATCCTTACACACAATTATAAAAGAACTTCATCAGAGGAACTGGCATCAACTACCTTAAATACCTTAAACAATTAACCTACCCAAGTAATTAATTATTCAAATTATAGGTTCATAGGTTCATAGGTTTATACTAGGCTATCTGCCCTAAGGCATTTATAAGCCTAGCCCAAATTATTGTGGCTTACACCACCCCTTATATGAAAAAATACTGTGCCCATTAGTTTGTTGTGCCTCTGTCCAGCAGTGACACAGAGATGATTCCTGGGGTAAACCTACGATCTCCCATCCACAGGTCTAGATTTCTCTTGAACAGAGTCAGCGAGGTGCTCTGCCTCACATGGACCGGGATTTTATTCCACAGCATAGGGAGTCTCTGAGTGATAAATCTATCCCTCCAGCACATCCTATTTATATCTGTGCTAAGGTTTAAGTCGCTTGCTCTAGTGGTTTTGGTGGATTTGGATTTTTTGAGGTGGAGCATGTCTTTCGGGTTGGACATGGCCTTGTATGTCAGGCACATGTCACCTCTGAGCAGACGGTATGCGACTGAATAGAGCTGGAGTTTCTTCAATCTGGCAACATATGACAGATTTTGGAGTCCCTTTATCCTTTTGGTGAGGAACTTTTGGGGTCTCTCCAATTGCTGCAGATGTCGGGTGAGATACAGCCCGAATGGGGCATTGTACTCGATCATTGGTCTGATAAGTGAAGAGTACAGGGGAACAATGACCTCACTAGATCTGGATGTGAATCCCTTCATGATCAGGTGGGCAATGTAGAAGGTCTTTCTAACCACTTTAGCAATGTGAGTGTCAAAACAAAGGCCACTGTCAACCTGGGTCCCCAGGTCCCTGATAACCTCTTCTGTGCTTAGTGGATTGCCACCTATATGGTAGCTTGGGGTTACCTTGTTTTTCCCGAAGGGTATGACTATACATTTTTTGGCGTTTAAATTCAGGCCATGGCTCTGGCACCAGCTATCTGTTTCCGTGAGTCCCTTCTGAAGGATATCCGTGTCCGATGCACTTTCCACTATGGCGCCCAGTTTGCAGTCGTCTGCAAACTTTGTCAGCCAAAGTCCTCCCATGTTGGCCTGTACTTCTGAGAAGTAGATGCCAAACAATAGGGGGCCAAGGACCGAGCCCTGTGGGACACCACTTGTGACCGGCTTGGAGTCTGACACAGCGCCAGCAACTCTAACCCTGTGGGTTCTGTCCTTAAGCCAGTTTGCAACCCATCTTGTGACATATGGGTTTACATTTAAGCTGGTAAGTTTTTGTCCTAAAAAAAGTTTATGTCCTAAAAAAAGTTTATGTCCTAAAAAAGTTTTCATTCCAAACAATATTCCATCAAGTTGTGAAATATTAATAAATGGTGAGAAGAAATAATAAAAATGATAAAAAAATACACACAAATTTGCATAAAACCCACTGTTTAAAAACCCAACCTTTAAAGTTTAGCTGCCTTAATTTCAACAATGGCATAACAGATGAATCATTCAATCCTGGTTTCTTATTGGCTTGTAACCTAAATTGCCAGACTAACTCACTATATTCTAACTTAGCCTCCCAAGCTCACCCCCTAGAATCATGGGAAATGTAGTCAAAAATCCCAAACCTGAATCTCTTAAAAGAAGGGCAAACAAATGAGTGTTAAAAAGGGCATTATTTGAATTAGCACTCAAATATCATAATAATGTTCATAAATTGTCTTCCAGAGGGTCCTCTCGGTTTTTCCAACATTTAAAGACCAAACAAGAATCACATTTAGCCAGATAAACCAAGTCTCCTGAACCACAACTGCCACTAAAGAAGGTGATCTTAGAATGCCCATTATTCATTAAACAAAGGCTACTAACCTGTAGTATATAGGCATATTGTCTACAGCCTCCACATTTATGAGCTCGCACATTATTTGATCTCGTCCTCATTCGGATTTTGTACATTTTCAAAAATGTTCTTGAGATTGTGAGCCATTTTATAAATTGTAGATGGCTTAGAACTCAACAGTTCAAAAATACTGTCACTAGTTCTAAAAGTCTTCCAGTTGTTCCCCAGAATATTTTTAACATCATGGGAACCTGAAATGAACTGTAATAAAGAAGCTCTCTCAAATGGATTCTTTAAATCTGAACCACATTTACTACTGGGTTGAAGGTGTTGCTGTTTGTCATTAATCAACTCTTCTCCCAGATGCAGTTCACACTTCTTATTCCACTCCATCATAATCTGATCCCTTTCACCATCTTACCTGGGTAGCCTCTCAAAAAACATATTCCCCAATTTAATGTACTCTAAACATCTCAAAATTGGAGATGATCTTGGCCAACCTGATGGATTGGCCTCTAACTAAATCCCTTTTCTGACTAAAGGGGTGGCAATTCTGAGGATGCAAGCATTTGTTACCATATATGGGTTTCCTTTATGTATTTGACTCAAATCTATTGTGTAAGTAAACTTTAAAACAAATCTGTCATCTCATTCAAACATGCGATGAACTGTTGAGCTTTCCTAAGGGTACCTGATCATGAGACAAAAAATGTCATCCAGAAACATGATACATTTTTTTTCACAAACTGTATAAGGAATTGGTAAACACAAAATTATTTTCCCAACCAAACAGAACTAAATTTGCCTCAGTTGGACCACAAGAGATGCTCATGGCCACACCCATGATTTGCTTATAAAATTCACCATAAAAAAAGATGCAATTCTTATCCAGCACCAACTCCAGAAAACTCAAGTGAATGTCCTGGTTAGATAAAAACCTGCAAGTAGAAATAACTTCTCCAAATAACTCAGTCCTTTATTTCTGTGGGATACAGGTCAAGAGATCTATTATATCAATATTAAGAAAAAATAGATTGGGATGCCACCAGTCACCCTTCAACCTCCCTAAAAATCCTAAGAATACTGTAGTGTGTGAGCTTTCAGTGAAAAATAAGTTTCAAAATCCTATCAATAAATGTTGCTAAAGGGTAGATTTTAGAGTTATAGATTGCCATAAGTGTAAAAAGGGGTTTTCATATATTCTTATGAATCTTGGGATGCCCAAAAAGTGTGGGAATAGTGTTTTTTTCAACATACAAAAACATATAAAAACTCTGAGCAATTGACCTTGCATTAGGCAGTCTTCAAGAAATAAATCAGTCTGCATATTTGCTATATTCACTTAGTTCTTTGAAACCTGAGAATAGGTTTAGTCATCTTGCAACATGTTAAAATATTAGAATAATTTAAACCATTAAAAACAACAGTTCCACTGCCTTTATCTAGCTAAATAATAGAGATGGTTTTAGCTGCTCTTAATTTTTCTAAGTGTATTTTCTTCCTTTGAAAGGTTACAGAAAACCACCTTATTGTGTTTTTGACATAGTTTATAAAAATCAGTTTCACATGCCTTTTTGGAAGTCTGAACTAGGGGTGCATATTTGGGTTAAATGAAATTTTCTCATGAATTTAACCAACTCAGAAGAGCTCCCCTTTGTTGTCAAAAACATATATAGCTAATATTTTGTCGTAGAATGAAAATACTGTTTGTCATTTGTTGTCTCTTATTTTTCATGGAAAATTTAATAAAATATTTGAATAATATATACCTAAATTAATCTTTCTAGCGAACAGCCTTCATTTTGTAACAATGTCTATCGCATCAAAATTTTTGTAAAGAACACATTTGAACCCTTTCTTGAAAAGCTTACAATGGTCCAGTTTTACCACCATATCACTACAATTAAAGATATAACCTTTGCATCCTAGTTGAATCCCATCTTGTAAAATATCCCAAAGAACATCTAAATGGGGAAGGTATGTTCAGTACTAAATTCTTCTTTTCCCCTTCTTTTTGTACATGTTCCATTTGTTTCTCTAGGGGAAAACCCCTAGAATTGTCATGATTATCCTTCCCTTGAAAGTCCCTCCCCAGTAAGCCTCTTTGACCTCCTTGGGGTCATCCTCTAAGTCAGGGCTTGCTCCTAAGGGGAAATGTAATGAAGATCCTTATTCATCGATATGACGTATCCAAGAGGGAAGACAGAGGTAATAATTACCTTTTTGGCAACATTAGGTTTGTACTGTTTCAAGTCTCTCAATCTTTTTTTTGTTTTTGTTTACATTATGTGTTGGTCCCAGATATTTTGTCAGTTTTCATTCTCATAGGTTTTAAACAATTAATCACTATTTATTTTATCTCTAAAGCTATGTACCTCTGGTAAAAGCTTGTTTATCAGATCCCTATTTTTTTCATCAGTAATTCCATCACCTTGAAACCAAAAAATGATCCTGCATAAGAATAAGTTCTTTAAAGTAAACTGAATCATTGGAAATGTCATCAACAGACATTGGGCATCTCAGACCATGAGGTGCAATCTTACAATTGATATATTCATTTAAAATAAGCATTCTCAAGTTGTGCATTATGTAGTTTAATTTATTTGAAAAACAATTACCTAATCATCCCTAATAAGTTACAATTGTTCTGTCCAGAAATATTTGAACCTTTATCAAATGTGAAATCTTTAGAAACCCATTTCTTGAAATTAAATGAGGCATTAAAACCAGTGTTCAAAAAATGCCCTGCATTCGATCATACACTGGTAAATAGTTACCTGTAGGACACTCTTCGGAATTAGTGATCAAACCAAGCCAACTGTCCAACCCTAAACCTTCCGAAATGGTTTGATTCTGTCCATTGACTTCCCCAATCACGCTGGCACATTTTGTCTGCTCACATGGTAAAGAAAAAGATGATTCTTGAGAAAAGGAAGTTTTTCCAATCAAATCCAGTGAGTGGTTCACCCCTCTTTGACAACTTGCAAGGCCGCCTTGGTGGAATGAGGAGGCTACATGTTTAAACCTTTAAATTCCATAAATCAAAAGACACATGTACCATACTATGAACAAACAACAAGGAAACCAAAAGACAACTTGGTAATGTACCCATGGTGCCACACTGAAATCATAAAGCGGTACAAAGTCAAAATGCTGCAGTCAATGTTATCCAAGTTTAATAAACCTCTTCCAAAAAACAAGACCAAATGTAAAATCTGTTTAGCTCATTCATCCTTGCAGACAAAGGACTTCATCAGAACTAAACAGAAAATGACATCAACCACCTTAATTAACCCAGTCACGTAATTAATTAATTCAAATCCTGTCCTAAAAAAGTTTCCATTCCAAAATATTTTCTATCAAGCTTTAAAATGTTAAACAGTGAAATAATAGTAATAAAAATGGTTAAAAATAGACAAACATTTACATAAAACCTACTGTTTAAAAACCCAAACCTTTAAGGTTTAGCTTTTTTCAACACTGGCATAACAGATAAAAAATTATTCAACCCTAGTTTCTTATTGATCTGTAACCTAAATTGCCACAATAAATCTCAATATTTTAACAGCCTCTCACCCCCCCCCCCAGATCATGACAAATGTAGTTCTGAATCTCTTAAAAAAGGCAAAACAAAGAGTGTTTAAAAAGGCTGTTTGAATTAACATGCAATACATCGTTAAAATGTTCATAAATTCTCTTGCAGAAGGCCCTCTTTTTCCCCACATAAAATGTGTGGCATGAATCATGTTTAGCTAGATAAACTAAGCCTCCTGAACCACAACTGTTACTCCAGAAGGTAATCTTAGAATGCAAATCATTTATGAAACAAAGGATGCTAACCTCTAGTATATAAGCACGTTGTCAACTGTCCCCACGTTTGAGTTCACATTATTTGAACTCAAGTCCTCACTCCAATTTTGTATTTTTTCCAAATTTTGTTTCGATAGTGTAAGCAGTTTTATAAACCATGTGTGGCATAGAACCCAGTAGTTCAAAAATACTGTCATTAGTTCCAAAAAATATTCCAGTTGTTCCTCAATATTTTAACATCATGGGAGCATGAACTGAAATGTAATAAAAAGCGGTCTCAAATGGATTCCTATCTAAATCTGAACCAAATTTACTACTGTGTTCAGGGTGTTGATGTTCGCCGTTAATCAACCCTTCTCATAGAAGTGGCTTAAATATCTTATTCCACTCCATCATAACCTAATCACTTATCCCCTTCACCATCTTTACTGGGTAGCCTCTTTCAAAAAACATATTAGCAGAACTAAAGGAGTGGCTTATTTGCAAAATGTAGTACTTGTTTGGGTTTTTATATTGGCAAAACAGAATGTTATTTTAGGAAAAAGATTTGAGTATAACTGTGATATATTAAGGAAGCCATCTTATAATGCATTATATAAGCACTTGATAATTTGTTCCACATTTAAGTTATATTCACTGCAATAAGCTGATCTATGTATTCTAAGTGATCAACTTATTACCGTTAGATCTACAGCCCCTCCATCAGTCTTCCATTAAAAAAAAGGCATTACTTTTGCTGTCACACCAACCGTGTGGCCAAATACATGACACTCCCCTCTCTCCATACTGCTCCAGTCATTTCAGGTCCCATTCCTGTGCCATGCCCCCCAACCCACCCTCAACTAATTTCTTTTAAATTGTTGCAAACTGCTACAAATGTAACAAACAGTTGTTACAGTTTGTACCCTGCCTGCAAGGAACACTACTGCACTCATGTTTTAGTTAAAAAAAATCTTCTTTTTAAAATGTAGGAAACAGTTGCTACAGTCTAGATCATACACACCATGCTACAGTGCTCAAATTTGATGGCTAATGCAATACCAACTGGTTGTGCCCCCCCCCAACATTTTGTGCCTGGTGCAGTTTACCCTCTCACCCTACCCTAGCTATGCTATTGATGCCATTACTGAAAAAAAATATTAACCATAGAGGTAGCAGTTGGGAGACCAAATTAGAATACAGGGACTTGCTTTGGCAATGAAAGCTCAGTACCACAAATCCCCCTATTTTAAATGATGGATTTATTTACCAATCCTCAAGAAGAGGGCTGCAAAATTGTAATGTCTTGTGGTGTATATAAGTTTAATACACAGTTGTTTTATACTTTCATATATTTAATATAATGTACTTTTTACACATGTAATGGTTACATGAGATGGTTTGTAATTAACTTACAGACATACACAGATATTTCAACATCTCTCATAATTTTTTGAGAGGGCATGCACTGTGACTTTTTTCTGTTTTAGTAAGTCTTGTCAGTTAACTGTTAATTTAATTGGTTAAGTAATTAGTCTTGACCAATGAAATTGTAGTTTTTAGGTCATTTAATTTGTGTGAATTACTGGGTTTATAGGCAGAATTTAGGTGGAACATTTTAGTTCTGATGAAGTTCTTGATAATGTGTAGAGGATGAAAGCACTTAACTTTCAATCAATAAAATGTATGTTTACATACCAAGGTGTCATTCCTGACTTCTTTTGGATTCTATATGCACACAGTGTTTGATTCTTGGTCATTTTGTAAAATGTACTCATTTTCATTTGGTCATAACAGCCAAACCATTGTGTGATCATTGTGCCCAGGAGGGATGTGAAGCATACTGTCCATATCTTTACAGAATTTCTCATTTTTCGCCTCATATTTTTGGTCCATTCCTCATAAAATGTGTGGTTATCCGACAAATTATTGAGTATTGAAACCATTGAACAATGACAGACATTTGATTTTCAGATGTCATGCCCTTCAGAAAATGCATGCCAATGCAAAACATGTTATTCTTTCAGCTTCTTTCAGGATCTAAGCTTAAAAATTGTCACTATTTATGGGCCTTTGTTCCCCCCACCATTATTTTTGGCTTTGCCCCATACATCATGTGTTAAAGCAAAACTCCACCTTCTCCTACAGTGTAACTCAACTCTTAGGTGGTTTTCTTCCTACATTATGGTTCTAGTGTTATGTAGGTACCAGAAGCCTACATGTACTTAATAAAACTTTCATTTCCTTGCCTTGGAATCAAAGAAAGTGAAAGACTACCCACTTTTTTAAGCTTAATGTCTCACATAGTTTGCAGAGGAATCTGTCTATGCTTGCATGGCATACCACAGACACAGAAAAAATTGCAGTTAGGTACAGGTGACAATTTTATATGGATTATTAGTCCTGTATATGTCAGGAGCATAGCAGCTACTGGAAAAAGACTAAACTCTTTTCCATTGTCTCTATTGCAGAAAGGAAGAGAACTTATACTGATTCACAGCTGCTTCCAAAATAACCATGCCTTTCACAGTAGAACAGAACAATTTGAACAGTCAGTGGTTCAAAAGGCAGTTGTCATCTCTTTTGACAAATTTGCATAAGCAGCATTACACTATTGAAATGCTAAATGTTAAACTTTAAATGTTTGTTTATACTGCTTTACATTTTATATGATTTAAATGTCGTATGAAAGATCATTATTCTTACCTGTACAGATTTTCACAGAATGTCCAGATTTTTTCCTCATATTTTTGGTCTCTTCTCACAAAACTATGGTTTCCTGGCAAATTATTGAGGATTGAAGTCAGAAAATAATGAAAAAAACATTTGTTTCAAATGTATACCCTTCAGAATTTTTTTGCTAATGAAAAACCTGTTGTTTTATCCATTTTCTAAGTTTGTAAGAGCAATATTCAAAAATAGTCTCTATTTTTTAGCCTTTGACCCACCATTTATTTTTTAGCCTTTGTCCCACCATTTATGACAATGTTCAGATTTCTTGCTGAAAGAGGTTCAGACATATGTCAAAGATGTTTGTGACCTTTAGTGAAAAGTTAGAAAATATTTTCTTATTTCTCGCAAAGTATCAACACATTTACCAAAGCTTGGCGGGCAGGGACCGTCAGTTCATCTTGGGCTACGAAAAGGTACTCTGAACATAGGACTGCAATTTAGCTACTATTTTTGTTGCAACTGTAGAATTCCTTAGTATAGTGTAAAACAACTCCTGAGACGCACACAAATTAGGGCCAATCAAGTTACAGAAGGTATATAAGATGACAGTGACTGACACTAAACCCATCATATGTCAATGGCATGGGAATACACCACTACTTCCTTATGTCTGGCATGACTCATTTTAAGCAGGCTTGAAATGGATTATGGGAAAAAGAAAGGACTGAAGAAAAACACAATCACATTTATATGTCAAGCCCCAATGGCAATGATTTTGCAGAAAGCATTAAAATTCTATAAGAAGCAGTCATTGTGATTTTTGAGGTGTTAAAATGGCTCAGAAAACAGAGTGAAAAAATAGATTTTGTTAGCTCTAACATGGAATTTTAATTTGAGAAGTTGAGAGGTGTGATGTGAGGGGACAAAAATAAATGTATTGGTAGTTCATCCTGCCCTGTCCATATAACAAGACTGGCTTCTGTAACAAATACTTTATTAATATAACTTGTTCCCCAGTTACATCACAAAATATAGATAGTTTCTGTTAGGTCGTCATTGCTTCCTGATGAATGTGGATGAATTTTTCTGCAGTCACACAAATCTGACTCCATAAGATAACTATAGCATCCTTGTTTGACTGCCTGTAACAGAATACATAATTTACATCTGTTTTAGCCCATCTACAGTTTTTAACACACCTTTTCTTCACTTCATGCTGACAAAAATGCTCATTGCACCTTAACCCAGTTTGTATGCACTTCAGGAAGATTAAAATGGCAATTGAAATGCATTTCACTGTAGAGAAAGCAGTCTTAAGTGCTCTATATAAAAGTACAGTAAACTCTCAGTTAACCAGCAGCCATGGGGATTGGTAGATGCCAGACAAGTATAGTTTCTGGTTGCTTGAGAGTTACTATTAAAAAATAGACCTGACAAATACTGTATCCTATACTATACCATACCATAAACACTGTATTGATTTGATTTTAATATTGAAATACACTAATTAAAAGCCTGGCTGTAATAATATTTTACACTTATATTTCCTCTAGAAACCGTGGCATGCAGTATGGTTTTCAGTGGCACACTGAATGGATTGGAATTGAATGAATTGCATAGAGACAGAGCATGAATGTATGTATGAAAGCAGAAGTGACTATGTATGAGAGGTCAGAGAAATGTATGAAAGCTGTAGAATGTGTGTGTGAAAGATCGGAGAGAGTGAATGAATGCATGTATGAAAGCAGAAGCGGAAGTGTATGAGAGATCAGAGAGAGAATGTGCAATCTGATGCAAACTGACTGAGTATGGAGTGAGTGTTGACATTTTTAGTGATTTGACTTGTTTGGTTTAACTTGTTTCCAGGTTGGGGGGAGAGGGAATTTATTTGCATCTTCCTTTTTAAAATTCTCAAACTCAAAACATGTAAGGTAGTTTCTGCAGGGGGGGGGGGGGACATAAAGTGCAACACATGAAAAACCTGAATTGCTCATACTGTACTGTATTTCTCTGATTTTTTTTCTGGTTGCTTGAGAGTTCTGGTTAACTGAGAGTTTACTGTACCACCTGCTTCGCATAAATTTATAATAACTCTGCAGGTTTCATATTTTCTTTGCTAGCACTTTAGAAGACCTAAATGCCATATGCTGCTGACATGTTCCCCTGCCTCCCCCAAACAAATCAATAAAAACTCTCAAAATAAATCTAAACCAAGTTGAAGGGCACACTAATAGAATAAGGAATGATTAAATATATGCACAGACTCCAGTCTATTCCAAATAATTTTAAACACATTAAATTGAGAAAAACTTGCAGATGCTGTTGTGAAACCTCTGCAAGGCGTGCTCTACCAAAGCACTGCATTTAAATACTTTCTTGGGAAAGTTTTCTGCAGACAGTCTGCAAAACATATTAAATACAGTAGCTATTTTCTGTAATTTATTACACTGCATATGATGTCATTCTACAGAAATTGATGTTCACTTATATCACAACATTTCACTTGCAGTTTTGTTGTAGAATGCTCCACCAGTTTCTAATATGGTCATGTTCCAAGTTTCACCTTCACCTCTTCCTGACTCTGAGAATATCTGAAGCATTCTGTGTTAAGATTTCAAGTGAAAACATGTACTCTACATATTGCTTAGGTGGGGTGTGGAGTGATGGACATTAAGCAGTGATTCTTCATATGCTTTTCCATAACAGATGTCATAAAGTCAGTGACAACGAAGCAGACTTGTAGTTTAATTCTGGAAAATAGTGATTTCTGTATTGTATTTTCTTGAGCTGATGCTCAAGCAACTTATGTTGATGTAGGTGTGCACAGGAAACAGAATTGTACTGATACAATTAAAAAAGATGAAAGCATTGGGACATTTGGTGAATGACCACAGTACTAATGTTACTGGTACATTATGTAAGTGACCACAGAATTACTGTTTCTGGTACACTCACAGAGTGACCAAAGTAATAATGTTACTGGTATAATTCTGTATGTGCCCACAGTACTAACATTATTGGTACATTGTGTGACTGACCACAGTATTAATGTAACTAGTTTACTTGTGAATGACCACAGTACTGATGTTACAGGTACACTGAGTGATCACTGTACTTGCATTGCTGGTACATTCTTTGAGTGACCACAGTACTAATGCTGATGGTGCTTTCTCTATGTGCCCACGGTACTAATGTTATTGGTAAATTCTGTGACACACCACAGTATTAATGTAGCTAGTATACTTGTGAATGACCACAGTACTGATGTTACAGGTACATTCTGTGAGTGACCACAGCATTAATGTTACTGATAGTCACTGAGTGGCCACAGTATTAATGTTACTGCTACAGTTTTCTGGGTGATCACAGTACTGGTGTTACTAGTACACTGAGTGACCACTGTACTTGCATTACTGATACATTCTCTGAGTGACCACAGTACTAATGCTGATGGTGCTTTCTGTGAGTGATCACAGTACTAATGTTACTGGCACACTCAGCGTGACCACAGTACTTATGTTACTGGTACATTCTGTGAGGCCTCACAGTACTAATGTTACTGGCCCATTCTGTAACTGATCGCAGTACTCCTGTTCTTAGTACAATAAATGACTAACAGCATTATGGAATCAGTTATTAAATGACAACAGTAGTGATACTTCTGGAACAATCTGTCAGTTGACAGAACAGTGGTGCCATCACTGAATATAGACAGCCATTTGCAGTACTGACCAGTGAATGGACACAGGCACTGTAGTGCTGGTATAGTATGAATGCACATGACTAATGTAATTGTTCCAGCATTGTGCTCCTTCAGTGACTCTACCAGCAGTGTGTTTATGAGCTGATACTATCAGTGAATGACCAAAGTCTGGTACAGTCATAGAATGTCCACATTACAGGAAGTCCTGGTACTTCAGGTGAATGAATGTAGTACTGATAGTGGTGGTGAAGTCTAAGAATGTATGCACATTACAGGCAGTACTGCTACTTTTGTCGAATGAATGTAGTACTGATTAAGTATTAGAATGTGTCCATGTTACAGGCAGTACTGGTACTTCTGGCTCAAGGGCTGACTTTCAGTAGATCGCAGCTTTTTGCTGCTCTGCTATGTATGAAACCCTGACCCAGAATCATGTCATCTCTGAATGATTTAGCGCCCGGTTTCCCATGAACGTGCGGTGCACTGCTGGAAAGAGGTGGGCCCCTTCTGTCCAGACTCTGACCCAGTGATGAGAGGCGCTCTTGCTGACATTGCAGATGGCTATCCCGGCCAAATGGAGATCCGCTGTGCTGCGGTGGTATTATCTTTAGGCAGGATTCTAACTTAGAGGCATTCAGTCATACTCCCACAGATGGTAGCTTTGCACCATTGGCTCCTCAGCCAAGCACATACACCAAATCTCTGAACCTGTGGTTCCTCTCATACTGAGGAGGATTACTCTCGCAACAACACATCATCAGTAGGCTAAAACTAACATGTTTCATGATGGTCTAAGCCCGGCCCAGCTATCTGGAATTTTGTAAATTGTCATTTGTGAATGTCAACATGCTTCATATAAGATGCTTGTGTTACAAATGTACTAGAACTGTACACCATATAACATGGTTTTTACAGACGTGTGTTGAAGAGATATTTTATAATGTACTCTGAGATAAAATGAAACCACAACATTCCCTACTAGAATAGAACAGAAATGTACCTGCAGTTTTGTAACTGTTTAGATGTATATATTTTAACAATGGAAACTGGAATACAGGAGGTTAATTTCAGAGAAATAGCTGAAATTAAATTACTTTATGACCTTGCAATAAAAAAATTATATTTTAGTTTGTGCAGCAACACAATGTCTGTGCTGAGAAGTTTTCCCTATTGTCTTGGAAGTGTTTTATTGTTTTATGACTTCCAGAATCTGTCTTTAATTTAAAAAAAGTCCTTGTCTATGTATTTTCACAGGTAGATGCTAAATGCTACCAGTTGCATCAGTGGGGGATTTCACCTGTGATAGATAACAAGAAATGATGTCATTCTGCAATCTATACCAGCAGTAATATTTGAGATATTAATTTAAGAATCTCTGAGAGAGACTGCAATCTGTATTTTGTCTTTGACCTGACAGCATCATGATCCACTCACCACATCTGCCTTGCTGCTTTAATTAAGTGTACTAGGATATAGTAATTCTCTTAGATATAGTCCAGAATATAGCAAAACTTAGTGTAGATGTTTTTCTTTATTTGAGACTGTCCTGCAATGTTGTTTTAAGTATAATATACCTGTGCTGTGTAGCAGTCCTGGGTTTGATTCCCACACCTTCCATCTTCCCATTGTTCCTAATTCACTCCTGGGTCAAACCTAAAATGGGTCAGTCTGGATATCAGTACATTACCTCAGTCAAAATATATACTTACATGCATGTGTGCGTGTTTGTGTGTGCGCACATCTGTTTTAGAAATGACAGTGCAGGTATATTCACAGAATAACGACAATGCTAATTTAATTATTCAATTAAGTCAGTAATAAAAAGACAGATGCAATCAGAGAATAACCCCAGAACTCAACAAAATGACAGTTTCACTATAGATTAAATGCCACTTCATTCAAATTCCAAAATTTAAACAAAAATGTACGGTTGCTCCAAATTGAGCTTTAAAACTCTACTTTAATTGTATTACAAATAAAAAATGGGCAACCCATTTTTGTTTATTTTTTAATCTGTATTATAATAAAAGTGGAATTTTAAATTTGGGGCAGTCAAAAAATGTGCTAGCTTAATAACTGAAACATTTCATTGGTGATAGTTCAAGTATAATTTTGGAAATACCCCATTGCTGGTTTAATTATTGAATCATGTCAGTGGTGATGGTTCAGGTATAATTGTGGAAATACCCCATTGCTGGTTTAATTATTGAATCATGTCAGTGGCGATGGTTCAGGCATAATTATGTAAATACCTCATTACTGGTTTAATTATTGAAGTGTGTCAGTGGTCATACTACAGGTACAGTTAGGAAGTGACCACAGTATTGATAGCACTAATACCGTAAGTGACTACACATAAGTACTGACAGTACTGGCACTGCCTGTGAATGAAAGACAACAGGACTGCTACAGGTGGCTCATGATAGTAGTGTTGGTGGCAGTAGAATAGTCAGAATGAATGACAACAGGACCGGTACAGGCGGCTCATGATAGTAGTGTTGGTGGTACTAAAACAGAATGAAAGACAACAGGACTGGTACAGGCGGTTCATAATAGTGTTGGCAGCACTAGAACAGTCAGTGAATGACAGGACTGGTAGAGGTGGCTGATGTTAGTAGTGTTGGTGGCACTAGAACAGTCAGAATGAATGACAGGACTGGTACAGGCAGCTCATGACAGTAGTGTTTGTAGTGTTAGAACAGTCGGCATGAATAACAACTGGAATGGTACAGGCAGCTTATGACAGCAGTGTTTGTAGTACTAGAACAGTCATAATGAATGACAACAGGACTGGTACAGGCGGCTCATGACAGTAGTGTTGGTGGTACTAGAACAGTCAGAATGAATGACAACAGGACTGGTACAGGCAGCTCATGATAGTAGTGTTGGTGGCACTAGAACAGTCAGAATGAATGACAACAGGACTGGTACAGGTGGCTCATGACAGTAATGTTGGTAGTACTAGAACAATTAAAAATCAGACAAGTTATTGGTAAGACTGTTGAAGTCAGTGAATGACTACAGCATCAGTGCAATCATTTCATGGACACGGTAGTATAGCCAGTGAATTGCAGTGTTGATAGTAGTGATAAAAATGATGTTAGTGCATGCAAAATGTACGTTGCAACCACTATATGACCACAATGCTTTTATAGTCAATCAATCCAGTACTGTGTTTGAGTGTGTGAGCGTCTGTCTTGTCTGTGTGTCTCTCTCTGAGAGTTTTGACCTCAACGGAAGCCTTCAGCCTTTCACTCAGTATTCTTTATAGGATGCCCCTGACACTGCTGATAGCTAATAAGCCTGTAGTTTCATTCGTTCTCCCTGCCCTTATCAAAGGTCCTACAATTGATGCATCCTAGTCTATGGGCACTTCTGCTGTGAGTAATAATCTTTTGAGTCACCATCACACCAGCCTACCCATTCCTTGTGTGTTTTCCTTATTTAGGGCAGAAAATTCCCACTCCCCTGTTCCCCATAATACTCATGCTTTATCCCTCTGCTGCCCTACCCAAACCGTGGGGCCCTTCCCTCAGTTTCCTTCATGAAGACTGACGCAGACTGTTGACCATGATGGATTCTTGTTTTCCTTGCCTTCTGTGATCTCATTCTTGTCAAACCTCTTCAGGTCTTTCCATATTTTGTACTTTGTTTTTTATCTAAAATTCCTTTACTCCCTTTTTATCTGTTGTGATAATGCTGTTTTCAACCTGTACATCAATGCCCTCAGATCTTTTGTCGACCATTTGCCTGCCTTCTTGGACTGCGCCTCCACCACCTTCTCATCTGTGTACGTCATCTTCTGGTGTAGCTTTTAGTGTAACATTCCTGCACAGCTGCACCAGTAATTCTTCAGTTTCTGCCTTTTCCTCATAACTTTGACCTTCGCCCTACGACATTCAGACTAAATGATTCTAACCTTCTTTCTCTATCCTGACCCTTTTATGCTGTCCTAGAATCTTTTGACCTTAGCCCTAGGACATTCAGACTAAATGATTCTAACCTTCTTTCTCTATCCTGACCCTTTTATGCTGTGTCCTAAAATCCTTTGACCTTAGCCCTAGGAAATTCAGACTAAATGATTCTAACCTTCTTTCTCTATCCTGACCCTTTTATGCTGTGTCCTAGAATCCTTTGACCTTAGCCCTCGGACATTCAGACTAAATGATTCCAACCTTCTTTCTCTATCCTGACCCTTTTATGCTGTGCCCTAGAATCCTTTGACCTTCGCCCTAGGACATTCAGACTAAAAGATTCTAACCTTCTTTCTCTATCCTGACCCTTTTATGCTGTCCTAGAATCCTTTGACCTTCGCCCTAGGACATTCGCACAAAATTATTCCAACATTCTTTCTCTATCCTGACCCTTTTATGCTGTGTCCTAGAATCCTTTGACCTTAGCCCTAGGACATTCAGACTAAAAGATTCTAACCTTCTTTCTCTATCCTGACCCTTTTATGCTGTGTCCTAGACTCCTTTGACCTTCGCCCTAGGACATTCAGACTAAAAGATTCTAACCTTCTTTCTCTATCCTGACCCTTTTATGCTGTCCTAGAATCCTTTGACCTTCGCCCTAGGACATTCACACAAAATTACTCCAACCTTCTTTCTCTATCCTGACCCTTTTATGCTGTGTCCTAGAATCCATTGACCTTAGCCCTAGGACATTCAGACTAAATTATTCTAACCTCCTTTCTCTATCCTGACCCTTTTATGCTGTGTCCTAGAATCCTTTGACCTTTGCCCTAGGACATTCAGACTAAATGATTCCAACCTTCTTTCTCTATCCTGACCCTTTTATGCTGTGTCCTAGAATCCTTTGACCTTCACCCTAGGACATTCAGACTAAATTATTCTAACCTCCTTTCTCTATCCTGACCCTTTTATGCTGTGTCCTACAATCCTTTGACCTTAGCCCTACGACATTCAGACTAAATTATTCCAATCTTCTTTCTCTATCCTGACCCTTTTATGATGTGTCCTAGAATCCTTTGACCTTCGCCCTAGGACATTCACATAAAATTATTCCAACCTTCTTTCTCTATCCTGACCCTTTTATGCTGTGTCCTAGAATCCTTTGACCTTAGCCCTAGGACATTCAGACTAAATGATTCCAATCTTCTTTCTCTATCCTGACCCTTTTATGCTGTGTCCTAGAATCCTTTGACCTTAGCCCTAGGACATTCAGACTAAATCATTCTAACCTTCTTTCTCTATCCTGACCCTTTTATGCTGTGTCCTAGAATCCTTTGACCTTAGCCCTAGGACATTCAGACTAAATGATTCTAACCTTCTTTCTCTATCCTGACCCTTTTATGCTGTGTCCTAGAATCCTTTGACCTTAGCCCTACGACATTCGGACTAAATGATTCCAACCTTCTTTCTCTATCCTGACCCTTTTATGCTGTGTCCTAGAATCCTTTGACCTTCGCCCTAGGAAATTCAGACTAAATGATTCTAACCTTCTTTCTCTAGCCTGACCCTTTTATGCTGTGTCCTAGAATCCTTTGACCTTCGCCCTAGGACATTCAGACTAAATTATTCCAAACTTCTTTCTCTATCCTGACCCTTTTATGCTGTGTCCTAGAATCCTTTGACCTTTGCCCTACGACATTCAGACTAAATTATTCCAACCTTCTTTCTCTATCCTGACCCCTTTATGCTGTGCCCTAAAATCCTTTGACCTTCGGCCTAGGACATTCAGACTAAATGATTCTAACCTCCTTTCTCTATCCTGACCCTTTTATGCTGTGCCCTAGAATCCTTTGACCTTCGCCCTAGGACATTCAGACTAAATGATTCCAACCTTCTTTCTCTATCCTGACCCTTTTATGCTGTGCCCTATAATCCTTTGACCTTCGCACTAGGACATTCAGACTAAATGATTCTAACCTTCTTTCTCTATCCTGACCCTTTTATGCTGTGTCCTAGAATCCTTTGACCTTCGCCCTACGACATTCAGACTAAATAATTCTAACCTCCTTTCTCTATCCTGACCCTTTTATGCTGTGTCCTACAATCCTTTGACCTTAGCCCTACGACATTCAGACTAAATTATTCCAATTTTCTTTCTCTACCCTGACCCTTTTATGCTGTGTCCTAGAATCCTTTGACCTTCGCCCTAGGACATTCAGACTAAATGATTCTAACCTTCTTTCTCTATCCTGACCCTTTTATGCTGTGTCCTAGTATCCTTTGACCTTCGCCCTAGGACATTCAGACTAAATTATTCTAACCTCCTTTCTCTATCCTGACCCTTTTATGCTGTGTCCTAGAATCCTTTGACCTTCGCCCTACGACATTCAGACTAAATGATTCTAATCTTCTTTCTCTATCCTGACCCTTTTATGTCCTAGAATCTCATCTATTTCCTTTGACAGTTGTGGAGACCGATAAACTATTAATCCAACAGGAGTTGCCCCTTCCTCTGCCTAAACTTTCAGGCCACTCGAGGTAGATTCAGATGTTACCTCTTTCTTCTTTACCCTGCATTGGGTGATGTTCGGTTACTCCTAATCTATTATCTTTCCTATTCTTGAACAACCTGTATTCTAACACACTAACATGTCATTCACTCTAACCTGTTTAAATTTCTGTCATAGCACCAGTGTCCACTCAGTCTTTCCGGTTTAGTGCTGGCATTTCCCTCCTACCAATGTTCTTCCTGCTAGTCTAGTATGGACAGATCTCACTATGCCGTCTCCTGACTACTTGTGCCTGCCCTGCCTTTACCCGTAAGCCTTCCTCCTGCTCCTCATCATCACCTTTCTCATCTCTTTCCAGGCTCCCTTTCCCTCTTTTCCTTAGCACTTCCCTGTACTTGCCTGACATCATTGGCTTGGGCCCTCCTGTGCTGCTTTGGTATCTCTTTCCCTTCTCCTCACTATCCAGTCTCTTGACGTCTTGTTGTTACCTGTTCTCCATTCACTCTTTCCATTCTTTACTCCAGATTGGTCTCAGCCATATGATGATCAAAGTTTTGAAACTTCGGTAATCCGGCAGGGACCCCTGCCTTGACTTACACTTTAGGAAATGTGGGCAGTCGGCCAGAGGCATACCAGTTTATACTTCCTTGTAGCATATCTTTTGCCAAATACCAGCTACGTTTGAGCCACAAAATCCTAGGTAGCACTTTACTTTTGTACTCCTGGCATAATTATCTGATTATACAACCACAGAAGAATTATTGGCTTAAAAACATGGAATCATAAGTGAGGACTGGTCAGTGGTTGGTGAAGTTAGAACAACTGATTTTCTGTCAACATAATTGACAATTGTCAATATTTCGACTACATGAAAAAACTTGCCAGGGTGGATGAAATGGAATAGATAAAGTGAGAACCAAATAAACTCCCTCCTGTTCTGCACAAAAAAGCTCTCTCCTTTCGTAGGATCATAGGAAGTTACTAAGCTAATGGCCCTAGGACCCATACAAGCCTAGCTAAATTCTACCATTATTTCCGCAATCAGCACCTATTGCCCCTGTCCAAGAGGGACATAGATGGGACCCCCAGGGTGACTTTACAGTTACCCATCCAATCATCCAGACTGTGTTTGAAGAGGGCCAATGAGGTGCTCTGTTGACATGAAATGGAATTCTGTTCCAAAGGTGTGGTAAACTCTGGAAGACAAATCTGTCCCTTCAGCAGGTTCTATTAATGCCACATACCAGGTTAAGGTTTTTAGCGTGAGTAATCCATGTACCATTTGACTTGCAAATATGCAGCATTTCCAATAAACCAGGGTCAGAGAGAGTACCTTATATGCATGAAACAGAATAAAGTGACAGAAATTTTAGATGAACCACATATGACAGATGCAGTAGACCTTGAATTGCCCTTGGGAATAACCTTTGTTGTCTCTCCAGTTGCTGCAGGTGCTTGGAAAGGTGCATACCGAAAGCGGCGTTGTACTCCATTATTGGCCTGATGAGGGAAGAGGAGAGAGAGGTTTTAACTTTTTTTCTGGAGGCAATGCCCTCACTTATCAGACGAGCAACATAGAATGCCCTTCTTACCACTGTGGAGACATGGTGCTCAAGGGTAAGGTTGTTGTCAACCTGTGTGTGTCCAGGTCTCTCAGTACTGAACGTGTACTTAGGGTGTTGCTGTTGATGTAATAGTTAGCAGGAACATTGCTGTTACCAAAAGGGATGATTATACATTTTTTTGCATTGAGTTTAAGGCCGTGAATTTGGCACCAATCATTTGTGTAAGACCCTCTTGTAGGATGTAGTTTGGAGATTCTATGACTGCTCCCAGTTTGCAATCATCAGCAAAGTTGGTCAGCCACAGACTTTAGTTTTTGCTTGTACATTGGAGAAATAAATTCCAAACAGCAGATGTCCCAAGATTGATCCTTGTGGAACACCACTGGTTACAGGTTTGCTGTTGGAGGTGGATTCCACTATCAGTGAGCCAGTTAGTGATATGACCAATTATATAAGGGTTGATCCCTAGCTGAGTGAGTCTAGTGAGTTTGTCCGTGCCTGAGTAGGAGGCTAGTGTCAAACGTCTTAGCTAAGTCTAAGTAGGCTTATGCACAGATTTCCCCTTTTCCCGGGCCTTGATGCCTGTCTCGAAGAAGTCCTCCAGGTTTAATCGGCATTTGACAAATCCAAATGGAGTAGGATCAAGTGCTTGGAGATTACCTACATCTTTGTTGATAAGGTCCATGATGACTTGTTCCATGGCACTGCAGATAAGACTAGGCAGACTAATAGGTCTATAGTTCCTGGGGTCAGTAGAAGCACCACCTTTGTGCAAGGGGATAACAGTGGCCATTTTCCATTCAGCTGGGATGAAGCCAGCACTTAAACTATGATTGAAAAGAATACTCAATGGTGTTGCTAATTCTTGTTGGAACCCATGTAGGATGCAGCACAGGAAGTTATCACGTCCCATAGATGCTATGTTTTTGGCCTCAGAGAGGGTGTTTATGACCTGCTCTTTAGAGATGCAAGGTAGGGGACAGGTGGTAGAGATTCATGGGGTATGTGTGGTGGTAACAGGGGACTGAAGTTAAACCGGTTAGCTATATCTATAGGCTTAGTATATGTGGTATCATTAACTACCAGTTCGGCACAAATCTGGGCCTTTCCTTTTAGGTTACAGATATAACTAAAGACCCTCTTAGGTTTGTTCTTAGCTTAGGAAGCTAATTTGAATTTGTAGCTTGCTTTGGAGGACTTCACAAGACATCTTATTTGCTTTTATAAGCTGAGGCGAGAGTGTTTCCAGTTTAGGGCTCGCTCCCTATTACTCTTAGACAGCAATTTCTTCCCCTTATTGTAAAGCCTGTTAATGGCAGTTGTCCACCAGGCAGGTTTGCTCTTCTTTGAGGAGATTGTTTTTGTCTTTTCAGGTACAGCTGAGTCAATGCAGTTATACAGGTAAGTATTGGTGTAGAACTTGGTAGAGTTGCCGGTTTCATTTGATGGGAGAGGTGCAGTGCAGATATTTATACCATCCCATAAGAGGTTATAATCTGATTTGGAGAAGCTTTTTTTAGTTTAGTTGCTGTTGAGGGGGTCAGGTGTGATAGTTACTTCAAATGAGATTGATTTGTGGGCAGATCTCACCATGGAAGACCTCACAGTGGGGGTGCTACAGTGGTCCCCTACATTACTAAGCACCTCCTTGTCAAGGTTTCAGCCAGCTAGTTCAGGGCATTGGAGTTAATGAAGTCGACAAATCTTTGGGCAAGTGAGGGTAGCTAAAATTGCACCAAACCATGGGGCTCAAATGTATCTTGATAGACTCAACTATATCCAAATAGGGCGATTGAGTGTCCCGGTTCATGGAAGGGGTCCTGTAGACTTCTATAGGTGTCTTACCAACAGTTAAGTCACCTGAAGTATCTGCAAGGAATCATACCGTTTAACTGATCTGGAGGTGTATTTATCTTTAATGAATATTGATGCACCTCCTCCATTAGTTTTCATGTCTTCAATTTATGGTCTGAACGTGGGTAAGGAGGTGCAACCCAATATGTCTGGGGTGCTGTTTACAGCCTTGAACCAGGTCTCTGTGACTGCACAAATGTTTGCGTCTTCCAAGGTGAGGACTGCTTCCAGTGGGTATGGTTTCATCTTAATACATCTAGCTTTAAGCAGCATAACCTTGAGGTTATTTTTAGATGGTGTTTTTACATCAGGAATTTTGTCCTTGAGACATTACCTAAAAAAGTACTATGGGGGTGGCAAGATCCTTAGCTAGTAGCCAAAATCCCAGGATGACAGATGAAGATCATCTCTGACAAAGCATGGAGGTCTGTCGATCAGGTCATCCCAGTTCTCCTCTCCCATCCAGCCAGAGCAGACATTGCTAAAGGAGGTCTCCTTCTCAGCTTGAATATTGGCTCCCACGTTTTGCTTCCATCACCAAGAAAAACATTGTGACACTCCAGACTATCTCTAACAGTTCAATACTAACTCATCTGTCTATGAGCATCACTGTATTATCATAGTAAAAGCCAAATGGCTACCCATAAAACAATCTAGCTTACTTTCAGGATCCCAACTCTACAACCTACTGCAACTCCACAAATGTTCTCCACTTGCAGATGGACTTTATGCAAAAAACCTCCTCATGTAATCTGAGGCACTACTCACAAGCTAAACTAACTCCCATTACCCTTGGAACCAAACTCCACTGCACTGCACATGCTCTGTCACACTGACTTTCATTTCCCCAGAACCAAACCCCACAGTACTGCACATGCTTTCTCCTCGAAGGCACCTACTGTTGTACAAGCTCTCACCATCAACATTAAGGAAATGAACACTCATTTAAATTCAGAATGTAACTTAAAAAGTACTTCTTCATCCAAGCCAAATGTTCCTGCTTTAACACAGGACATATCATCTAACTTATTTCCTTTACAAGTCTCTTCTCCTGTCCCAAGATTTGCTGAAGTTTGACCCCCTTTAGAAAACAAATGTATATGTCGTAGATTACATTCTGCTTGATTGCACATTGCACTGTTCAGTGGAATGTATATGTTGTACATTACATTATGCTTGATTGCACATTGCGCTGTTCAGTGGAATGTTTATACATTACATTCTGCTTGATTGCACGGTTCAGTGGAATGTATATGTTGTACATTACATTCTGCTTGTTTGCACATTGCACTGTTCAGTGGAATGTATATGTTGTACATTACATTATGCTTGATTGCACATTGCACTGTTCAGTGGAATGTATATGTTGTACATTATGCTTGATTGCACATTGCGCTGTTCAGTGGAATGTATGTTGTACATAACATTCTGCTTGATTGCACATTGCACTGTTCAGTGGAATGTTTGTTGTACATAACATTCTGCTTGATTGCACATTGCACTGTTCAGTGGAATGTTTGTTGTACATTACATTCTACTTTGCACATTGCACTGTTCAGTGGAATGTACATGTACATTACATTCTGCTTGATTGCACATTGCACTGTTAAGTGAAATGTATATGTTGTACATTATGCTTGATTGCACATTGCACTGTTCAGTGGAATGTTTGTTGTACATTACATTCTACTTGTTTGCACATTGCACTGTTCAGTGGAATGTACATGTACATTACATTCTGCTTGATTGCACATTGCACTGTTAAGTGAAATGTATATGTTGTACATTCTGCTTGATTGCACATTGCACTGTTCAGTGGAATGTATATCTACATTACATTCTGCTTGATTTCACATTGAGCTGTTCAGTGGAATGTATATGTTGTACATTACATTCTGCTTGATTGCACATTGAGCTGTTCAGTGGAATGTATATGTTGCATATTACATTCAGCTTGATTGCACATTGCACTGTTCAGTGGAAAGTATATGTTGTACATTACATTATGCTTGATTGCACATTGCACTGTGCTTGTTCAGTGGAATGTATATTGTACATTACATTCTGCTTGATTGCACATTGCACGTTTCAGTGGAATGTATATGTTGTACATTACATTATGCTTGATTGCACATTGCACTGTTCAGTGGAATGTATATGTTGTACATGACATTCTGCTTGATTGCACATTGCACGTTTCAGTGGAATGTATATGTTGTACATTATGCTTGATTGCGCATTGCGCTGTTCAGTGGAATGTATGTTGTACATAACATTCTGCTTGATTGCACATTGCACTGTTCAGTGGAATGTTTGTTGTACATTACATTCTACTTGTTTGCATATTGCACTGTTCAGTGGAATGTACATGTACATTACATTCTGCTTGATTGCACATTGCACTGTTAACTGAAATGTATATGTTGTACATTCTGCTTGATTGCACATTGCACTGTTCAGTGGAATGTTTGTACATTACATTCTGCTTGATTGCACATTGCACTGTTCAGTGGAATGTATATCTACATTACATTCTGCTTGATTGCACATTGAGCTGTTCAGTGGAATGTATATGTTGTACATTACATTCTGCTTGATTGCACATTGAGCTGTTCAGTGGAATGTATATGTTGTACATTATGCTTGATTGCACATTGCACTGTTCAGTGGAATGTATATGTTGCATATTACGTTCAGCTTGATTGCACATTGCACTGTTCAGTGGAAAGTATATGTTGTACATTACATTATGCTTCATTGCACATTGCACTTTGCTTGTTCAGTTGAATGTATATTGTACATTACATTCTGCTTGATTGCACATTGCATGGTTCAGTGGAATGTATATGTTGTACAAGACATTCTGCTTGATTGCACATTGCAATGTTCAGTGGAAAGTATATGTTGTACATTACATTATGCTTGATTGCACATTGCACTGTGCTTGTTCAGTGAGATGTATATGTTGTACATGACATTCTGCTTGATTGCACATTGCACTGTTCAGTGGAATGTATATGTTGTACATTACATTCTGCTTGATTGCACATTGCATGGTTCAGTGGAATGTATATGTTGTACATGACATTCTGCTTGATTGCACATTGCACTGTTCAGTGGAATGTATATGTTGTACATTATGTTCTGCTTGGTTGCACATTGCACTGTTCAGTGGAATGTATATGTTGTAAATTATGTTCTGCTTGGTTGCACATTGCGCTGTTCAGTGGAATGTGTATGTTGTACATAACGTTCTGCTTGATTGTGCTGTTTAGTGGAATGTATATGTTGTACATTACATTCTGCTTGATTGCATTGTGCTTGTTCAGTGGAATGTATGTTGTGCATGACATTCTGCTTGATTGCACGTTGCGCTGTTCAGTGGAATGTATATGTTGTACATGACATTCTGCTTGATTGCACATTGCACTGTTCAGTGGAATGTATATGTTGTACATTATGTTCTGCTTGATTGCACATTGCACTGTTCAGTGGAATGTTTGTTGTACATTACATTCTGCTTAAATGCACATTGCGCTGTTCAGTGGAATGTATATGTTGTACATTACATTATGCTTGATTGCATATTGCGCTGTTTAGTGGAATGTATGTTGTACATTACTTTCTGCTTGATTGCACATTGCACTGTGCTTGTTCAGTGGAATGTATATGTTGTATATTTCATTATGCTTCATTACACTGTTCAGTTAAATGTATATGTACATTATGTTCTGCTTGATTGCACATTGCACTGTTCAGTGGAATGTATATGTTGTACATTACATTCTGCTTGATTGCACATTGCACTGTTCAGTGGAATGTATATGTTGTACATTACATTCTGCTTCATTGCACTTTTCAGTGGAATGTATATGTCGTACATTACATTCTGCTTGATTGCACATTGCGCTGTTTAGTGGAATGTATATGTCGTACATTACATTATGCTTGATTGCACATTGCACTGTTCAGTGGAATGTTTGCACATTACATTCTGCTTGATTGCACATTGCACTGTTCAGTGGAATGTATATATTGTACATTATATACAGCTTGATTGCACATTGCACTGTTCAGTGGAATGTATATATTGTACATTATATACAGCTTGATTACACATTGCACTGTTCAGTGGAATGTTTGTACATTACATTCTGCTTGATTGCACATTGCACTGTTCAGTGGAATGTATATGTTGTACATTACGTTCTGTTCATTGCACTGTTCAGTGGAATGTATATGTTGCACATTACGTTCTGCTTGATTGCACGGTTCAGTGGAATGTATATGTTGTACATTATGCTTGATTGCACATTGCACTGTTCAGTGGAATGTTTGTTGTACATTACATTCTGCTTGATTGCACATTGTACTGTTTAGTGGAATGTATATGTTGTACTTTACATTCTGCTTGATTGCACATTGCACTGTTCAGTGGAATGTTTGTTGTACATTACATTATGCTTGATTGCACTTTGCACTGTTCAGTGGAATGTATACGTTTTACATTACATTATGCTTAATTGCACATTGCACTGTACAGTGGAATGTGTATGTTGTACATCACATTCTACTTCATTGTACTGTTCAGTTAAATGTATATGTACATTATGTTCTGCTTGGTTGCACATTGCACTGTTCAGTGGAATGGTTATGTTGTACAGTATGTTCAGCTTGGTTGCACATTGCGCTGTTCAGTGGAATGTATATGTTGTACATGACGTTCTGCTTGATTGTGCTGTTTAGTGGAATGCATGTTGTACATTACATTCTGCTTGATTGCACTATGCTTGTTCAGTGGAATGTATGTTGTACATTACATTCTGCTTGATTGTACATTGCGCTGTTCAGTGGAATGTATATGTTGTACATTACATTCTGCTTGATTGCACATTGCACTGTTCAGTGGAATGTTTGTTGTATATTGCATTCTGCTTGATTGCACATTGCACTGTTCAGTGGAAAGTTTGTTGTACATTACGTTCTGCTTGATTGCACATTGTGCTGTTCAGTGGAATGTATATGTTGTACATTACGTTCTGCTTGATTGCACATTGCACTGTTCAGTGGAATGTATGTTGTACATTACATTATGTTTGATTGCACATTGCACTGTTCAGTGGAATGTATATGTTGTACATTACATTCTGCTTGATTGCACATTGCACTGTTCAGTGGAATGTATATGTTGTACATTACATTCTGCTTGATAGCACATTGCACTGTTCAGTGGAATGTATATCTACATTGCATTCTGCCTGATTGCACATTGCGCTGTTCAGTGGAATGTATATCTACATTACATTCTGCTTGTTTGCACATTGCGCTGTTCAGTGGAATGTATATGTTGTACATTACATTCTGATTGATTGCACATTGCACTGTTCAGTGGAATGTATATGTTGTACATTACATTCTGCTTGATTGCACATTGCACTGTTCAGTGGAATGTATATCTACATTACATTTTGCCTGATTGCACATTGCGCTGTTCAGTGGAATGTATATGTTGTACATTACATTCTGCTTGATTGCACATTGCACTGTTCAGTGGAATGTATATGTTGTACATTACATTCTGCTTGATTGCACATTGCACTGTTCAGTGGAATGTATATCTACATTACATTCTGCCTGATTGCACATTGCACTGTTCCGTGGAATGTTTGTTGTACATTACATTCTGCTTGATTGCACATTGCACTGTTCAGTGGAATGTATGTTGTGCATGACATTCTGCTTGATTATACATTGCACTGTTCAGTGGAATGTATATGTTGTACATTACATTCTGCTTGTTTGCACATTGCAGTGTTCAGTGGAATGTATATGTTGTACATTACATTATGCTTGATTGCACATTGCACTGTTCAGTGGAATGTATATGTTGTACATTATGCTTGATTGCACATTGCGCTGTTTAGTGGAATGTATGTTGTACATAACATTCTGCTTGATTGCACATTGCACTGTTCAGTGGAATGTTTGTTGTACATTACATTCTACTTGTTTGCACATTGCACTGTTCAGTGGAATGTACATGTACATTACATTCTGCTTGATTGCACATTGCACTGTTAAGTGAAATGTATATGTTGTACATTCTGCTTGATTGCACATTGCACTGTTCAGTGGAATGTTTGTACATTACATTCTGCTTGATTGCACATTGCACTGTTCAGTGGAATGAATATGTTGTACATAACATTCAGCTTGATTGCACATTGCACTGTTTAGTGGAATGTTTGTACATTTCACTAGTCAAGGCTGAGACTGATGTAATACTTGAGGTACAAACAATAACATTCCATAACTGGACTTTTAATGTAGATAAACCCTTAAGTGCTGAGATGCATATCATAAAGCATAGTTTAAAACTCTGATTAGAACCGGATAGCTTCACCAAAACAAACACCTCAGATAGTTTGGCAGATGGCAGGTTTAAAACAACCATTCCTAGTCAAATGAGAAATTAAATACTAAAAAATCATTCCAACAAAAAATATAAAGCCAAATGTGTATCTCTACAAGAAAAGCAACAAGTAATGTGCTAATTTGTTACAGCTTTTTTTTTTTTTTTTTGGGGGGGGGTCATACTGTTAACTTCTGCGTTATTAACATTGAAGTGAATTCTTCTGACTAAAATGGAAAACTGAAATGCATGCTTTAACTAAAGTTATTCCAATAGCTAGGATAAATAAGTCAGCCCTTGCCACTGTTTCACAAGTTACCAACATTTCTGTAGAATGAAGGGAAAATCTGGAAGCATAATTCCCTCTGTCAAGGGCCTCTGACATGTAAGCATAACGTTAGCAGCAATCCGAAGGTGGATGTAATATGCATTCATGGTGACAAAAAATGGTATTTCCTAGATATTCAGAAATTCAAACAGTTTTTGGAAAACTAGTATGTACTGTCGATATAACCTCGAAGTTGTGTTCTAATCAGCGGCATCCTCATCAAATATTAGGAAAATGTTTCCTTATTCCAAGAATTATGGAAACTGCAGAATGAAGGGGAATCTATAGGCACAATACCATTCTGTGTAAGAATAGAAACTACAAAAGAAGCCAGAACTGGGTTGTGGCTAGACAGTAAAAAGAAACTACTTGCTATGTGTGATACACTGGCAAGATTCAAGTCCCCACCAAACCCAGATAACTCCACTGAATATGTGGTAACATGCACCAATACACACTATACCAGCATCAATGGAGCCGTACCATGCACAGGGCAAACCCCAGAAACAAGTCCACATGGTGGAACTAAAATATCAACAAGCTTTACAGTGGAAGGGAGAACATTTTGAACAAAATTAATGAGTCATTTCCAGAATAACAGCCCTTTTCACTGAAATAAGTAAACTCAGGAGCTTAATTAAAAAAAAACAAAGCCAAGTCTGAGAATAAAATAGCTTCCCAAGTTAAAATGATCACAAGGCATTTTTTAGTTATGTTCATAATCTGAAAAGCACAATGCTGGAATGCATTGAGCAGACAGTGAAAGATGTTACCTACTCTTTGGCTGAATATATAGTGAACCTACTGGACAATAAATTTGGCTCTTTCTTTACCCCCTCTCCACTCTTTTGTCCCTCAAAATATACCTGAAACTAGCTCACCTTCAGTTAACACACAAGACCTAATCTTAAAAAAATCGCTAAAAGCTACAAATACTAAATCAAAATCACATTTATTGGCCAAGTAGTCGCACATACAAGTAATTTGACTCCGATTTCAGTGACTCTCCAAGTCTGAATTACATAAATGACATACATACAACTATTAAGAACAAGCCACCACCATCAGTGGGTCTTAGCAATATCCCTGGATGCATCTTTAATCACAGTTTAGCCACCACCCTAACGACACTGTTCAACTATTATCTCAAGCGGGCAGATCATCTCTGCATACTCCGTGGTCAAAAACATGATGCCAGTGGGACCAGGCAACATCCCACATTGCCTTTTAAATAACTTAAAACATGACCTAGTAGACCCACTTGGATCCCCGTTTAACCACAGCCTGCAAACTGGCTATGTTGGGAATTATAGGCCCATCAGCTTGACCAGCTTCATCTGTAAGACCATGGAAAGAATCATCATGGAACTTAACAAGTTCATAGGTAATCTCCAAACTCTGGACCCAATCCAGTTTGGATTCATTAAGGGGCAGATCATGCCTGTTAAACCTGGTTGACTTCTTCAAGAAAGTCACAAAGGCCCTGGACGAGGGAAAGACCATGCATATTTTCTACCTTGACCTAGTCAAGGTATTTGACACAATCCCCCACTCCAGTATTAAAGAAAAACTCTCCCAATTGGGATTAACCCCTATGTCACTAACCAGTTGGCTCACTGGCAGGACACATGCTGTCAAACTGGGTGGCTTCACCTCTAGCAAAAGACCAGTCACCAATGATGTAATACAGTTTTCTGTGCTAAGCCCTTTACTGTTCAGAATTTATTTCTCAGAAGTCCAGGCAAACATGGACAGCCTGTGACTGACCAAGATCATTGGCAATTTCATACTGGGAGGCATCCCCGAGTACCCCAATGATGCTGTACTGCAGAAAAGGTTAACACAGACAAATGATTGGTGCCAAAGCCACGGAATAAATCTAAATGCAAAAAAATGCTTTATTATTCCCTTTGGGACTGCTGACATCCCTCCTAACTACATTACAGATAGTAACCCCCTCTAAGTGTAGACCCAGTGGCATGTGATCTGGGTACTCAGGTTGACAGACATCTGAAATTCGACTACCACATACCCGCACTAATAACAAAATCCTTCTGTATGATGCATCTTATAAGTAAAGGTATCACATCTAGATCTAAGTTTGTTATAATTCCGTTATCGTCCTTCATTGCGTCTAGATCTAAGGTTGTTATAATTCTGTTATCCTTCATTGCATCTAGATCTAAGGTTGTTAAAATTCCGTTATCGTCCTTCATTGCATCTAGATATAAGGTTGTTAAAATTCCGTTATCGTCCTTCATTGCATCTAGGTCCAAGGTTGTTATAATCCTGTTATCCTTCACTGCATCTAGGTCCAAGGTTGTTGTTATTCCATTATCCTTCATTGCATCTAGATGAAAGGTTGTTGTAATTCTGTTATCCTTCATCTGACCAATAATAGAGTACAATGCTCTCTTCTGCATGTACCTCACCAGTCACTTGCAACAGTTGGAGAGACCACAGAGGTTTCTCACCAAGAAAATACAGGGTACACAAAACAAGTCCTACTCAGAAAGACTGAAAGCACTGAAACTGAGACAAAGAGAAAGAGAGAGAGGATCCACAGCATAACATTAGTGCCAAAATAACATAAGCAGGAAAACTCTGTGTTCTGATAGCATTCCTGCTAATGTAAGGCAGAAAATGCAACTGAAGGTGAATTCAGGCAGCAGGAATCTCTAAATAATGGAAAAGGTACAACTGACAATAAATGTTCACATATCCTCTCTAGGGTGGGAGCAAAATAGGGAAGGAGCGTGAGTGCTTATTATAGATGTACTCTTTGAATGCATACTTTGTGGGGGCCATTATACTAGAATCTAACAATGGGAACTAAAGTACATTCATCATAATAGACTATGTTACCACATTTATGGGGGTAGTGGCATTGCACAAAGCTAGTGCTAGGGCTATTTTCATGGAGCTGGTACTGTTTTATTCCCTTTTTTAATTTCTCCAAGTCTTCTGGGTTTCTAATACCATGACATGAATGTACTGCATTCCTAAGTCAAAGTACGATTATAAAGTTCATGAAATTAGTATTGTTTCAATCTTTCATGTCAGGCAAAATTGCTGTTTGCAGCACCTGCAATGTGCCCTGTAATGACTCCTGCAATTTGCTTGGGGATACATGTATTGGCAACATATCTAAATACAATTTTAGATTCTCTTTTGTAAGACCCATTACTCCTCTTACTACTGGGACTGTCTCGGTGTCTTTCTTCCACACTGCTCTCATTTCTGCCTGCAGATCCTGATATTTTATGACTGTGTCTCTCTGTATGTAAGACACTGTAGTCACTGGGTGTAACAATTTCAATGATCATTTCTGCTTTTGTCTTCTTTTCATGGACTACTATATCTGGTTTTCATATGTTTATTAATTGAACTGTTAGTAATGGATGATTCCACATGATATAAACTTAATCATTTTCTATGATGCTTTGTGGCTCATGTTTCCAGTGTTTTTCAGCTACTTCAGTATTATAATGTTTGCACAATCCCCGGTGCAACAGTCTTGCCACATTATTATGGCTTTCAGTATACAGTCCTCCTGCTATTAGTATGTCACAACCAACAGTGAGGTATGTGACTGCTTCCAGCAGTGTTTTACAAAGCCTACATTTGTCTGTTCAATAGACTATACAAACCAATGTGTACGTAGTCCACTGTCTTGGGCTGCTAATATTAACCTTTCATCTTTTGGTTTAAATTCACCTTTACTTAACCATTCCTGCATTTGATCCTGATCAACGTGAGGTTGTTCCAAGATTTTTCTATACTTTCAACTATATTTATGCATTTTACACATCTCTTGCCTTCTCATCTGATCCTTCACCTTATCTTCTTTCATTTGTTTTTTTGACACATTTCAGTCGCTGCCTGATTTATATCTACTTCTGGTTTGGTTTTCATTCCCGCTTGATGTCGATATGCTTCTGCTAAACTAAGCAGGGAAATCATCTTAGACTTGTCCTCCTGTTTCAAAACCTTCACTACATTTGGGTCTCGTGAACTCAACAGATATGTATTCAGTCCCATGGTTGCAGATCTATACATGTAATCAATTTTGTGGATGCCCATACCTCCTTCAGTACGGGAATGTATAATCTCGGTACGCACTCATTTTTATAAATCATTTGATGAGCACGAAGCATCCTTGTTTTCCTGTCCAACCTATCCAACACTTTTTGAGGCCAGTCAATCACTCCAAAACTGTATGGTAGGACAGGTAAAGCAAATTGGTTTATAGCTTGGACTTTGTTCCTAGATATTAACAATGTTTTCAGTTTTAAGTTTAGACTTCTAAAATATTCCTTAGAAAGTTTTATTCACATTTGTTCATGTTTTATTGTTGATCCTTCATCAATTCCCAAATATTTATACGCTCCCACTTGTTCAAGTTCTGTTTTATCACATTCTTGTCCCAAACTAATGTTTTCTTGGTGCTGCAGCTTTCCTGCTTTAAAGGTTGCTTTTGCACATTTATCGAGACCAAATGACATTCTTATATCATCTGAAAAAAAATGGACCACTTGCGGTTGTGCTTTCTGTTCCTCATCTACAAAAAGAAGATAAGTCTTTACATTTTGCTGTTTTCTGGGAGCCAAATTGTAGCCATGACCTAAAATGTTAGGTAGACCACTTAATGGGTTAAGGGCAAGAGAAAAGAGCCAACTGTAAGAGTCACTATGGAATATCCCCTTTGAATTGTTATCCCTGGAATAATATGTCCTTTATCTTGGCTTAATTGCAGAGTGGTTTGCCACTGTTTCATGGTTGCTGTGACATCAGTGCAGGGTGTATCTTGTACATTTTTAAGCACTCTCTTTATCCATGAATGTGGGATGCTGTCAAATGCTTTTCTGTAGTCTGTCCATGCCATACTTGGGTTGTTCCCCTTTTTGCAGTTCTCCTCTAGGACTTTAACAGCAAATGACCTTTGATCCATATGACTTTCTTTTATTACCCTTTTGTTCTACTACCATGATTGAGTTTTCTTCTAAATGACTATAAACTCTGTCTGCATCAGTTCCAGTGTATAGTTTCTATGTCGTCAGAAGGAAAGTTATTGGATTCTAATTTTTAGGATAACTTGCAAGTTCACTCTTAAGTAGGAGTATTGCTTTTCCTGTTGTTAACCAGACTGGTGGTGTCTGTTCAAGGTGTGCATATAAATAGTTCTTACTTGTAGCTAAGTCTTCATATAAAGATAATACTTTTAGCTCATAGTTTCATAGGTTGGTACTAGGCTGTTGACCCTAGGGGCCTATACAGGCCTAGCCATAACAATTTCCTGGCTATTTCTTCCCAAAGTATTTACCTCCTTGGACCCCTGTCTTGCAGGGCAACTGACATGAACCCCACGGTGAATTTCCTATCTCCCATCCAATCATCAAGGTTCATTTTGAAGAGGGCCAAAGAAGCGCTCTGCTTGACGTGTATGGGCAGTCTATTCCAGAGTCTGGGGAGTCTCTGGGTCAGGAACCGATCCCTCCAGCATGTTTTGTTCATTGTGATGACAAGGTTTAGATCCCTGGAGCATATGTCTCTGAGGGATTGGGATTTCTTAAAGTGTAGCATGTCCAGCAACTCTGGGTTTGACATGGGCCATGTATGTTAAGCAGAGATAGCCTCTGAGTAGACGTTATGTGACAGAGTATAGGTTCATAGATAGGTTCATAGATTAGTACTAAGCTAACTTGCCCTTGTGAGCCATTTTAAGCCTAGCCAATTAACCATTGTGAGACTCAAACCCTGCACCTTGTGTTTGTAAGGTAAACACTTTAACCATTAGGCCACCCTCCCAACCTTAACCATTAGGCCACCCTCCCAACCGGGTGGAGTTTTTTTAGATGGTCAGCATAAGGTATCTGCTTTAGGCCTGTGATTCTTTTAGTGAGGTATTTCTGTGGCCTTTCCAGTTGTTGCAGATGTCTTGAGAGGTACATACCAAATGGGGTATTGTATTCTGTAATGGGTCTAATGAGGTATGAGTACAGTGGGACAATGACCTCCTTTTTTTCTGGATGAAAAGCCCTTAGTGATGAGGTGTGCCACATAGGATTTCCTGACTTGTGGCGATATGGTTAGCGAAGGTGAGACAACTGTCCATCTGTGTCCCTAAGTCTCATCACACTTTTATTTAGTGCACTGCCACCTATGTGGTAATTCATGGGTACATGTTTTTTTCCCAAAGGGAATAACTATACATTTCTTGACATTGAGCTTCAGCCCATGGCTCTGGCACCAAGCATCTGTTTCTGTAAAGCCCTTTTGTAGAATATCCACATAATTTGGGGATTCAATAATTGCTCCCAGTTTGCAGTCATCTGCGAACTTTGTTAGCCAGAGTCCCTTAGTGTTGGCCTGTATTTCATAGAAGTAGATGCCAAACAAGAGTGGTCCCAAGACTGAACCCTGAGGTACTCCACTTGTCACTTGTCTGGAGCTGGATTTGGAGTCAGCTACTTTTACAGTGTGGGATCTGTCAGTAAGCCAGCTGGCAACCCATCAAGTGACGTAGGGATTAATGCCCAGCTTAGTAAGTGTATCTGATTCCAGAGTGGGGGATGGTGTCAAAGGCCTTGGTGAGGTCCAGATAGGCTGTGTGTACCACCTTACCCTTGTTCACAGCTCTGGAGGCTGATTTGAAGAAGTCCATCAGGTTCAGGAGACAAGATTGGCCCTTCACGTGGGATCAGTGTTTGAAGGTTGCCAATGTTTTTATAAGTTCCATGATAATACGTTCCATGGCCTTGCAGATCAGGCTCATCAGACTGATGGGGCGGTAGTTCATGGGATCCAAGGTGGATCCCCCTTGTGGAGTGGGATAACTGTAGCTGTGTGCCACTGCGTGGGCATGAAGCCTGAGGTGAGGCTATGATTAAACATGATACTTAGGTGAGGTGCCAGTTCATTTTGTAGTTCACAGCCTGAGATGTCATCTGGTCCCGTGGATGCTGTATACGTAGCTTTGGAGAGTGCATTTTTTTTTGCCTGTGTAGCCATTATTACTGGAATTTGGCAATCTTTCAGTATTGAGAAGGACCCTTTAGTGGGTGAGGGGGGGTGAAGTTTGCACTGAATTGATCTGCCAAGATACCCTTTAGTGGGTGAGGGGGGGGGTGAAGTTTGCACTGAATTGATCTGCCAAGATATTGGCAATATCCTTGGGATCAGTATATTTAATGCCATTCTGTTGTAGCTCAGAGTAGATCTGAGCATTGCCATTTAGATTATTAACATAGCTATAGAATGCCTTGTGGTTGTCTTTGGAATCTTTGGCAATTTTATTTTCGTAACTAGCTTTTTCTGCAACAGTTTCTTCCTTTTGTTGTAAAGTTTATGGCAGGGTACCACCAGATTGGCTTCCTTCTTTTTTGGAGGAGAGCATCTTGGTTGTATTAGGGATGGCACAATTCATGCATGAGTGGATGTGCTCGTACAGTGCCTTAGTGTAGGATTCAGCAGTCGACCTTTCAGTTCCCGTCTGCATGGGTGTCATGAAGTTTGTCACTTCTGACTTGAGTAGCATGAAGTTGGCTTCGGAGAAGTTTTTTTCCAGAGGTTTCCTTACTGGGGGTGGGGGTGGGATGTGGATGTTAAGAGTGATTAGCTTATGGTCAGACCTGACCAATGAGGGAGTAACCACAGGTATGGAGCATCAATTTCCCATATTGGTAATGACCATGTCTAGGATATTGGAGCCCCTGGTGGGACTTAGGATTAGTTGGTCCAGGGCATTGGAATTTATAAATTCCAAGAACTGTTAAGCAAAGGTGTTGGTACATGAGTAGTTTTCCCATTTAATGGCAGGGTAGTTGAAATCACCCAGTATTATGGTGTTTGGTTGTATCTTAATATTTTCCAGTATGCTTAGAAAGGTGTAGTGAGAATCTTGGGGCATGGTGGGGGATCTGTAGCAAGCTACAATTTTGGATTGCAGTCTTACCTAGTGTTAATTGCACCTGGAGAATTTCAGACACATTGTGTTGGGCAACTAGCCTGGTGTTGTGAACATCCTAGGTGAATATGGACACTCCTCCATTTTTAGTGTTTCGGTCCTGGTTTGGTGGCCAAAAAGTGTGGTAAGAGTTGTAGCCTGGTATTGCAGGGGTGCTGTCTGGAACTTTGAACCAGGTCACAGTTACTGCACAGATACCGATGTTCTCCATTTTTAGGAGTGCCTTGTGAGAGTGCATTTTGAGATTTAGACTTCTAGCATTGAGTAGCATTACCTTCAGGTATTGCATGCTTGTACCTGTTATGGGGGTGTTTTTTTCTTTGCCTAAAAAAGGCACTATAGGGGTGGCAAGAGCCTTAGCCAGTAACAGAGTCTGTTGATCATGTCGTCCCAGGCAGACAGATACTGGATGCCCTTTGAATGACACCAGAAGCTTAGCCAATTGTTGAAGTCAATCATTTTGTCCTTATACTGTGGTATCATTCTGGGCGAAAGCAGGATGCTACTCAGGGCTAGGGTCATACCTGCCTGGGCCACATGACCGAGAGCTCTTCCATGTCTCTCTTCATGTAGTCCAGGGAGGTACGTTTCAAGTCATTCACTCCAACATGGACAATGACAGAGTCATATTTGTACTTGTTGTGGAGTGACTTGAGTGCATGCGTTATGTGGCGGATCCTGGCACCTGACAGGCAGCTAACTGTAATTTTCTCCTTGTTCAGCCTGGTGAGTGGGGCATCAGTGTGCCTGACTATAGAGTCACCTATGACTAAAGTATTGGGTACGTTGTCTTGCTTAGGGGCTGTTGTTGGGTGGCACACTGGTGGTGTGAGCTATGCAACACTTTGGTTGGGACTGGTGTTTGTTTACGTTTCAGCTTCAGAGGTCCTTGTTGCTTGGGCAGGTTAAGGTTAAGGTCCTCCACATATGTGGGTTTAGTGTTGCTATGTGTGGGTGTTGGTGGTGTGGGTTTAGAAGGGCTATGTGTTGCTTGAGGTGTAGTGCAGGTGTTAACCTTCTCCTCTTGACTGTTTACCACCATCTTGGGTGGAGAGAGCTTTGCTTCCAGTTTGACTATGTAAGTGCATCTCTCTCAGGTTGTAGTGTTGGGTGGTAGGAGGAGAGGGTTGTCTGTGTACATGAGTTAATTGCTGCATTGCCCCAGTATGCCCAGATTCACCAGGTGGACAGGAGAAATCACCAGAAGCTGACCCTTGGACATGCCTGGTTTGGTGCTTTTTTATTTTTTATAAAGTACAAGAGCTGTTTTCCCTTACCTTAGCAGGGTACTTTGCAATTATAGGCTGTTTAGTGCCTACGGTTAATTTCTCCTTATTAAAAAGGAGAGTTGAGTGCTTGTATCAGTTTAAGACTTCCTAGTGCTTTCCAGCAGGTTTTAAAGCAAGTGCTAGTCACAGGGATGCTGAAAGGTACAATGAAAAAAAATAGTTTCTCCTAAACACTGCAGTGTGCACTAGAGGAGTTAGATGTGAAAGTAGGTAAGTTAAGTTTTAGTGGAGAGTCACTATTTTAAAACAGCAAGACAGATTGAAAAGGGGTGGTCACTTTTGTATTCTGGTACTATGGAATACATTAGGATTGCCAATACATTTAAATAGTTGAAGGGGAGTGATTTCACAAAATGATAATTTTTTGCTTACTCACACAAGCCAGTAAAAACAGAGGAAATGAGATATATGGTCAAATTAACATAACGGGAAGGCAACTAGAAAGACAGTGGTGTTTAAGAACACTACAGTAACAGCGTGGGGAAAAAAATCTGCCTGACTCACAAAAGACAGAGCTGTGGTCTCTTTTCAAGTTTTAATATGCAGTTAAAAGCAGAATACAAGTAAAACACAAGGTAACTAAAACAAATCACAGTATTCAGAATAGAAAAATGTAATAAAGTAATACAACAAATAAAAAGCAAACTAACCTTCCCCTCACAGCAAAGTGTAGCAAAGTCTGGGTGAGCCTTTCTAGTAAAAGTTAGAAGTTAGCTACTGCGTCTCGGTCTGGGGTTTTCCAATTAGGAGCTTTTCATAGCTGCGTTTCAATCTCTCTGGCCATTACTTCATCCCATTTCATATCCTGTACATTTGAACTTGAGTCTTTCCTTTACTACTTCTGTCCATTTAGCATCTTTATCTTCCACGGGATCTTCATAGACCTTTCTCCAGAATGTATCTATTTCTTCTTTATTGATGTTTTAGTTCCTTTTGCCTTTTTTTCCCAATTCTCTGTAAAACTTTTTTGGGTCATAAATGAATTGCATTTTTTGAACTTTTCCTTTATATTTATCTGCAGTTTTTCTTCCTGGGCTGATATTTTTAGTTTATTATTTGTGATAGTGCATGATAGATCCTAAAATGTTCTAAAACTGCACATTGCTTTTATCACATCTATCCTTCTGAGTATTTTTGTTGATCTGTTCCCTCTTTTATACTCTTCTAACAGTGACATTTCCTGTTTTAATTGCTCTATAGTTTTCTCTATGCAATACTTCCATGATGGTATTCAATTTTTCCCCTTCCTTTCTCTTACTACCCTTTGTTTTTGTGGCAAGACTTTTTCTGTTATTAATTTAGCTGCACAGTAATGTATCCTATTTACTTCTGTTATATCACACAAATCTCTATGGACAGTCCTAATTGTGTTCATTTGTTTTATCAGACTTCTAACCTTTTGGATTTTATTGACTCTCTAGTCTATTTCTTTCATTGATCTTAAAAGGTCTATCCATTTCTATTAAATCAATCAACTCTTCTCTTGGATCATAAACTGAAGGGATAGTCTGTGTTCTCCATTTCCGGTGCGCATTCTATAGAAAGTTCGAGAGCATCTTCCTGTGCCACATTCTCTTCAGTTTCATCCGGGGCTGCTTGACTTTGCTAAAGGAACTAGGGAAGAGGAAACGACATGATTTAAAAGTGTCCGGCAACACTATTTTAGTTTGTAAAATAGACTGAAACTGGTAATGCCCATAGTGAGGGAGTGAATGTAGAGAATGCAGAAATTAGTTTATAATTAGAATCCCGACTTACAGAATTTAATCCTGGAGATCAGGTACTAGTACACAAGAGATGAGGTACTTGTACAGGAAATCAGATACTGGTAAACAGGAGATGACATACTAGTACAGGACATCAGGTACTAGTACACAGCAAATGAGGTGCTTGTACAGGAGATGAGGTGCTAGCACATGAGATTAGGTACTAGTACACAGGAGACACAGGAGATGAGTTACTTGTACAGGATATCAGGTACTAGTGTACAGGAGATGAGGTACTTGTACACAATATATGAGGTACTAGCACATGAGATCAGGTACTATTGTAGGAGATCTGGTACTAGTATGCAATATATGAGGTACTTGTACAGGATATCATGTACAAGTACACAGGAGATGAGGTAGTACACGAAACTGGGTACTAATGGAGGACGGAGGAAATTTATTACATGAATATGCTGAAGCCATGGAAAGAAACAGAGAATCATGAAGAATCCTTATAAGTTGGATTTCATGTATGAGAAACCAACACTTTACCTAAAGTATAAAAGCAAGAGGGTGAGAGAATGTTTATTAAAAAATAAAGGGGTGCTCCCTGAAATATTGAAAAACTCTGGGAGGAATAAAAAGGCTTTATTCAAACTAGTTCATCCTGGTAAAGCCATTTTATGGTGTCCCATGTTCTCAGAAAATATCTAGAACTAAACTAGCAAAACATAATGCAGAGACAACCACTGAAATGAAGGTTAGCCTGTGATCTTACAATTCCAGCATCATAAAAACTGTTAGAGAAAACATTAAAAGAAATGCTCAAATTAGGCATGATGAAAGATTCATATAGTGCCTGGATTGACCCACTCATACTTATACTGAAATTTGATGGAAGCCTTAGATTTTTAACTGACTTTAGGAAACTGAATACTGTTTCAAAATCTGATAATTATCCCCTGCCCAGAATTGAGCACTTGATATAAAAGTTGAGAGAGCAGATACCTGACTACAGTAGGCCTGACAAAGCGGTTCGCTGCTTAACTCCTCCCCAAAGCAGATAATAGCTTTTCTGTTTGTAGAAGGTCTGTTTCATTGCACAGTCTTATCACTTTCACAGGCTGATGGATAAAGTCAAAGTGCCACTGCTGCGTACCCAAATATCAGTCATTCATTCAAGGCACTAAGAATGTCATTACCTCAAGTGCAGGTGTGTTGTAATCTGAGCATAAGCCGAGTATGATGGAAACCAAGTACTTAGAGTACGTTATTAGAAGAGGGTGTGGTAAAACCACAACTCCAAAAAATGAGGCCATAAAACTGGACCATGTCATCTAGTAAAAAAACTGAAGACTTTGCTTGGACTAGCTGGATACTGAGAAAAGTCTGTGCTCAATATTGCGACTATTATCTGACTTTTGACAGATTTCACAAGTAAAAAAGCTTCTGTCAAGAAGCATTGATCTGTTTAATAAGCTAAAAACAGTCCTTTATTCTGGACTTTAGTGACTCCTGATTTTCTAAAGAATGTACCCTGCATACTAATGCATCATAGGTGGGTGTGGGTGCTTTGATATTTCAAGACCTTCAAGATTTGAACTCTGTATCCTGCATTAACAAGAAACTAAGCTTTTCAGGAAGGTAATACTCTGCTATTGAGAGTGTGTCAGGCTGTAAAGTATGATTCCTATCCTTTTGTTAGACAAACACTTAACTTTGATAACATATCTTGCCAGTTTTGTAGGCAAATTGATGGTAACACCAATCCTTTGATTATACAGTGATCCTCTGGCCTAGACTGGCCAAAAGAAATACTTACAGGTTGTCCAACATGCGCAGCCCATTGTTATAATCCTAAATCCTTTGGTTTTGTGTTAGTTCATTGTAGTTATGGTGCATGTTTATCTGCCTTTAAATGTGTACACAATGTGTATTGCAGTATGGATTGTGGGAATATTCTCACAGCATTTAATTAGAAAATAAAGGATAGAGTGACCATCATAGCAGTATAAAATGAGGTTCCATGAAGGTAGCATTCAGGAATTTATTTCTTCAACTAGAGGATTATCTAAAGGAAGACCCAGATGTGAGGAGTGAGAGAGCAGAGTCAGGATTAACCTGTGGGGAATACCTGCATACATAGCTGGAAGCTACCTCGTGGATGCTTGCAGCACTGAATCTTTGTTTCCAACACTGTCTGCTCCCTGCAGGAGATATGTGAACTGAAAATGGTTATAGAAAGCAGCTATACTACTGATTGCTTTATTTGAATCTGGAAAGCCAAATGGGCCAAGATTTTGTTTTTTGAGTTACTGAAGAGGAAACCTTTAATTTACATGCCCTTCTTATATCCTTGGAATTAGAAAGGGTGTACTGCTCTGCTGTACAATAGTTTTGTAAACTAGCACTACCTGGGAGGAAAACTGATTCATGCCTGTCCCACAGTCCCGGACTGTCTCGCGCCTGTCCCACAGTCCCAGAACTGTCTCGCGCCTGTCCCACAGTCCCGGAACTGTCTCGTGCCTGCCCCCCGGGGGGACTGTCTCGTGCCTGCCCCCCGGGGGGACTGTCTCGCGCCTGCCCCCCGGGGGGACTGTCTCGCGCCTGCCCCCCGGGGGGACTGTCTCGCGCCTGCCCCCCGGGGGGACTGTCTCGCGCCTGCCCCCCGGGGGGACTGTCAGGCCTGCCCCGGGACTGTCTCGCCTGCCCCGGGACTGTCTCGCGCCCGCCCCCCGGGGGGACTGTCTCGTGCCTGCCCCCCGGGGGGACTGTCTCGCGCCTGCTCCCCGGGGGGGCTGTCTCGCGCCTGCCCCCCGGGGGGGCTGTCTCGCGCCTGGACTGATTTTTTATCCACTGTGCAGCTCCATTTATCAAGTAATACACTGAGAAGATGCATGACTGTCAATGAGAAATTAACAGAAGCCACCTTTTCCCATAATTCCACCAGCATCCTGCAGAACTGAGATGATCATTTTCCACAGTGGTTATTTGTGCACTAGATCTATGTGATGCTGTCTTAGATGACCTGTAGAACACCCAGGAACAGGCATTTTAGAAAGTTTTTATGGGACTTTTAACTGTTCAACTGCTTATCCATTCTACACCTCCCGACATGCTTCACACTGTTCATCCATCGTACACCTCAGAACATCATGTGATCACATACACTACCTATCTATCTTACACCTCAGACATCATGTGATCACATACATTACCTATCCATCCTACACCTCAGACATCATGTGATCACATACACTACCCATCTTACAACTCCGACATCATGTGATCACATGCATGACTTATGGAAGAGAGAGATAAGTCAGCAAGCAAAGGCAAGTAGTATTGCTGAAACTTAATTCATCCTCAAGTGTTGGCGAGTACCTTCATATGGTGGACCCTGTTTTTCATAAAATCTCACCAAGACAACACTGATATACAGACCATATTTTATATAGCATGTATCATGGACAAAAGCAGGTCAAAAATTAAAAAGATAGCCAGGTGCACAAGACCCAGGATAAAAACGTGTCTAATCCTGGTAGGCACACTGGTGCCAGGACTGGAAAAAATGGTGTAGAATCCTCATAGGTTTATACTAGGCTATCTGCCCTAAGGCATTTATAAGCCTAGTCCAAAGTTTTGTGGCTTACGCCACCCCTTATGTTAAAAAATACTGTGCCCATTAGTTTGTTGTGCCTCTGTCCAGCAGTGACACAGAGATGATTCCCGGGGTAAACCTACGATCTCCCATCCACCGGTCTAGATTTCTCTTGAACAGAGCCAGCGAGGTGCTCTGCCTCACATGGACTGGGATTTTATTCCACAGCATAGGGAGTCTCTGAGTGATAAATCTATCCCTCCAGCATGTCCTATTTATATCCGTGCTAAGGTTTAAGTCAAAATACAGAAACATTCCTACAATGGGGCCAGGCCGAGCCCAGGGGGAGGATGGCCCCACGGTTGTAGAAGGAAGCAGCAGTCCGCAAAAATCACAAAAACTGATAGGCCAAAGATCCATAAAGACAACACAGTGGACTATTGAGGATAAGAAAGAAATTGCGTATTGCTACTATTATGTAAAAAGCCCAGAATTTCCAGACACACGAGAAGTATTGAGAGAAATTTGAGGAAAGAAAAATACTTCCACAAGAAAAACTGTCAGAAGCCTCAAATAAAAAAAATGTTGATTAATAGAACAGATTTGTGAAAAATAATATACAGACCAAGAAACTTTGATATGTTTGGAAAAATAAGCAACTGAGGAAGTGCAAAAATATAAACAAAACCTAGAGATTTTTGAAAAGTATAAAAAAAAGAAATATGGACATGGGAAAGAGAGAGATTTGATATGGTGCAATATTTATGCAAAGTTGAAAGTCGAATTAATCAATATGAAAAAGGCAACCCCAAAGATTTTCAAAGAGAAATACAGGCAGTCATCCAGATATGGAAAATTTCACAATAAAAAAAAATATATCAGAGGAAATGTAGTAAAGAAGGTAAAGTAGAAATTAAAAAAAAATAGAAGCTGAAATTATGGAATGCCTGTGAAGTGAAGGAGTTGGTATAGAAGTTCTAACTCAGGTTGCATCACAGCATGATGAAACGAATCCCTAAAGTAATAAGAAATGGGAAGATCAGGAGACCTCCAAAGAAGAAATATGGACATGGGAAAGAAAAAGAGATTTAATATGGTGTAATATTTATGAAAAGGAGAAAGCAAAATTAATCAATACAAAAAGAGCAGCACCAAAGTTATTTGAAGAGAAATGCAGGCAAAGGAATCTGTACATGGAAAACTACAATACAAAAAATAAGAAGACAGAGGAAAAGTATAAAACGAGATTAGTAATGGAGAAGTTAAAGAAATAGAAACTGAGGTTATGGAGAACCTGCAAAGTGAAGGATTCAGTATAAAACATTTAACCCAAAAAGCACCACAGCAGACTAGAGCAATATACATCCAAATTAAGAAGAAACAAGTGGAACAGGAAGCAATTGGGCAGGTGCCATATGAAGATATTTTGGAGCCTTCCACAGGAAACAAGTATAAACATTCATTTGAAGCTAAACAGCAAGGGAAGGAACGGGAAATTGTCAACTCTGATAGTCAATGTTGAGGAGTGATAGGCCAGTGAGTTCCCATATGACAGAGCAACGGATGACACAAGATGACTTTGAAGAGAATGTGCCACAGGAAGATGCTGTAGAACTTTCTATAGAATCTTCTTTTGGCTGTTCCCATTAGGGGTTACCACAGCGGATCATCTGTTACCATTTCTTCCTGTCCTCTGCATCTTGTTCTGTCACACCAGCCACCTGCATGGCCTCTCACCGCATCCATAAACCTTATCTTCAGACCTCACCACTGTCACACTACCCTCATACGTATGCTTTACCAGTTTTACATACTTGTCTGCCACTCCTGACTTCCTCATATAATACCACAACTCTCTAGGCACCCTGTCATATGCTTTCTCCAGGTCCACAAAGATGCAATGTAACGCCTTCTGACCTTCTCTGTACGTCTCCATCAACATGCTCAGAACAAATATAGCATCTGTAGTGCTCTTTCCTGGCATGAAACCATACTGCTGATCACTAATCATCACCTCCCTTCTTAATCTAGCTTCCACTACTCTTTCCCATGACTTCATGCTGTTACTGATCAGTTTTATATCTCTGTAGTTACTGCAGCTCTGCACATCACCCTTCTTAAAAATCGGTACCAAAACATTTTCTCCATTCCTCGGGCATCCTCTCACTTTCCAGGATTTCATTACACAATCTGGTTAAAAATTCTACTGCTGTCTCTCCTAAACACCTCCATGCTTCCACAGGTATGTCATCTGGACAAACAGCCTTTCCATTCTTCATCCTCTTCATAGCTGTCCTTACTTCCTCCTCGCTAATCCACTGCACTTCACGATTCACAGTCCGCACAGCATCCAACCTTCTCTCTCTCTCATTCTCTTCATTCATCAGCCCCTCAAAGTACTCTTTCCATCTGCTCAACACACACTCCTCACTTGTGAGTATGTTTCCCTCATTATCCTTTATCACCTTTACCTGCTGCTCATCTTTACTAGCTCAGTCCCTCTGTCTAGCCAATCAGTACAGGTCCTTTGCTCCCTCCTTTGTGTCCAACCTTTCATGCATCTCTTCATACGCCTTATCCTTAGCCTTCGTCACCTCTCTCTTTGCCATGCACCTCATCTCCTTATACTCCTGTCTACTTTCTTCATTTCTCTGACCATCTCAATTCTTCTCTGTCAACCTCTTTCTCTGTATACTCTGCTGTACTTCCTCGTTTCACCAGGTCTCCTTATACTCCTCCTCTCCATATGTCACACTCAGTTCTACTCTGCCAACCTCTTTCTCTGTGTACTCTCCTGTACTTCCTCATTTCACCAGGTGGTCTTTTATATTCCTCCTTTCCATATGTCACACCAAGCACTTTTCTAGCCACCTCCCTTACCAGCTCTGCTGTAGTTACCAGCTATTCGGTAACTCTTCACTGCCACCCAGTGCCTGTCTTAACTCTTCCCTGAACTCTACCTCACAATTACCCTTTTTCAGTTTCCACCATTTGATCCTTGGCACTGCCCTCACACTCCTCTTATTGATCACCAACACCATCCTGCAGACCACCATCCTATGCCGCCTAACTACACTTTCCCCTGTCACCACTTTACAGTCTCGAATCTCCTTCAAACTGGTCCTCCTGCATACAATATATTCCACCTGTGTGCATCTTCCTTCACTCTTGTACATCACCCTATGCTCCTCCCTCTTCTTAAAATACATATTCATCACAACCACGCCCATCCTTTTAGCAAAATTCACTACCATCTGACGTCTGCATTTCTCTCCTTAATACCATACCTACCCATCACTTCCTCATCCCCTCTGTTGCCTTCACCAACATGCCCACTGAAATCCGCTCCATTTGACACTCTCTCACCTTTGAAGTACACTCGCCACCACTTCATACAACCCACTCTAAAAATTTACTTTCTTATCGATCACACACCCAACCTGTGGAGCATATGCACTAACAACATTCATCAGCAAACCATCAGTTTCCAGCTTAATAAACATCACTCTACCAGACATACTTTTCACCTCCAAAACACTTTTGTCGTACTGTTCCTTCAGGATAACCCCTATCCCATTTCTTCTTCCATCCATACCATGATATAACAATTTGAACCTGCCTCCAATATACCTGGCCTTACGCCTCTTCCATCTGGTCTCCTGCAGGCACAACATTATATATGAATATAGAACTTTATAATGCCCACAGGAAATGGAGAACAAAGAATGTGCCCTAAGTTTAGAAGAATGCCAGTGCCCTAGATCAACTTATCCACACCCCCACCAGGGGCAACAGTATCCTAGGCCTAGTCATTACCAACATGACTGGTGTTCCACACCTGAAGTCAACTCCTCGATGGTCCGATTTGACCATAAGCTGATCACCCTTGATATCCACATCCCGTCCCCGCCCTCAGCCCCCATTAAGGAAACCACGGTGAAAAATTTCTCCAAAGCCAACTTAAGACAGAAGTGGTGAACTTCATGACACCCATGCAGATGGACAATACAGTTACAACTGCTAAATCCTACACAAATGCACTCTATAAGCACTTACACAAGTGCATGGATCGTGCTATCCCAAACAGAACCAAGATGCTGTCCTCCAAAAAAAGGAAGCTAATCTGGTGGTCCCCTGCCATAAACAAACTGTACAACAGAAGGAAGAAACTGTTGCAAAAGAGTAAAATCCCATGAGTGGAGGAGCTCCCTGGTCAGCCTCAGTAAGAAGCTGAGATCCCTTATAAGATCCTCCAAAGCTGGCTACGAAAACAAAATCACCACGAATTCTAAGGACAACCACAAAGCATTCTATAGCTATGTTAAGAATCTCAATGGCAACACCCAGATCTGCTCTGAGTTACAGCACAATGGCACAACAATTACAGAACCAACTGATATTGCCAACGTCCTGGCAGATAGGTTCAGTGCTAACTTTACCCCCCTCTCACCCCCTAAAGGGCCCATATCTATAGAGGAAGAATGCAGAGTCTCTGTAATCACAACTACACAGGTAAAAGCTGCACACTCTAAAGCCAAAAACACAGCATCCATGGGACCGATCAACATCCCAGGCTGCGTTTTACATGAACTTCAGAACGAACTGGCTCCCCACTTAAGCACCATGTTCAATAATAGCCTTGCATCAGGCTTTGTGCCCACTGAATGGCACACAGCAACAGTTATCCCACTCCATAAAGGGGGTGCCACCACTGATCCCGGGAACTATTGACCTATTAGCCTGACTAGCCTGGTCTGCAAGGCCATGGAACGTATCATCATTGAACTCATAAACAAAGACATTGGTAACCTCCAAACTCTGGATCCCACCCAGTTTGGGTTTGTGAAAGGCAGATCATGCCTCCTGAACCTGATCAATGACTTTGAGGCAGTCACCAAAGCCATAGATTAGGATAAGGTGGTTCATACAGCCTATCTTGACCTCGCCAAGGCTGTCAACACCATCCCCCATTCTGGAATTATAGCTAAACCCACTAAACTAGTTATAAATCCCTACATCACAAGATGGGTTGCCAACTGGCTCACTGACAGAACCCACACTGTAAAAGTTGTAGACTCCAAATCTGACCTCAAAGCAGTGACAAGTGGAGTACCACAGGGTTCCGTCCTGGGACCTCTCCTGTTTGGTATCTACTTCTCTGAAGTGCAGGCTAACACAAAAGGCCTCTGGCTAATGAAGTTCACAGATGACTGCAAACTAGGAGCCATAGTCAAGTCCTCAAATGATGTGGACATCCTACAGAAGGGCCTCGCTGAAACAGATGCCTGGTATCAGAGCCATGGCCTCAAGCTCAATGCCAGAAAGTGGTGTCATCCCCTTTGGTAAAACCTCTGTACCCATGAACTACCGCATAGGCAGCAATCTACTTAAACCGAATGTGTGATGAGACCGTGGGACCCAGGTGGACAGTAGTCTCTCCTTTGATGGTCACATCGCCACAGTAGTCAGGAAGTCCTACGTGGCACACCTCATCATAAAAGGGTTCTCATCCAGGAAAAAAGAGGTCATTGTTTCCCTCTACTTGACACTCAGACCCATTATAGAATACAACACTCCTTTTGGAATGTACCTCACAAGACATCTGCAGCAGCTGGAAAGGCCACAGAAGTACCTCGGAGAATTACTGGCCTCAAACAAATGCCCTACACTGACCGCCTCAAAAAGCTCCAGCTTTACTCCATAGCATGTCACCTACTCCGAGGTGATCTCTGCCTAACATATAAAGCTGTCAAACCCAGAGCTGTTGGACATGCTACACCTAAAGAAATCCCAATCCCTCCGAGCTACATGCTCTAGGTACCTAAACCTTGTCACCACAATAAACAGGATATGCTGGAGGGATAGATTCCAGTACCAGAGACTTCCCATACTCTGGAACAGGCTACCCATCTATATCAAGCAAAGTTCTTCATTAGCACTCTTCAAGAGAAATCTTGAGTGGATGGGAAATGGGAAATGCACCCCGGGGATCACTTCTCTGTGTCTGCTCTACAGTGGCACAGGAAAATAACCTTCTTGGGTGGCGTAAGCCAAGGAACCTTGTTGGCTAGGCTTACGTAGGCCCTTGGGCTGATAGCCTAGTACCTACCTATGAACCTATAAGAAAGTGAACTAAGATAAGAGTTGCTTGATTTAATAGAGAGATAGCCACATTAAGATCAATGAAAAAAAATAGACTACAGGAGGTCAATAAAACCCAAAAAGTCAGATGTTTGATAAAACAAATACACACTTATTAGGACTGTTCATAGAGATTTATTTAATTTATTTGTTGCATTTGTTTACTGGGAAAGTCCACTGGGCCTTGGAGAGCCCATTTTCAGTGGAAGCCCGGGGAGAAAACCTCCACATACAAATTATACAGAAAATGCATTTTCAGTTACATAAATGGCTAGAAGGCTATAAAGTAACAATAATGGGCGTGGATTTTAAGATAACACAGTATAATGTAAATGTCAGAGTTAACACTGTATTCACAATAAGTAGCTGGGAATGGATTGATGAGAAGGCTATACAGTAACAATAATAGGCGTGATTTTAAGATAGCAGTATAATGTACATGTCAGAGTTGACCTTATTGCAACATGTCAGAGTTAACACTGTATTCACAGTAAGTAGCTGGGAATGGATTGATGAGAACAACAGTGCAAAAGGACAGGGAGGAATAGGCTCAGGAGTTGGTAGTAAGGTAGGTATAGAGGGGGATGGTGGGTATCCAGGTTGGGCAGGTAACGGGTAGGCACAGCTGGGATGGTTCGAGTGCTCGTTGGCTAGAAAGAGGAGGATGGGAAAGAATTTGGGGAAAAAAAGCAGAGGTGTACAGTCAGGGTAGCAGTGTTGAGTGAGTTATTTTTGGCATGGGCATTGCCATCAGGAGGAAAGATGTCTAAGAGACTTTTTAAATAGGGCAGGGCTTCTGATGGAGGTTATGGTGGATGGGAGGAAGTTCCAGAGTTTGGAAACAGTCGAGCTGTAGAGCATTTGGCCAGCTGTTAGTTGGGGTTTGTGTACTTTGAGCAGGGTTTTATTTTCTGATCTAAGGGGTCTATTTGGTTGGTACAAGGTCAGCAGTGAGGAGAGAGGGACATGATGTGGGTTTGTATATTACTTTATGTGCAGTAGTTAGTGTAGGTAGTTGAGATAAAGTGGTAGTTCTAGCCAGTTTAATTGCTGTAAAGAGGAGCAGTGGTGTGTTGAGGATCTAGCAATTGTTGCAAATCTGGCAACCTTATTGCAACAATGTATCTAGCTTGGTTTTGAGGAATAAGTGGATATTTGTAAGGATAGGGGCACCATATAACAGGGATAGAAGTAGAAAGGCTGATGCTAGAGCCTTTTTGCACTATGGTTAAGGTAATAGCTGTGCCTGTAGAGGCTGCCCAGTTTCTGATGTGTTTTTTTTTTTATATTGTTGAGAATGTGGTGGTCAAATGTTAGGTTTTCGTCAATGATGACTCCTAACAGTTTGGTGTTAGAAATGGTTCCAATGGTGGTGGTATTCAGGGAGCAGATAGAGAATTCATTCTTATTTAGGGAGGTTGTTTTTTTGAATGTGAATGGAATCAGTTTTGTCTTGTTTGGGTTGAGAGCAAGGTGGTTGTTTGACATCCAGTTTTCAGTGGTGGTAAAGGCTTGTTGAGTTAGTAGTTATAGCTCAGAAGGGGTTTTAGCAGTGCAGATGATTGTAGAGTCATCTGCATATTGGATCACGGTGCCATGTGTGAGGGAGTTATGGAAGTCATTTTTAAATATATTGAATAACAAGGGGCCCAGTATGGAACCTTGGTGTACGCCTGTAGTGATGTTGAGGAAGGGAGAACAGGATTGCTGCCACTTTGTTGAATCATATCTTTCAGAGAGATAGTTTGAGAACCAGTTTAGGGTTGTAGGGGAGACACCTAGGTTGTTGAGTTTACAGAGCAGACTGGGCTGAGATATGGTGTTGAAGGCTTTTGAAAGGTCAAGAAAGAGTGGAGACAATTTGATTGGTATCACGTGCTCGATTAACAGTATCCAAAAATGAAACTAGAGCTGTGTTTGTGCTGTGGCCTGGCCTAAAGCCATGTTGGGTTTGGGAGAGAAGTTGGTTATTAACTAAGTGGTTAAGGAGTTGAGTATGCACACATTTCTCTAATATTTTAGAAATGGGAGAGAGCATAGCGATAGGCCGGAAGTTGGAGATGTCTAAATTTTTGCCGCATTGATGGAGAGGAAGAATGTATGCTTTCTTCCAGATATTTGGGACATAGGATTCTTGAACTGATCTGTTAATAAGTATACTAATGGGGTAGATGATGGAGTTTGCCGATATTTTTAGGAATTAAGAGGGTAGGTTATCAGGAGCATTGGTGCAAGGTTTTAGTTTTAGAAGGAGTTTCATTATGGTGCATGTGGGAACAGGAGAGAGAAAAAAATTAGGTAGAGAGGAAGGTCCTAAACCAGTGGGTGGCTGGTTTGGTGAGTTAGTGTTTGTAGGAGGAAAGGTGGTGGTCAACTTAGTTATGGTTTCAATGAAGTATGAGTTAGAGAGAGGCTGTATCGGAGGGTGTTTTATCCGAGTGTGGTCAAGGATTGGTGTTAGAGCTGGGGTGAATTAGGGAATTGATTGCTCCACAGAAATTTTGAGGGTTTAGTCTGTGCTGGTCCTGAAGTCTATAAAAGTATTCTTTTTTTGTTTTTAGTGACCTGTTTTTTGGCCTGATTATGTAGTTTATATAGTACAAGGTTGGCTAGGTTGTTATGCTTTTGCCAGGCTTTCCATGTCTTGTCTCTAGTAGACAAGATTTGCTTCATGGATTTGGTAATCCATGTGGCATGATTAGACTTGACTCTTTTTTTTTTTAGTCGGGGAGGGGCTACCCTGTCTATGATTTTCAAAAATATTGAATTGAAGGATTCTGCTGCCTCATCGAGGGGGATGGTTCTTAATGGTGCAGTTGGTATCTTGTAAAATTTCATTTAGTGTTTCTGGTGAGAAGTGGGATAGGTCTCTGGTTTGTTTTAGTTGGTGATTGTTTGTAGCTGAGGTAGTTTTACGTATAGCGAAGGCTGGAAAGAGGTCACTAATGCTATTTGATAAAGCTCCAGAGAAGGAGATCTTTTGGGGGTCAGATACTAGGATCCAATCTAGGATTGAGCCTTGGTTCTCTTTACTATTGGGCCTGGTAATATCAATGATTAGCTGGGTGCACTTAAATAAGTTGATGTTAGTTTGGGGGTTATTGTTAGTGATATCTAACCAATTAATGTTAACATCCCCTAGAATGATTTTCATTTTGGATATTTTTGCAAGACTAGGCAAGAATTTCTTCTAGTATTGGAATGTTACCTAGGGGAATGTACAACACTATATTACAGAGGGTTTTGTAGTTATTTAGCTTTAAGAAGGACACTAAAAGTTATGCTGTGGAGAACTGTGGAATAGTTTTATTGAAAGGAACTACTGTGTAGGTACTTGGGTATATTAGAGCGATGCCTCCACCTTTTCTATGTGGCCTATCGTATCTATGGCATATATAGTTTGGGGGTAGGAATTCAATGCGGTTGATGTATGGTTTAAGCCAGGTCTCAGTTATGGCAGTGAAGTTGGATTTGTTTTGATGTAACCATGCATGGCAATGGGGAATTTTTTAATGCTTTGTAGATGGCTGTAAAATTCAGGGGCAGATTCTGGGCTTTGGTTTGGGTGTATGCCAACACATTTTATTAAGTTAGAATGGGTGGTCTGGTTTGTAGAGAGAAGTTGTGTTTTTTTTTTTTTTTTTTTTTTGGTTTTATGATAGTTTAGTTTGGAGTCAGTGTATTAGTGTTTATGTAGAGGAAGGACTTTTACTCTAGCATGTAGAATTATGTCTGGGGTATATAAGGTAGAGCCTATTTTGGAATAGCTTGGGAGAGCCCGAAAAAGTATGGATGTTGTGAATGTTGGTTTGAAAGGTACATGAGTGGTATGATTGGATGTAAGGTGAAAAAATTCATAGAGCTGTAGGGAGATAAGGATATAAAGAAGTTAGAGTGGAGTGTAGAGGCATTGTGTTAGGGTGGTATTGATGAGATAGGAGTGAGAGTAGGGGTGTGGAAGCTGTAGAAGTTGGTATGAGTGGAGTTGGGTGAGCCATTTGGAGGTTTTGATTGAAGGGGACGGGGTCTGGTTATTGATGAGATAGGAGAGCTAGTCAGGGTGTGGAAGCTGTAGATGTGGGGATGGGTGGAGTTGGGTGAGCCAGTTGGAGGGTCTGGTTGGGTGGAGTTGGGTGAGCCAGTTGGAGATTTTGATTGAAGGGGGCGGGGTCTGGTTAGGTACAAGTTCAATGAGAGTGGGGGTAGGAATGGGGGTAGGGCAGGGGACTGAACGGGTTATGCAGAGAATGGTAAGATCCTGATTATGCAAATATTATGTACAAGCTTTAAAACTAAAGCAGGGCTGAGATTTTTTTTCAGTTCTTTTTTTCAGCAGTTTGTGGATTTATTTGAACCTTTGGGGGCTCAGGAGAGCATAGTAAGGTGGACAGGCTATTGTACTTGTAGAGAAATGGAGTTTCTATGGACGTGGATTGATAAGCTAGGGAAATTAAATAGGGGAGGGCTGGCAGGATGTAAGCCAGTAAGCTGTGCTTGCCACTAGTTATTCAAGTGCAACAAATGTGGTATAAATCCATGCGATATAACAGAAGTAAACAGGATATATTACTGTGCAGTTAAATTAAATACAAATAAAATTCTACCACAAGAACACAGGGTAGTAGGGAAAAGGAGGGGGAGAAATTGAATACCACCATGGAAGTATTGAATAAAAAAAACTATAAAGCAATTAAGGCAAGAAGTGTCACTGTTAAGAGTACAGAAGAGGGAACAGATCAACAAAAAATACTCAGAAATATATACGTGATAAAAGCAATGTGCAGTATTAAAATGTATCAGGATTTTTCATGTATTATCACAAATAAACTAAAAATATCAGCAGAGGGAGAAAAAATTAGATGCACAAATAAATATAAAGGAAAAGTACAAAATAATCAATTTATTGATCACCCAAAAAGTGGGAAACGAGGTAAAAGGAATTGAAAGACCACCAAAAAAAAGAAGAAATAGATACATTTTGGAGAAGTATATATGAAGATCCTGTGGGACATAAAGATGCTAAATGGATAAAAGAGGTAAAAGAAAGAATAAGAAGTTTAAAGGTACAAGATATGAAATGGGATGAAGTAATGGCCAGAGAGATTGAAACAAAGTTAAGAAAAGCCTCTAATTGGAAAACCTCAGGCCCAGCTGCAGTACCTAATTTGTGGTTAAAATTATTAACATCTTTGCACAAGGATTAAGCAATGATTAAGAACTATTCATATGCATACCCTGAACAGACACCAGCCTGTTTAACATAAAAAAACATGTGCCCTTAACCCATTAAGATGTGTCCTCCTATGTAGCCCATCTCATTACTAAAGGTTTTGCATCCAGGAACAAAGAGGTCATTGTCTCACTCTACCCTTCCCTCATTAGGCCAGTCATAGAGTACAATGTCCCATTTGGCATGTACCTCACTAGACACCTGCAACAACTGGAGAGGCTGCAAAAGTACCTCACAAAGAGGATCCTAGGCCTTAAACACTTGTACTATATGGAGAGACTCAAAAAACTCCAACTATTCTCTGTCTCATATCACCTACTTAGAGGCGATCTCTGCTTGACATACAAAGCCATGTCTGACCCAGCTCTGTTAGAAATGCTACAGCTAAAGAAATCCCAATCCCTCCACACCAATGCTCCAGAGACCTCATCCTCATTACCACAATCCGCAGAACAAGCTGGAGGGATAGGTTCATAACCCAGAGACTGCCTATGCCATGGAATAGACTTCCCATACATGTCAAACAGAGCACATCACTGACCCTTTTCAAAAGAAATCTTGATGAGTGGATGGGAAATAGAAAATTCACCCTGGGGATCACTCCAGTAGCTCTTTTCAGCAGAGGCACTAGGAACTAAAGTCTGGTGGCACAATGCCAGGGTAATCCTATGGGCTAGGCTTGTAAAGGCTCCAGGGCCATTAGCCTAGTACACACCTATGAACCTATAAGAGTGAACCTGCAAGCTACCCTAAAAAGTTACAGACCAATAACTTGCCTTCCAATGATGTATAAACTATACAGTGGAACTGATGCCGACAAAGCTTATAGTCGTTTAGAAGAAAACTAATTTATGGCAGTAGAACAAAAGGGCAATAAAAGAAAGTCATATGGAGCAAAGGATCATTTGTTGTTAAATAAAGTCATATTGGAGAACTGCAAAAAGAAGGGGAAGAATCTAAGTACGGCATCGATTGACCACAAAAAGCATTTGACAGTATCCCACATTCATGGATAAAAGAGTGCTTAAAAATATATAGGATACACCCTACACTGATAAATAACATCACAGAGATCATGAAACGGTGGCAAACCACTTTGCAGTTAAGTCATGGTAAAGGGCAAATTATTATTCCAGGGATAAAAATTCAAAGGGGATATTGCAGGGTCACTCTATCACCCATTGTTCTTTTGCCCTACCCTTAACCCATTAAAGCTGTCTAATAGATTAGGTGATGGCTATAATTTGGCTCCCAAAAAGCAAAAAAGTGTGAAGACTTCTCATCCCTTCTTTGTCAATGATTTAAAACTGTATAGCTCATCAGATGAGGAACTGAAAGCACAACTGCAAGTAGTCAAAACTTTTTCAGATGATATAGGAATGTCATTTGGTCTTGATAAATATGCAAAAACAATGTTTAAAGCAGGAAAGCTGCAGCACCAAGAAAACAGCAGTTTGGGACAATAATGTCATATAAAAGAACTTGAGCAAGAGGCAGTGTATAAATATTTGGGAAATGAATGATCGGCAATAAAACATGAACAAATGTGAATAAAACTTAGTAAGGAATATTTTGCAACACTTACATTAATCCTGAAAACAGTGTTGACTTCTAATAACAAAAATCGAGCTAGAAACCAATTTGCTTTTAACTGTCCTGACCGTTTTGGAGTGATTGACTGGATCCAAAAGGTGTTTGATAGATTAGACAGGAAAATAAGAGGGATGCTTCATGCTCATCAAATGATTTATAAAAAGCAGTACATACCAAAATTATATATTCCCGTTCCAAAGGAGGTATGGCCCTCCTTGAAATTGATTACATGTATACATCTGCAATCATGGGACTGCATACATATCTGGTGACTCACAAGACCAAAACATAATGAAAGTTTTGAAACATGAGAATAAATCTAAGATTACTTCCCTTCTTAGTCTAGCAGACGCATATCGGCGTCGAGCAGGAATGGACATCAGACCAGAAGTAGATAAAAATCAGAAAGCAACTGAGTGTGCCAAAAATGAAAGAATATAAGGTGACGGATCAGATGAAATGGCAAGAAATGCGGAAAATGCATAAATACAGTTGCAAGTATAGAAAACTCTTGGAAAAAACTCATGTTGATCAGGATCAAATGCAGGAATGGTCAAGAGGTGGCAAATTCAAACCAAAAGATGACAGGTAAATATTGACGGCACAAGATAGTGGGCTTAAGTACACGTTGGTTTACAAAGTCTATTGAAGATGTGGGAGAAACAGACAAATGTAAGTTTTGTAAAACAGAATTGGAAACAGTTGCACACCTTGTTGCTAGCTGTGATATACTAATGGCAGACAGACTGTATACTGAAAGGCATAACAATGTGGCAAGACTATTGCACTGGGGATTATGTAAACATTATAGTACTGAAGTGACTGAAAAACACTGGAAACATGAACCCCAGAGCATCATAGAAAAAGACAGTCTACATAACATGGGATCACCTTGTACCAACAGTTCAAAGATAGATGCGAGAAAACCAGACATAGTGGTCCATGAAAAGAAGACAAAAGTAGCATTGGTCATTGATATCGCTACACTCAGTGACTACAGTGTCTTGTGTACAGAGACACAAAATCATAAAATATCAGGATTTGCAAACAGAAACATGAGCAATGTGGAAGGAAGACACCCAGCCAGTTCCAACAGTAGTAGGAGCAATGGGTCTTATAAAAAAGAATCTACAATCATATTTAGATATGTTACCAGTACATGTACTCCATACGAATTGCAGGAGGAGTCATTACTGGGCACATTACGGGTGCTGCAAAGAGCTCCTCTGGCTGACATCAAAGATTGAAACAATACTAATTTCATGAACTTTATAGGTTCATAGGTTCATAGGTTCATACTAGGCTCTCTGCCCTAGGGCATTTATAAGCCTAGCCAGAGTGTGTTTGGCTTTCACCACCCATTTTAAATGAATTTTGCTATGCCCTTTTTCGAGGTTAATATACTGTGCCTCTAACAGTGACACAGAAGTGATACCCGGGGTAAACCTACTATCTCCCATCCACTCATCAACATTCCTCTTGAAGAGAGTCAGAGGGACTCTGCCTATCCTGGACTGGGATTTTATTCCAGAGTGAAGGGAGCCTCTGGGTTATGAATCTGTCCCTCCAACATGTCCTATTTATTTCAGTGCTGAGGTTCAAGTCTCTCAAGCGCGTAGCTCGATGGGATTTGGATTTTCTGAGGTGCAGCATGTCCATTAATTCTGGGTTGGATATGGCTTTATACGTCAGGCACAGATCACCTCTGAGCAGGCGGTATGCCACTGAGTAGAGCTGGAGTTTCTTTAACCGGGCAGCATATGGCATCTGTTTGAGCCCTTTGATCCTCTTGGTGAGGTACTTTTGGGGTCTTTCCAGTTGCTGCAGGTGTCTGGTAACGTACATCCCAAAAGGGGCATTATACTTAATTATGGGCCTGATGAGGGATGAGTAAAGAGGCACGATGACCTCCCCTGATCTAGATGTGAATCCATTCATGATTAGGTGGGCTATATAAAATGTTTTTCTAACCACTTTGGCCACGTGGTTGTCAAATGAGAGATTTCTATCAACTTGGGTCCCCAGGTCCCTAATTACTTCTTCTGTACTTAATGGATTACCACCTATGTGGTAATTTGTGGGCACTTTGTTTTTGCCAAAGGGGATGACTATACACTTTTTGGCGTTTAGCTTGAGGCCATGGCTCTGGCACCAGTTGTCTGTTTCTATGAGGCCCTTTTGTAGGATGCTTGTGTCGGCTGGAGAGTCTATTAGCCTTGCCTAAAAAAGGCACTATGGGGGTGGGAAGAGCTTTTGCCAATATCCGAAAGCCCAGGGGTGACAGGTGCAAGCCATCCCTAACGAAGCATCGTGGCTTGTCAAGCATGTCATCCCAGGCAGACAGGCATTGGATCCCCTTTAATCAGACTTAGGAATGTGGTCCATTCCTGTCATAGTATTAGAAGCCAAAAGGTTTGCAGAAATTAAAAACGGGAGATACCTATCCATCCCACACCTCTGGATACCTCTCCCGTTATTCACCCGTCATTCACAGTCGGCATGCGTGTCCTACAAGCGCTAAAGCTTCTCATTCTTTTCGCCTAACATTGGCAGACATCTTGCTCAGCGACTTCAAACTCCTCTTTTGGTACCCATCGGCCACATATACCTCTGACATTGCTCTTCATTGTCCACATTGCCACAAACCGGCCACATTATCCCATTCATGTGCTAAACTAGGAGACATTTTTCACACACTTTATCCATCATTTACTGCCAGACACTCACCCAGTGGTCATTTGTCTTGTACTGTTGAACACACCTAACACATCGCTCCTCCATCCTACACAAGGAATACCTTAATTGCCAAAGGGTTCATTCATCAGCCATGCCCCAAAACCTGTAATGCTTCATTTTTATCTTACTCCCTCAGACACCAGCATGTCCAGGACACCATTGATCACCCAGACACCTCTCAACCTGTTTATCTATGTTGTACAGTCGGAAACCTGTAACACTATGTATGCGTTATATATACCCAGGCACTGCGTATGCATTATATATACCCAGACACCTACCAGACCTGTAACACTACGTATGCATTATATGTACCCAGGCACCACATATGCATTATATATACCCAGGCACCACATATGCATTATATATACCCAGGAACTACGTATGCATTATACATACCCTGGCACAATACGTATGCATTATATATACCCAGACATTATGTATGCATTATATATACCCAGACACCTACCCGACAGCTCTACTTCATTTGGTTCCATATCCCTGTCCTCATATTTCTCATTCATTCTGATCCCTGCCCTAATGTCCCACTGATTTCCCTCCTCCTATCCCACCCACTTCTCACACCACACCCCCATCCTACAGCCCCAGACACCTGTCAAACTGATCTCCCACCTTACATCCATACAAATCTCAAAATAGTCACCTACCGTACACCCATATAACTCACAATATTCACCTAGCATACACCCATTTGACACGAATACAACTCTCACAATAGTCACTTAGCATACACTCATCTTACACCCATACAACTTTCACAGTAGTCATCTTACACTCGTACAACTCTAACAATAGTCACCTAGCTGCAACCATCTTTCACCCATACACTTCTCAATACTTACCTAGACTACACCCATCTTATACCAATACAACTCTCACAATAGTCACCTAGCCTACATCCATCTTACACCAATGCAGCTATTACAATCATTACCTAGCCTGCACCTATCATACACCTATATAACTCTCACAATAGTCACCTAGCATTCACCCATCTTATACCAATACAACTCTCACAGTAGTCACCTTGCCTACACCTATGCAACACTCCCTATAGTCACTTAGCCTGCACCCATCGTACACCCATGCAACTGTCACAGTAGTCACCTATCCTACACCAGACACATTTCATGCATCTAACAAACCTCTTGCATTACTCTTGCTTCCTTCATCTTCATCTATCACAATCCTTCTCCTCATATATTCCCAGAACCACCACCCTGACCATTTGTCCTACACCCCCAACATCTTTTATCCTGATCACCAATCCATATTGCAAGATGCATCTCATATGGCTTTTCCACTACACATTGCCAAAGAATTCTTTGTTGCATTCACTTCCTCATCCCTGTCAGTGTCTCAAGTGACATGTCTTGTCTCTAGGACAACTTTACCTATGTTCTAGCAGTGCATTAGGTAGAACAGTCTCTGTTCTAATTCCTCACTGTATAATAGGATTTTTCTAGATGTACTCTCTCCAACCCATACAACTCTCTCAATAGTCATCTATGCCAAACAAGTTGAAGCCTGAGTTCAGTATTAGTTAGATAATATCCTTGCCCTAACTGAGACTTGGTAAAGGCCCATATCGACAACATTGACATCACTCCACCAGACAATCCTATCCTGCTGCAAGAGAAGGACCTACAAGGGAGCAGGCAGGTTGTGTTTCAGTAGTGCATAAACACCAAGCTCTTCTATAGAGCGCTGGCACTTGCAATGCCTCGTACTGAGCATAAAAAAATATTTCTCTCATCACTACTACTTGGCTAAGCCAAAAAGGTCTGTATGAACTACATCTATATGTCTCCAAACTATACAGCCTCCATTGTGCAAGAGGCCTTGCAATGCTTTCAGGTGAGCATGAAATTTAGTCTCCAGTAATATGAATATTGAATGGCTAAACAAAATGCTTACTGTCATCATTAAACTAGGCTGTTTTGGGTTTTTACAAGTTATATCTGTCCCAATTCAATTTAATATACCAGGAAGTGATAGCATATCCTAAGTCTGTTTTTATATTCAGAATGTAGATATATAACTGCAGAAGGTTCACTGACATCTGTCTTAGAGATTGCATGTGAATATTTTCTGTTAGGAAGCCCAGAAAAATTCTCCACACCCCATTATCTATTTGAACTAAAGGCTCGAATCATGTATGCACAACTGAATTATACAAATAACTAAATAAAAATGGTGATTTATGATTATACCTCTAAAATTTATTGCACTAAAATCCAGGACAAAGATAAAAAGCAGTGAAAGTTAAGGTTTCAGGGCCAGATTTTAAATATTAGTCTTATATACTTAAAGTTGCCAGAAGAGGTTTTGCATTAGGATGTGTTTCTGTCATTATTTAGAAACTGTAATCCACAATGATTAACCAGAAACTGTATGAGAAACAGACCAAAAATGTAAGACAAAATCAGGGACGTTCTGCAAAATCAAGGAGAGTTGATTGTTATGCTAATGACCTTTGCAAATGATCCCATTTCTGAACTATCCTTTTCATTAATTCTACACTGATCTACTTTGTCATTAATATCCTTATCTATATAAACAAAAGTCCATGGGACTCACATTCTTGAATCAAACCAGCCACTAGGACAGAGATATCGTAATGGGATAAAGTCTGGGATGCTTACCAAAATACAATCTACCAGCCAGATGTATAGAGCTAAAAATTATCGTAAACAGCTCCCACTAAACTCAGAGACCAGTTAAAGAAAGGCTTAACAATGAACGATGAACCTTTTCATTGAGAAAGTGCATGAACATGGTCTTCTTACAAGCGAAACAAGGAACATTCCCCGTAATGGGGCTTTTCTGAGAGGTAGGATTCTCAGACGAAGTGAGAAATTGCTTGCTATCAATGTTCGGCAATTATAAGTTGTCTGCAGGAACTCAAAGCAGTATATTATTTGGGACAGAGGAGCCAACAAAACACCAGTTCCCACAGTGAACTTCTGCCCTATTTCAGTATTGTGACTAACACTCGGCCAATTATATTGAACTGAATTTTTTTTCTACTTCTTGGGAATATCAGACAGAAAATGAACTAACATCAAAGGCTCCTCCTCATTCTTTAGAATACAGTCTCTTGGTGGTGACGGACAAAATTAATTCTTTAATGAAAATGTCCTGGCTTGGTCTAATAGTGCGGGCACTGCCATAGAATATTTTCTGTATCACAACAAAAAAAATGTAACATAATTACTATTGTTGAAGTATATACAAGACTTTTTTTTTACACTTGGACAAATTTGGACATTTTCTTTGAGTGAAAAAATTGAATTTGAAATAGGCAACTTGAATTAACCCAAATGAAACAGCATACAGAATGGCTTTTAAAAACGATTAATAAATAAAGAAAAAAGCCACAGTGGACCAACCAGCAAGAAAAATAAGCAAATATAAAACATATAAATCATGAATAAAAAGCTCTTGAAGGCTTAAAGGAATTTATTAAACGTCATGTGGTTTCATCCCTGAAACAATTTGAGACTTCTTCCGAACATTAAAATAATTTGGTATGAAAACCTTTTTATACAACATTAATACTAGTTATCTAATTCATAGCATATCATCTTAAAGGCGCACTCTGTAATAAAAAGAATATGTACTTGACAAAAAAAAAAAAAACAAAATCAATAAAAAATCAGTAATGTTGTTTACACTTATAAAACAACAAATGTTACTTGCACATAAGAAAATAATGCCTACCCTTTAATACTGAACTAAATAATCTTAAAAACCTATAAAAATAAAAGTAATCCAAATTCATAAAACAAGGCTATACTCTGTTACAAAGAATATACCGTTCAGACACCTTAACCATACTGACGCTTACAAAAATACATATCGAGTTTAAAATAATTTGAAATGTTCATGTTAAAATAACACTCTTTAAATAACATCCTTTTATAAATCCAGGGCTTTCTTTCTTAAAATAGGAAGTGCAGAGAGATTCTCATTAATCTCTGGGGAGAGGGTAGCATTTACCTTAACTTGCCACTGCAGCTCCCACCATCTACCCCTAGAGTTATACGGAACCACATCTAAAAATACCAAAACTGAATTTTGTGAAACTCTGGTATTACAAAGTGTTTATAAAGAGATTTATTAAGATTTGCTTTAGAGATGGCATACATATGTACATTATCTTTCTCAGTTATTTTTCCAACATAAAAAAATGTACATTTGTCACAAACTGCAGTATAAACTATACCTTTGGTATTACAATTTCCCTTTTTAACTTTATAACAAAGGGTAAACCTTGTAGGATAAAATTATACTGTTCCACATCAGGTTGTGCCCCTAAAAGAAAGGGATGGATTTATCTCAATATGTTCAACAATATATATATATATATATATATATATATATATATATATATATATATATATATATATATATATATATATATATATATATATATATATATATACATACACAGTTCTTACTGGCTTTTTAAACAAAATAGTGTTCATAACCTATGACATCCATAATTTCTGGCTTTCCTTTGAAAATAGCAAGTTTTGGTGATGTCTTTAATTTCTCTTGTACCCAGACCAAAAGTGAATCACCATGTTTCTATTATAAATCTGTGTATTGTCTACCCCTCTTTTAAAAGAATTTAAATGACTAATGTCCCCCAAAGGTGGTTTGTATTGTGTTCCCCATCCAGACATAACTTAATCGCAAATGTTATCTACCAAAAGTTGTGGGTATCCTTTCTCCACAAGCATCTCTTATTTTACTTATACACTTTAAAATTTTACAAGTTACAACACATCTTGGCTGCCCTAACCAGCTGCCCCCTTAAAAATATGGTTACTATGGTAATCTAAACTGTTTGAAAATGTATCTTTCCTATAAACGTTGGACAAAAAGGTATAATTTTCTCTGTCCTTGGACAAAGTTACATCCAAGTAGTAAATACTTGTTTGACAGGGTAGAAGTATATTTAAAATATGGGGTAGCATTAGTTAAATATTAGTTCCTGTGATGTCTCTTTCCACAAAAGTAAAAATATGCAAAACTGAAAATATGTAACCCACTGTTTGGAGAATTCTGTATTTATTTATTTACATTTGTTTACTGCGGTGGTGGTGCTGCAGTAGCATTGTCGCCTCACAGTAAGATGTCCTGTTCAATTCTCAGCTAGAGTGTCTTCTGTGTGGAGACATGCGTGAATGGGTGTACCTTCGTTGAATGTTGTGCATCAAGGCCGGCAACTCGGCATGTAAAAATCTGCTGCCAATCATTAGCGGACCGGAGTTCCTCTGTGGTGACCCCTAACCGGGAAAAGCCGAAAGACACAGCAACAACCGGGAAATTCCAACTGGATGCAGGTCCTTTTTCAGTGGATGCCCGGGGAGAAAAGCTCCACATCGTGTACATGATAGAGATACAAAGTTGCAGCAATAGTAAACATTACAGGTTGTTGGCTTTAATACAATAACAAAATATTGATTATCAACCGTATATACAGAAAATGTTGCAAGTTAAGATAGTTTCTTGTCATTTATAATATTAGTAACAATGTTATTAAAAACATGTTAAAAACAAATTTGGATTCCCAAGCATAAAGGACCGAATTGGCATATATGGGTGCACAACTTGTACCCATCGCTGCTCTTTTAGTCTGTTTAAAATATTCTCCTCCAAAAATAAAAATATTGCTAACCAGAATAGTTTCCATCACACTCATAACAAAGTTTACCATCGTATCATTCAAACTTGTCAAGTCCCTTATAGCGTCATAAAATAAATTCATCCCTTCATGATGGGGAATGGATGTGAACAATTTAACGACATCAGTAATTAAAAAACATCATTCTTCAATATACCAAACCTTATTGATTTTCAACAAAACATCCCAAGAATCTTTAAATAATAAATAGATCTAATTGAGTTCTTAAGTGTGTCAGTAAACACTGCTAGGGGATAGGTGGGACCCAGTGTGTGCAGCAACAACAACCCTAAATGGGGGTCGTGTATGTTTTTATGAGCTTTTGGGATCACAAATGCTTTAGTTATCAGTGTGTTACATTTTTTTAAAAAAATCAACTAGCTCCTCTGAAATAGCACCCTGTAAAAGGGCATCCTCCTGAAATAATTGAATTTTCCTATGAGCTAAAAGACTTCATTCTGGATGCATCCTTCATACTTCTGTGTATCATGAGAAGCATCAAATAACTGACTAATGTAAGCCATCTGATCAAATGAAATCCTGAGAAGTATCGAATAACTGACTAATGTAATCCATCTGATCGAATAAAACCACTCAACCACCCTTATCAGGTTTCATAATTCTTATGGCATCATTACATCTGAGGTCATGCATTAATTGAGACTCTTCCTTTGACATATTATAAAATCTTTTATTTATTTATTTCAGTTTGATGACCAAGGAAGTCTACTGGGCTTAAAAAGAGCCTGTTTTCAATGAAGGCCCAGGGAGAAAAGCTCCAGTAACAATGACAAACATATTAACATACACACATACAAAGCAAAGAAGTCATACAGCTTTATGCAGCATCTACAGTAAAACAAATTCTACATTCTACAATAATAAAATCTAGCAACTGTATAGTCTAAGGGTCATTAACAGTGAATTTCATTTCAGGATGAGAAATTGTTGGAAATAAACTATTAAAACTTGGAGGTTAAGGAGAAGTAGGAAGGCAAATGATGTGAGTGCAGAGATGCACAGAGTTAGAGGGTGGGTTTTGATATTAGAGGGTCCTATGAGGGGAAGGAGTAAGGGCGTTCCCACTTTGAAGATAGGTAGGAATGGAGGAGGGATTTAAAGTTAGAGTGGTGATAAGTATTTCTAGGGGAGGGAAGGAGAGAGTTCCATAGTTTAGCTAAGGAGCAGGATAGCAAACAGTGTCCGGGTGGCCGTAAAGGTTTGTAGATTTTGAGCAGGTTCTGATTTTCTGATCTAAGTGAGCAATTAGGAATATAGGAGGTTTAAGGAGTTGTAGATAGAGGGACAGGAGGATGGGTAAAATATGAGCTTATGGGCACTGATGACTTTAAGAAGGTTCATATAGTTGAGAAGCTCGAGCGATTGCAGTGAGTGGAAGGAGATGCCGTGATGGGATTAGTTCCGAGAGCTGGTGGCAAATTTGCCTTCTATTAAGAAAAGAATACATATCTGAACAAGCCTTTAAAAATGCTGAAAGAAAAGGGTGAGAGGGCATTAAAACCCCTCCCTGGACTTGCACTTGAGGAAATGTGGGTGTTCCAGTTTTTAGTTCCTTGTAACACATCTCCTGCCAAACACCAACCATGTTTCAGCCACAAAATCAATGTAGCACTTACGTTTGTACTCCTGGCATAATTATCTGATCTATGCAACCACAGAGGAATTATTGGCTTAGAAACATGGACTCATAAGTGAGGACTGGTCAGTTTTTGGAGAGCAATGCTCAGTGACCTGTTAAACTCGGCAAGTGCAATCCATGCAGCAGTAGCAGCACAGTCTGAGCACATGGTGGGGTGCACAGCAGAGTTTGAGCACATGGTGGGGCACACAGCAGAGTTTGAGCACATGGTGGGGTGCACACGTTCTTATAAATTAAATTTACCAGCATCAGCAGTAGCAACAGAGTTTCAGAGCACATGGTGGGGTGCACAGCAGAGTTTGAGCACATGGTGGGGTGCACACATTCTTATAAATTAAATTTACCAGCATCATCAGTAGCAGCAGAGTTTGAGCACATGGTGGGACGCACAGCAGAGTTTGAGAACATGGTGGGGCGCACAGCAGAGTTTGAGCACATGGTGGGGTGCACAGCAGAGTTTGAGCACATGGTGGGGCGCACACATTCTTATAAATTAAATTTACCAGCATCATCAGTAGCAGCAGAGTTTGAGCACATGGTGGGACGCACAGCAGAGTTTGAGCACATGGTGGGGTGCACACATTCTTATAAATTAAATTTACCAACGTCATTATTTGTAGATTTCTCTAACTTTTGATATAGACAACCCTTCTTCCCTACTTTGCAGACTGCAGCAGCCATTCACTAATTTGACAGATGCCTTAGCAATAAAAAACCCACCACCTGTCTTAGATATGGGGTACATCTGCATTGGCAATATGTTCTGGTGTTCCATGTGCACCTTAATTTCTGAATGTAGAGTGTATTTGTCCGATGACTCATATTGGCCAAGCAAAATAAATCTGCTCCAGTTGCACATCTGTAAAAACATGGGATCCTGTGCACTGTAAAAATATGGGATCCTGTACACTGTAAAAACATGGGATCCTGTGCACTGGAGAGTCAGGTAAGGAGAAGGAAGAGTGAAGGCGTGTGGCGTGGTCTTCATTTGCAGGAGAAGGGTGGGGGTTAGCATGTACTCAGAGGCCCACTGGGTGATGCAATCTCTTCTGTGGAGAGACTACTGTTTATGCTGCAAAGGCTGCTCAATCTTGGTGGGTGTGTGCATGTTAGACCTGGGAGGAAACAAAGTAAACCCCACCTAATGGCTGCTTGGATGATGAGCCATTTCCACTGTCTTACACATGATTAAGGGAATAAATAGACTAAGAGAGAAAGTTTTGGTGGTTGCCAGGCAGCAGGTGCAAAAAAAACTGCATTTGAACATGTATTTAGCTTGCTATCTGTTACCTTTTAGACTGTTGTCTGTCTTCGAATGTCCCTGTATCCTGTCTCACTACATATCTTCTGCTTATCTCTGCAGTAAGTGCTGATGAGTCTCTGTTCTGCAGTCACGATCCACCGTCTGTCACCTGTAAACGTTTCAGCTGCTGCTTCGTTCCAACATATTAATTATCCAGCTCACCATACTAGGTTGTGCATCACTGTGATCATGCTATTTCAAGTGTGCATATATACGCATTGTGACTATCGTCACCAGCTGGCCTTCACTAAGACGTGTCATTTTATAACTCCTCCATCTGAAGCAGCTATTTTCAGATCACTTCCGGTTATATCACATTGCATATCATTATTTTGATTTATGTGTAAAACAGTCATTGAAATACAAATAATCATAATAGGTTTATATTAGATGAATGTTTTAGTGTGCAGCTGTTCCACATGATGCAGTTTGTGCTCGTTTTTATATATTTAAGCCTGTAAGACTACTAGGTCATTACTGCATTATTTTTTGCTTAAGGATCTACACATAATTAGAATTACTGAGTTTTTTTTCTCTCTCCAGTTCAGAGTAAATAACTAAATCCATAACTAAGTAAGCAGGTAAATGTACGAGCTGTACATAAGAGTACAGATGTCACGATCATCATATCAGGCTGACAGAAGCCCCTAAACAGCATTTACTTTACTGGACCTTATGAGAGCTTTACATTTCCTCTCTGTTCAGTTAAGACTTTGCAGCTGTTGTCTCGTATAGTACAGTGTAGTGTAGTATTGTACAGTGTAATGTAATACAGTATAGTGTAATATAGTATTGTACAGTGTAATGTAATACAGTATAGTGTCATCATCTTCTTTCGGCTGTTCCCGTTAGGGGTCACCACAGCGGATCATCTGTTTCCATTTCTTCCTGTCCTCTGCATCTTGTTCTGTCACACCAACCACCTGCATGTCCTCTCTCACCACATCCATAAACCTTATCTTAAGCCTTCCTCTTTTCCTGTTACCTAGTAACTTCATACTTAGCATCTTTTTCCCAATATACTCAGCATCCCTCCTCAGCACATGTTCAAACCAACGTAATCTTGCCCCTCTGGCTTTGTCTCCAAACCTTCCAACCTGGGCTGACTCTCTAATATACTTATCCCTGATCCTGTCCACCCTCGTCACACCCAGTGCAAATCTTAACATCTTTAACTCTGCCACATCCAGCTCTAACTCCTGCCTTTTTGTCAATGCCACTCTCTCCAACCCATATAACATAACGGTCTTACTACCCTCTTGTAGACCTTCCCTTTCACTCTTACAGGTACTTGTCTGTCACAAATCACTCCTGACACTCTTCTCCACCCACTCCATCCTGCCTGTACGCTCTTCACCTCTCTTCCACACTCACCATTACTCTGAACTATTGATTCCAAGTATTTAAACTCCTCCACCTGCACCACCTCGACTCCTTGCATCCCCACCATTCCTCTATACTCCCTCTTATTCACACACATATATTCTGTCTTAGTCCTGCTGACCTTCATTCCTCTTCTCTCTAGAGCATATCTCCATCTCTCCAGGGTCATCTCCACCTGTTCCCTACTCTCACTACAGATCACAATGTCATCTGCAAACATCATAGTCCATGGGGACTCCTGTTTGATCTCGTCTGTCAACCTGTCCATCACCATTTCAAATAAGAAAGTGCTCAGAGCTGATCCTTGATGTAATCCCACCTCCACCTTAAACGCATCCGTCACTCCCGTCACACTACCCTTGTTACATATCCTGTATCACTCTTACATACTTCTCTGACACTCCTGACTTCCTCATACAGTATCGCAATTCCTCTCTAGGCACCCTGTCATATGCTTTCTCTAAGTCTACAAAAACACACCAACTCCTTCTGACCTTCTCTGTACTTCTCCATCAACACTTTGAGACAACATCGCATCTGTAGTGCTCTTTCCCGGCATGAAACGCTGATCACTAATCATCACGTCCCTTGTTAACCTAGCTTCCACTACTTTCCCATAACTTCATGCTGTGACTGATCAATTTAACCCCTCTGTAGTTACTACAGCTCTGCACATCACCCTTATTCTTAAAAATCGGTACCAAAACAGTTTTTCTCCATTCCTCAGGCATCCTCTCACTTTCCAAGATTTCATTAAACAATCTGGTTGAAAGCTTCACTGCCATTTAACCTAAACACATCCATGCTTCCACAGGTATGTCATCTGGACCAACAGCCTTTCCATTCTTCATCCTCTTCATAGATATCCTTACTTCCTCCTTGCTAATCCATTGCACTTCATGATTCACTATCCCCACATCATCCATCCTTCTCTTTCTCTCTCTCTCATTCTCTTCATTCATCAGCCCCTCAAAGTACTCTTTCCATCTGCTCAACACTCTCTCCTCACTTGTGAGTATGTTTCCCTCATTATCCTTTATCACCTTTACCTGCTGCACATCTTTCCTAGCTTGGTCCCTCTGTCTAGACAATTGGTACAGGTCCTTTTCTCCCTCCTTAGTGCCCAACTTTTCATACAACTCTCCACATGCCTTATACTTGGCCTTCACCACCTCTCTCTTCACCATACTCCTCATCTCCTTATACTCCTGTCTACTTTCTTATAATATAGTATAGTATAGTATTGTACAGTGTACTGTAATACAGTATAGTGTAATATAGTATAATATAGTACAGTATAGTACAGTGTAATGTAATACAGTATAGCATAATATAGTATAATTTAGTACAGTATAGTACAGTGTAATGTAATACAGTATAGTGTAATATAGTATAGTATTGTACAGTGTAATGTAATACAGTATAGTGTAATATAGAATAATATAGTATAGTATTGTACAGTGTAATGTAATACAGTATTGTATAGTACAGTATAGTATAGTACAGTGTAATGTAATACAGTATAGTGTAATATAGTATAATATAGTATAGTATTGTACCGTGTAATGTAATACAGTATAGTGTAATATAGTATTGTACAGTGTAATGTAATACTATAATGTAATATAGTATTGTACGGTGTAATGTAATACAGTATAGTGTAATATAGTATAGTATTGTACAGTGTAATGTAATACAGTATAGTGTAATATAGAATAATATAGTATAGTATTGTACAGTGTAATGTAATACAGTATTGTATAGTACAGTATAGTATAGTACAGTGTAATGTAATACAGTATAGCGTAATATAGTATAATTTAGTACAGTATAGTACAGTGTAATGTAATACAGTATTGTATAGTACAGTATAGTATAGTACAGTGTAATGTAATACAGTATAGCGTAATATAGTATAATTTAGTACAGTATAGTACAGTGTAATGTAATACAGTATAGTGTAATATAGTATAGTATTGTACAGTGTAATGTAATACAGTATAGTGTAATATAGTATAATATAGTACAGTATAGTACAGTGTAATGTAATACAGTATAGCATAATATAGTATAATTTAGTACAGTATAGTACAGTGTAATGTAATACAGTATAGTGTAATATAGTATAGTATTGTACAGTGTAATGTAATACAGTATAGTGTAATATAGTATAATATAGTACAGTATAGTACAGTGTAATGTAATACAGTATAGCATAATATAGTATAATTTAGTACAGTATAGTACAGTGTAATGTAATACAGTATAGTGTAATATAGTATAGTATTGTACAGTGTAATGTAATACAGTATAGTGTAATATAGTATAATATAGTACAGTATAGTACAGTGTAATGTAATACAGTATAGTGTAATATAGTATAATATAGTATAGTATTGTACCGTGTAATGTAATACAGTATAGTGTAATATAGTATTGTACAGTGTAATGTAATACTATAATGTAATATAGTATTGTACGGTGTAATGTAATACAGTATAGTGTAATATAGTATAGTATTGTACAGTGTAATGGAATACAGTATAGTGTAATATAGTATAGCGTAATATAGTTATTTTCATATGTGCATAGAATCATTTCTTAGGATACAGCTCTGCACTGTATTTTGTAAACCCTATAAATTTATCTTCTTTAATGACTAGCAGCAGGAATTTTGTCTCAAGTGTAATTCTAGCAAAATAGATTTCAGTAATTATACAGTGTTTAAGGTCATCTTATAAGACCAAGAAAGTAAACTCTAAAATTTCATGAAAGGCTGTAAATCTTTGTGTACCATCTGATTTCTTTAGGTTTGGGATTTTTCTGATGGTCACCAAGATTATAATAAACATAAAAAATGTATAGAGCTAATTGCATTATCTTCTTTATTACAAAGTGAAACAGCACTCAGCCAAAGATGTACATTTCGTGAATGTTTCTGGTGCATTATTGCTGCCTTTATTTTTATGATGATTGGTATTCTGTTTTTTGTTTGACAAGGTACCTGCAGCCTTGTCACCTAGAAATACTTTTTTACTTAGTTTTCATTCCCTTCAGAATGTGAACCGGAAAAAAATGCTTGCAAGCTGATTACCTAAGGATGATAGTGCAATTGCAACATAAAGCAAAAAATGGGTAAACTGTACTGTTTTTTGCAACATGCTTTAAGTCTGCAGTGTTAATTTGTTTCTGCATGTCTGTATTATAGCAGCTGTAGAACAAGGAAGCGCTATTATGTTCCTATAATGGTCCTAAAATGGGGCCATTTATTTTACAGCACAAGTTTTGATAGAAACACTGTGTTCCTCCCCCGGAGGCTGCAAACTAAATTTAGACTGCACCTTTTATTGTTGTAACTGGCAAACTAAACATCATAAAACCAGGTTTGCAGCCCCAAAGTTAAAGCAATTTCCTGTTAGTCCAGTATTTCATATTACTTTAGCACAAGGAGAGCGTGAATGCTTATTTATTGTGTGTGTGTGAGAGAAATTCTTTCTTCAGCTTTAGGATGTTGAGTTAAGCTTATTTTTTCCTTTTTTCTGTTTGAAATCATTTCTCCTTGCAAACTAGATGCACATTTCCAGCACTTTATTTACATTTATTTCACTTACTTTGACTTGATTTTGAGTGTCTCTGACATTGTTCTGAAATTAACAAAAGTTCAACAAACATTTGCCTTGTACAATGTGTTTTGCTAACTCACAGGTTGCAGCTTACATTTCTTTGCACAGTCTCCACATTTTAGAGCATAAGGGACAGCCTTATTTTAATATCTGAAGCCTGGGGACAGCCTTATTTTAATATCTGAGGCCTGGGGGCAGCCTTAGTTTAATATCTGAATCTTGGGGGGACGGCCTTATTTTAATATCTGAATCTTGGGGGGGGACGGCCTTATTTTAATATCTGAATCTTGGGGACAGCCTTATTTTAATATCTGAAGCCTGAAGACAGCCTTATTTTAATATCTGAAGCCCGGAGACAGCCTTATTTTAATATCTGAAGCCAGAGGACAGCCTTATTTTAATATCTGAAGCCCGAAGACAGCCTTATTTTAATATCGGAAGCCAGGGGACAGCCTTATTTAAATATCTGAAGCCAGGGGACAGCCTTATTTAAATATCTGAAGCCAGGGGACAGCCTTATTTAAATATCTGAAGCCATGGGACAGCCTTATTTAAATATCTGAAGCCAGGTGCCATCAGAATTTGGATTACAGTTGAGCTCTGTGCTTAGTTACATTGCCAAAGTCTGTAAGTTGCCCTATTGATGAAACGCTTACATCTGTCCATGCAGTGTTACTCATCATGTCACCATTCAGGATTACATCTGTTCATGCAGTGTACACATCACGTTACCATTCAGGATTACATCTCCATGCAGTGTACTCATCACGTCAACATTCAGGATTACATCTGTCCATGCAGTATACTCATCACGTTACCATTCAGGATTACATCTGTAGATGCAGTGTACTCATGTCACCATTCAGGATTACATCTGCCCATGCAGTGTACTCATCATGTTACCATTCAGGATTGCATCTCCATGCAGTGTACTCATCATGTCACCATTCAGGATTACATCTATCCATGCAGTGTACTCATCATGTCACCATTCAGGATTACATCTGTCCATGCAGTGTACTCATCACGTTACCATTCAGGATTACATCTGTAGATGCAGTGTACTCATGTCACCATTCAGGATTGCATCTGTTCATGCAGTGTACTCATGTCACCATTCAGGATTACATCTCCATGCAGTGAACTCATCACATCACCATTCAGGATCACATCTGCCCATGCAGTGTACTCATCACGTCACCATTCAGGATTACATCTGTCTATGCAGTATACTCATCACGTCACCATTCAGGATTACATCTGTCTATGCAGTATACTCATCACGTCACCATTCAGGAATGAGTGTCAGCCTTCATATTTGCTTATTAATTTGCTTTATTGTTTTCCATGGTAACTGGACTAATCCAGGATCAATGGGCCTCAGCCCACTAATTAAAGGAGAAGATTAATTTGCACATAATAGTTTTAAAGCTGGCATGGTAGCTACTAAAACATCAAAAACAGCGAAATTTTATAACATATTTACATTAAATATTACAAACCATCTGCAGTATATACATATTCACAAAGTTTGTCTGAGTGTGTGTGCATGCACAAACATACACATAAGCATGCACAAACACATGCACAAACACACAAGCACATAAGCATGCACGAACACATGTACACACACATGCATGCATGAAAACATGCAGAGACGCACATACATGTAAGCATGCACAAGCACGTACACACATGCACATAAGTATACACAGACGTACGTACACACATGCACACACTGTTGCAGCCTCATTCAAACCCTTCTAGACATGCACACGGGCATCTTCATACATACACACACTACCAACCCTTCACCTCCCATCTTCCTTAAAATTACCTGCATTACAACTGCTGCCATAGATGTGCCATCTTCTGACAGGCCTCATTGGTTTCATACTTCAGTGCTGGAACTTCAGGAGTAGAGCCATAGCCAGCTTTAGGCACCCCTGAACGGTGCTGTTGCTGGAGAACCTTTGGTCTTTAGGGGAGCCCCCAATCACAGCAAATTGTCTTATTTTGATATTGTTTACATGTTTGTCAAAACAAAACTAGCACAGCAATGTTGTGCACTAAATAAACTAGGAAGACATTTCTTAGCCTGAAGAATCAGGAGGAGCAGCACTTCTCTTAAATTAAAATTCATAGATATCTCTGGATGTAGTAAGTGTGTTTTGTCAAGTTGCAGGCTTCATAATTTCATTAAATAGCTTATTACTGATATAAGCCATGGTGGTGCAGTGGTAGCATTGTCGCCTCACAGCAAGACGTTCTCCCGTTCGATTGTCGGCTGGAGCGCCTTCTATGTGGAGTCTGCATGTCCTCCCCGCGGTCGAGTGGCATCAGAAAGACATGAATGAATGGGTGTGCCTTCATTGAAGGTTGGGCGTCGGACTGGCACCTCGGCACCGTAAAAATCTACTGCCAATCATTAGAGGACCGGAGTTCCACTGTGGCGACCCCTAACCAGGAAAAGCCAAAAGAAGAAGAATAATTACTGACATAATGCCCGTGACTGTGACTTAGTTAAATCCTGCTGGTGAAAATTCTCTCCACTAATACTAACATGTTTGGCTTTAAGCATCTGTATAGTTGCAGTTCTAGGGTGGCCCACTAATCATCATTAACTCTGTGGGGGCCCTGTAAAAGCTACTGCTGGTCGGCGGACAGTGATGGGAAAAAAGTTCACTCGTTCTATAGTTATGTGCATTATCTTAAACAGGGTTGTGATGGGTCCCTATCAGAATAAACTAAGTTATCAGTGAATAAACATGTGCAAGGTAATCTTTAGAGACTGCGATTACCTGAGATTTAAAGAACAGATGTTACTGACCTTTAGGCAATAGCATAGCTAGGGCGGCGCAAGACGGGCAACTGTCTCAGGTGCAAAGTCTTGTGTAGGCACAACTAGCCATTCCTGATTGCTCATTGTTCATTAATGCGATACCAGCTTTTAAAAGCTGGTGTTGAATGTGCAGTCAAACCTGAGCACTGTAGTGCTCAGTGTGTGGTCTAACCTGAGCACTGTAGGGCTCAGTGTGTGGTCTAACCTGAGCACTGTAGGGCTCAGTGTGTGGTCTAACCTGAGCACTGTAGGGCTCAGTGTGTGGTCTAACCTGAGCACTGTAGGGCTCAGTGTGTGGTCTAACCTGAGCACTGTAGGGCTCAGTGTGTGGTCTAACCTGAGCACTGTAGGGCTCAGTGTGTGGTCTAACCTGAGCACTGTAGGGCTCAGTGTGTGGTCTAACCTGAGCACTGTAGGGCTCAGTGTGTGGTCTAACCTGAGCACTGTAGGGCTCAGTGTGTGGTCTAACCTGAGCACTGTAGGGCTTTGTGTGTGATGTAACTCTCGCTAGTTAGATCTGACCATTAAACAAATCATTTTGGATATCCACATTCTGCCCCAACCATGAAAAACGCCGCCCTGGACAAGGAAAACACAGTGAAAAACTTTTCAAAAGCAAACTTCACGTTACTTACGACTGAAGTGGAAAGTTTCAAAGTCCCCATGCTAAAGGATAAAGCTGTCCAAGCTGCAAAATCCTTTACTAATGCATTCTACGGGCACATACAAGAATGCATGGATCATGCTATCCCAAGCAAAACCAAGACTCACTCCTCCAAGAAAAGGAAACCAGTCTGCTGGACTCCTGCTATAAACAAGATATACAATAGGAGGAGGAAACTGGTACAGAAAAGAGTAAAATCCCAAGAAGGGAAGACATCCCTGATCAATATCAGCAAGAACTATGATCCCTCATAAAATCAACCAAGGTGAGCTTCGAAAGAAAAATTGCCAAGGACTCCAAAGATAACCACAAGGCATTCTTTAGCTATGTCAAGAATCTAAGTGGCAATACTCAGATCGACTCTGAGTTAGTGCAGAATGGCACAAAATACACTGAACCGACCGATATTTCCAACATCCTGGCAGAGCGGTTCAGCGCAAAATTTACACACCCCCCCCTCTCACCCCCAAAAGGGCCCATAACCATACCAGAAGAATGTAGAGTCCCTGAAATCACAGACACTCAGTTTAAAACAGCCCTCTCCAAAGCCAAAAACACAGCATCAATGGGACCGGACGTTGTCCCAGGCTGTGCCCTATATGAGCTCAAAGATGAACTAACCCCTCACCTAAACATATTGTTCGAAGTCAGACTCTCCACAGGCTACGTACCCATAGAGTGGCACACAGCAACAGTTATTCCGCTCCACAAAGGTGGAGCCACAACAGACCCTGGGAACTATCGCCCTGTAAGCCTGACTAACTTGGTCTGCAAGGCTATGGAGCATATCATCATGGAACTCCTTAACAGAGACATTGGGAACCTCCAAACACTGGACCCTACCCAGTTCAGCTTTAAGGGAAGATCATGCCTCCTAAACCTGGTGGACTTCTTTAAGACAGTTGCCAAGGCTATAGACGAGGGAAAGGTGGTACACACAGCCTACCTAGACCTCGCAAAGGCTTTCAACACCATTCCCCCATTCTGGTATTATAGACAAGCTCAGCAGCCTGAACATAAACCCCTACATCACTAGATGGGTTGCCAACTGGCACATGGACAGAACCCACATGGTGAGAGTTGCGGGAGCTAGGTCTGACTCTAAACCGGTTACAAGTGGCATTCCCTATGGTTCAGTCCTAGGACCCCTTCTGTTCGGGAAATACTTCTCAGAGGTACTGGCCAGCACAGGAGGACTATGGCTGACCAAGTTCGCAGATGACTGCAAACTAGTGGCTATAATTGACTCTCCGATTGACAGACATCCTCCAAAATGGTCTCACTGAGATGGATACCTGGTGTCAAAATCATGGCATCAAGGTAAATGCCAAAAAGTGCATAGTCATCCCCTTTGGAAAAAACAAAGTACCCACAAACTACCACACAGATGGTAGTCCCCTAAATATGGAAGACATAGTAAGGGATCTGGGCATCCAAGTAGATAGTAATCTCACCTTTGATAATCACATTCCAAAGTGGTTAGAAAATCCTTATACGTGGCCCACCTAATCATAAAAGGGTTCGCATCCAGATCAAAAGAGGTCATTGTGCCCCTGTACTCATCACCCATCAGACCTATCATAGAGTACAATGCCCCATTTGGGATGTACCTTACAAGACACCTGCAACAGCTGGAAAGACCACAGAAATACCTCACCAAGAGGATCACTGGCCTCAAACAGATGCCCTATGCAGCTCGACTGGAGAAACTCCATTTGTACTCTGTTGCATACTGCCTACTCAGAGGTGATCTCTGCCTGACATACAAGGCCATGTCCAACCCAGAACTGATGGACATGCTCCACCTAAAGAAAATCTTATCCCCTCGAGCCACACACTCTAGGGATCTAAATCTCAAAACAACAATAAAAAGGACATGCTGGAGGGATAGATTCCTGTCCCAGAGACTTCGCATACTTTGGAACAAGATTCCAATCTACATTAGGCAGAGCTCCTCGCTAACACACTTCAAAAAAAACCTTGACAAGTGGGTGAGAAACAAAGTTTACCCCGGGTATCACTTCAGTGGCTCTGCTGGACAGAGGCACAGGGAACTAATGTAAGGGGGCGGCGAAAGCCAACACATTCTGGCTAGGCTTATAAATGCCTTTGGGCAGATAGCCTAGTACCTGCCTATGAACCTGAGCACTGTAGGGCTCTGTGTGGTCTAACCTGAGCACTGCAGGGCTCAATGTGTGATCTAACCTGAGCACTGTAGGGCTCAATGTGTGGTCTAACCTGAGCACTGTAGGGCTCAATGTGTGGTCTAACCTGAGCACTGTAGGGCTCAATGTGTGGTCTAACCTGAGCACTGTAGGGCTCAATGTGTGGTCTAACCTGAGCACTGTAGGGCTCAATGTGTGGTCTAACCTGAGCACTGTAGGGCTCAATGTGTGGTGTAACCTTTGCACTGTAGGGCTCTGTGTGGTCTAAACTGTAGCAACTGTTTGCTACAGCTTAAAAGGATGATTATTTTATTTAACAAAAACAGGAACACCGTACTGCTCTATGCAGGGAAGGCATAAACTGTAGAAACTGTTTGCTACAGTTTAAAAGAAATGGTGTCCAGGGAATGTTGGGAGCAGGACACAGAAACTGGTCCTGAATGACTGGGACAGGAGGAGGGATGTTGTGCGTGTGAAAGGAACATTTTTTTTTTTTTGTTTGTTTTTTCTCTTCATTGGAAGAGGGTGTAGATCTAAATGTAATAACCCAACTGATTACAGTGAAGAGTGTAGGGGGTGAGGTACTGGTTCATATCGGTCCTGGGCCTGCTTCTGTCATTCGGGATGTGTTTCTCTTTCTGAATTTTATAAATACTAGCAGGCACCATGTACTATAACTCACAATTTCTTTACTTAAGAATTCTGGGCAAAGGAAAAAAAAACAACAGAATAAGGATTAAAAATTAGGACCACTTTTAAATATTATTCTAATTCACTTAAAAACTGAATAGAATAAGTTTTGCACCAACATGCACATTTTTGGATGCGAATCATAAGATTCTATCAGGCATCACAGTGTGTCTGTAATCTTGAATGACTTACAAGCAAATTAAAATTTTTATGAGGGACAGGCCAAAAAATGAGGCGAAATCAGGGATAGTGACAGGCATGCATTACTACTCAATGAGGTGAGTAAGAGAGACTTGCCCCCCCATGCAGCTGCACAACGTAACTCAATGAGGTGAGTAAAAGAGACTTGCCCCCTGCTGCTGCACAATGTATTGCTATTTGCTGACAGTGTAAAACTGTTATTGCTATGGCTTATGCTTTGTGTATGTGGAAGGGGGGCTACAGTGTGATAGCCATCTGGCTATGATATCTTTATATCACAAGCAGCATTGTCATCGTCATTATGCAGTTTGCCCTAATTTCTTTCACTGACTATCACAGACGTACATCTTACATGATAGATGGCCATTGTGGTTTGGTAGGATGTGGCTGAAATCAACTGCTCATTGCCATAGTAGGCCCAGTGAGTAGCATTGCTATTTGATACTACTTTAGTATGGTTGAGTTCATGTTTATGGCTTCTCAATGTGGTAAAGAACAAAAAACAGACTTAGAAATGCTAAAATCTTTAATATACAGCAAAGCTTTCAGGTTAGACCCTTCTTCAGTGCAAATTAAAATCATATCAGTTAACAAGTTAAAAAGAATTCAAAACGATAAACATGTAACACAGCCCCAGTCATAATCAGTGAACAATTATTCAATTTAAAATGAGAAGGATTCAGAACATTCCTAAAGCACTATTAAGTTTTTATTTAGAATATATAACGATACATATAAAACATACATTTTACTATCTATATTGCAAAAAAAAAAATTCCTTATTAGCTCTTGGGTGCATGAAACTGCTCCTGCTACATAAATATTTAAAGCATAAACAAATTAAAATAAATAACTGGGAATAAACCTAGTTTTTCCTACAGAAATTATAGTAAAGTATTTATTATTTTGCATTTTTTGACCAGGTTAGTCTGAGCTAAATTTTCAGCGGAGGTCCAGGGAGAAAAATGATACAATTGAAGTCAATGTAAACAACTCAGAGACATCACAAATAATAGATACAATTCAAGTTCATATAACCAGTGAAGTCAGAAACATGACATAATATACAGACATTATATTGGATACATTAAGTATCCGCGGTGGTGGTGCTGCGGTAGCATTGTCGCCTCACAGTAAGACGCTGACCGGTTAGACTCTCAGCTAGAGCGTCTTCTGCGTGGAGACATGCGTGAATGAGTGTACCTTCGTTGAAGGTTGTGCGTTAGGGCTGGCAACTCAGCACGTAAAAATCAACTGCCAATCATTAGCGGACTGAAGTTCCGCTGTGGCGACCCCTAACCGGGAAAAGCCGAAAGACGCAATATATTGGATACATTAAACTGAAAGTCGTGCAGGTCTAACAATGAAGTAATACTACAAGTTCTATAGTAATAAGAGTAAAGAGAAGTAACTGTACAGAATTGGCAGTGTAGAGTTAGTGTGTAGGAAAGTAGTCATGGAGGGTGAGTACAAGGACAGGTCCAGCGACTTCTCAAATAGTCTTTGGTCACTGTGTTGAAGTGGATTGGTTGTTTAATAGCCCTAATTGCTAATGGCAGTTTGTTCCGAGCAATGGAAGGATTGTAGCTATAGACATTGCAGCCTATTTTTGATTTAGGATTGTTGATTTGCAGTAGGTCCTGGCCTGAGCTGTGGAGGGGCCTTTGAAGGGTATATAGGGAGATGACAGAAGATAGATTAGGATGGTGAGATGGCTGATAAAGGATGGAATGAATAAACTGAAGCTGATTAAAGAGAAGCAGATGAGGGAATTCTAGCCAGTTTAGGAGTTTGAAGAAGGCAGTGCTGGCAATTTGTGTGCTGCAAATCTAGCCACCTTGCTGTAGGTAGATTGAGGCTTAGCTAGGAGAGTGGAATTGCGACTGGTTAGGATTTGGGAGGAAGATAATAGATCAGGTAGGAGAGAGGCTTCAGAGAGGGTTAATTACCTTTATAGGTAAGAAACTTTGTTTTTCCCATAAAGAAGACCAACATTTTGGTGGGTCTTCCTTATACAGTTTATGTGCAATTCAAATTTAAACTGGTCATCAATGGTGACGCACAGGAGTTTTGTACTGGTTTTCTACATCAATAAGAGTGTTTTCAGACTGTGTAAAGAAAGTTAGTTTGAAATGGATTAACGTTTGAGAAGGTAAACTAAAACTTAACTTGGAAAGAAGGCTTTGTTATAATGAAATGCACTCAGTGGTAAAGGGGGATAATTTGGTATTTAACATGCAAGGGACATTTCTCTACTACATCTGGGTATGCTGTAAATATTTATGTAGCAGGAGCAGTTTCTTGCAACCAAGAACTAATAAGGAACTTGTTTTCAAATGTTTTGCTACGTGCAATACCACTAACATTGTTTATCTAGTGACTTGCACAAAAGTTTCTGCATTTTATGTAGGAAAGTGTATGTGTAAGCTTAAAGAATGTATTTCACAACATAGGTCAGAGATCAGAAGAAATATTACAATGAATCTTTTATCTAAACATATTCTTAAATGTGGTTCAGATCCTGATTTTTTATTTAGAATAGTATATAGTCTATAGAAACGTTCTAGGTAGTAATTTAAACAGTTTTAGACTCTAGAGAATTTAGTTGGCTAGTGCGTGTGCAAGCTGATTATATGCTAGGCATTAATACCGTAGTGAGCTTTAAATCAATTTTAGTCAGAAAGCAAATGCAATATAGATAGTAAAATGTATGTTTTATATGTATGGTTATGTATTCTGCATAACTTAATAGTGCTTTAAGAATGGTCTGAAGTCTTTTAGTTTTAAGTTGAATAATTGTTAACTGATTGTGATGGGTGTTGTCACATGCTCATTGTTTTGAATTCTTTTTAACTCGTTTTAACTACTTTGAGTTTTACTTTGCACTGAAGAAGGGTCTAACCCAAAAGCTTTGCTGTATATTAACGTTTTTAGCATTTCCAGGCCTGTTTTTGTTTTTTTTTTATAACTCAGTTGGTTTACTTGGATATTTGGTTTACTAGAACGAACTTTGATCTGTTTTGTTGGCTTTTTCTATGTGGTGCCAGACTGCCTCACCTGTCTGTGTGCTTGTTTCTACAAGATGTGCAGTATATGACCTGACATTCCTCCAGTGCCCATGAACATGTAGTGTGTGTATAAAAATGTCACTAAACATACATGCACAGACCATACACACACACACACACACACACACACACACACACACACACACACACACACACATGCATGCATACACACACACGCACAGGGGAATAACTTGTCTAGGTAGCAGTAAAAAAAAAAAAAAAAAATCAGCGTGTGATTGCTTCAAAACTAAGGACTAAAATACATTATAGAACATTCATACTTTTAGATTCTAGGGGATCTGGAGGCCCTCACATTCCAGACTGTATAAATACATTTTGACATGGACTTAATGGTGGCCTCTGTCCTCGACCGAATGCATTCTGAAACCAGCCATTCTCGGAAATGTGTGTTAATGAAGGTTGCTGTAGATTATGTGGATGTGCAGGTGTTGGGGATTGTGTGGTCATTACTTCATTACTTGTTCTCACAATAAAACCTCAGAGGTGTGCACAGGAGGTCATAGTTTATTTTTCTTCACAGACATCGGAGGTGCACAAAGAAGGTTACAGTAGCTGGTGTTAGGACACTGCTATATACAAGCAACAAGTTTGTTTTTTGTTAACTATCCTCAGAATTACACATCAGACATGCCTATAGGTGTCTGTCTTTGGGGAGTAGGATCATGCTCTGCATATGTCTGAAAACAGTTACTTGAGATAAATTACCATGTCCATTTAAACCTCTAATTTCATCTCAATTTAGAGCTAGGGGGATGCACAGACAGGGACTGCCATCTTTTTTTTTTGGGGGGGGGGGGATAAGGGAGTCGGGCATTATTCCCAGATAGGATTTATGTATTCTCTCAAACATTTGTCTTATTTGTTTATTGTGATATACTATTTTGTCAGCTTTGAACATTAAGCATTGGGCACAACTTATGTCTTCCCTGGAAGAAAAAGACTGAAATTATTTTCTTACTCACAATGTTTGTACAAGTCATCACTGAATCAGAAAATTGGAAAAATGTTCCAAAATGCACCTGAGAGCTTCCCGATAAACATATGGATAGTAAGGTCCTGACAGCCCCAGGTACCCTGGTTTAATTCAGTTATTTCATAAAGAGTTATGACTGTACTGTCTTGGCCAAGTTAGGTGTGCTGAAAGGATGCAAGGAGAAGTAAGTTAAACAGCAACACTGAATTACTTTTCTCAGTCATAATTTTGCTCAAGCTATAAATGGATGAAAAGGTTGTAACAAAATTCTGCACTTCAGAGCATGCAGAAAGTCCATTGTTTCTTGAAAAAGCATAACAGTATGACAAAATGACAAGGAAGAAAAGTGACGTGTGTGGTGCAGAAAGCTTGGATGGGGGGGGTACTGGAATATTTGTGCTGGGCAGTGAAACAGTAGGCAATGGGGAGTGTCCCATGAAACCCTTTGCCAAGGGAACTATTTCAGGTAAGGCTAGCCCTGTAAACAGGATTGTTGTATTGTAACATCACTGCAGCTAAATGCCAGTCACTGTTATCCCTCCGTAAAACCTCAGAGGTGTGCCAACATTGTGTGGCACACAAGCCTCTCAAATTGTAAGAGCATTGTAGCTACCGTTTAGTCTGTGCATACTAACCCAAAAACTGTGCAGCATGAACTAAATGGTCACATAGGGTAGGAGATACTTGTATTGGACATAACCTGGGGGGACCCCCAACTTGATACTTGCTGGGGGGTCCCCAAAATGCTAACAGCAGCCTTGATAGTGCATGTCTAATTAGCATGTCGTTCTCTCTCTCTCTCTTGATCACACTAACATGAAGCTCCACCACCGAGACCACCATCTGTGCTGTGGTCCCTGTTAGCAGGAAACCTCAGTGCTAAAGTAGACTAAGAATTAGAAATGCTTACCATGAGGGGGTAGCCTTAACAATGTCACCCCCCCCCCCCACTGTCAGCCTTTCTAATTTTTAGTCCAGTTTAGCTCTAAGGTTTCCTGCTAACAAGGATTACAGCGCAGAGGTAAGCCTGTCTGAATTCCAGCAGTAAAGCATCAAACATCAAAATTATTACAATTATGCACAAGTGGAGCTCATTGATTTGTAATCATACAGGATTCTGCACATCTTTTTTGTTCTTATTGTCTTGCTAAAAGTGAGAAATGTAAATCTGGAAAGTCATTCAATAAAGTTGTGTGTGAAGAAAGGGGACAATGCACTCTAGAAATCACACAGATGGACCTGTTAAGGAAGTAGTTATAGTGACAATAGGTAAGATACAGATGTATGTAGAGAACAGAGGTTTTGTTTTAGTGTATTTTATATAGATATACAGACATTTTTGAAAGTGTTATAGTTAGGGTAGTTGGGGCTATATGTGGATGCACAGATGCTGGGAAAAGAATTGTAGTTAGATTAGATTAGGTTCTATGTGACTATATAGCTATAACATTTTTGGATTGTGATTTGTCTAGGCACACTTTGGTATAGCTTGAAGAAAGGTGTGTAATTTAGTTGTGTGGATCTTTAAGTTTCACTGAGGCTACAAATGTCTACCTTAGTTTGTATTGCCACAGCTGTATTTCATCAAATTTATTGTTGAAGCTTCCAGTATTTTTGTTTGCAATTCTTTAAGCAGGATAAAAATAGAAAATGATTTGTTATAATTCGGAGCTTTTCTCCCCAGGCCTTCATTGAAAATGGACTTCTAGCCATTCAGACTTACCCGGTAATGAAATGTCAGTAAATAAATACATTAAAGAAAAAAGAGCTATGGACTACAACCAGGTCTGCAGTACTGATGGGCCCGTGGCTGATATGAGTATCTCCATATAATAATAGATGGACAGCAGCGTAGTGATGGGCCCGTGGCTGACATGAGTATCTCCATGTAATAGGACAGCAGCGCAGTGATGGGCTTATGGCTGAAATGAGTATCTCCATGTAACAGGACAGCAGCGTAGTGATGGGCCCATGGCTGACATGAGTATCTCCATGTAACAGGACAGCAGCGCAGTGATGGGCTTATGGCTGACATGAGTATCTCCATGTAATAGGACAGCAGCGTAGTGATGGGCCCATGGCTGACATGAGTATCTCCATGTAATAGGACAGCAGCGCAGTGATGGGCTTATGGCTGACATGAGTATCTCCATGTTATAGGACAGCAGCGTAGTGATGGGCCCGTGGCTGACATGAGTATCTCCATGTAATAGGACAGCAGCGTAGTGATGGGCCCGTGGCTGACATGAGTATCTCCATGTAATAGGACAGCAGCGCAGTGATGGGCTTATGGCTGAAATGAGTATCTCCATGTAACAGGACAGCAGCGTAGTGATGGGCCCGTGGCTGACATGAGTATCTCCATGTAATAGGACAGCAGCGTAGTGATGGGCCCGTGGCTGACATGAGCATCTCCATGTAATAGGACTGCAGCGTAGTGATGGGCCCGTGGCTGACATGAGTATCTCCATGTAATAGGACAGCAGCGTAGTGATGGGCCCGTGGCTGACATGAGTATCTCCATGTAATAGGACAGCAGCGTAGTGATGGGCCCGTGGCTGACATGAGTATCTCCATGTAATAGGACAGCAGCGTAGTGATGGGCCCGTGGCTGACATGAGTATCTCCATATAATAATAGATGGGCAGCAGCAAGTTGATGGGAATTATGGGACAGAGAACAATGGGGTAAATTAAATGTGGGTGGTAATTGTAAATATACCGATGTACATGTTATTGTGCGTTTGTGCAAGGGAATGTGCAGGTTTACCTAGCAGGAGAAGGTTATCATGGAAAGACTGCTCTTTTACCTCAACTAAAAATCTCAGTCTTGGTGCGAGTTTATTGTGATGGTTTACTTGACCGTGATAGTTTACATTGTTAAAAATTTATAAAACACTCAGATCATTTGGTATATGAAGTGTGCATAACAAAATTGTGGAAAACTAGAAAACAAGTAGCACATGGTCTACATACATTAAAAAGCAAACTTTGGGGGCAGAGCCTGAATGGCTAACAATGGCTAAAGCAGCAGTATTTTAGAGCTCCATATAACTAGTTAAATAAGACAGGAAAATATATTCTTTTTTTTCTTCAAAGTATAAAATCTTATAAAGTTCTAGTTTACATAATTAGAAACTTTGAAGTTTTACAATTTCCTGGCAAAAAGCTTGGAGATATATTCACTTGTTAAAATGAGCAACTCAGTGAATTCCCACCAGGATGCTGCCTTAAAGGAGGAGCTACAACAGATGACATCTACCCTGCAGGAGTTGTCTTTGAAGATGGATGATTTTAAAGAGAACCTGGAAAATCTTAAAACAGTCAAAAACAGGCAGACACCCTCAAGGAAATGCTACAACACCAGACAAGGATAACAGGAATAGAGGTCTCTCTAAATGACTTGGAAAGCAAACTTAAGGAAGAGGAAACACAGAAAGAACTGCTTCTTAAACAAAACACTTGGTTGGTTAATAAAGTAGATGACTTGGAAAATAGGGAGAGGAGAAATAACATCAGGATTTTCAGATTACCTGAAAACAGAGAAGGTGAGGATATTATTTCCTTTTTATCAAGCTGGATCCCTGACGTTTTACATTTAAAAGAAGGACTTTCCTTTGGCATTGAAAGGGCACACAGAGCTCTTGGGAAACCTGCCACTAACTCATACTCTCCTCCTAGGTCAATAATTATCAAATTTCTTTCATACTTGGACGAGGAACTGATTTTAAGATCTGCGTAGAGGAAGGCACCTCTAAAATATAAACAGAGTCTGATAAGATTTGATAACGACTATTCATCTAGAATAAGGGAACAAAGGAAAAAAGTGTGGCCAATGATATCATTTCTGAAACAAATAACATCAAGGCACAACTTGCATATCCAGCTAAGATAAGAAATACTGTATGCCAACAAGATGAGGCCTTTTATTGACTTAGAGGAAGTCTCTTCATTTATTAAAACTAATAATGTGATTACTTTACCAGAAGATATGGATTGGATGTCACCTTCTCTCAAGAGAACAAAAGAAACAAATGTCTGAACAGATGTCAAAACGAAGAAGCAAAAGAGTGATATTGTTACAGTCAAATCTCTCAAAGCATCTACTGTGATATATGAATTGTTTTAACATCACTTTAAAGGACCAATTTTACTGCTTGGAATTTTAAAACAAAGGTAACTAACTACTGGAATCTGTATATTTTTTGAAAATAGATGACACGAGAGTTTTCACATTACCTCAGGTATGTAAAACAGGGTACTGTTCTTTCACAGGAGGAGGGTTGTATAGCACATAAAATATTTATACTGTAAACCAACATACATAGTAAATGTGTATTTTCTCAATTTTCTCTGGTCTTTCTCTCATTATTATTTTAACTGCATCTTGTCTCCCTTTCTAAATTCTCTATTTACTATACTAATATAGTCTGTATAGAGTTAATAACTCACTACCTATACAATGATAAATGATAGTTTAAAAAAATAATCTGCTTATAACGTAGACTAATTGGAATAGTGAACTTAATTTCAATATTTATTAGATTAATGATAGTCACTGTTATGCTTATTGGGATTGGGGACATGTTCGTGATTAACTCTGAGATGTCCCATTCATGTACGTCTGTCCTTTGAATTATTTCCTGTCAGTATTAACAAATACATAAAAAAGGAGGGAAAATGTACTTGTTGGTTAAGGGAACTGAAGCTTCACAGTCTGAGTTGCCATAGCAACAGAAAACAATTGCTGCAGTTTCTAAGGACACTCTGAACCTGCGAAGTGCATTTAGCCTCACAGATTACAAATAATAAGAACAAGTAATGCTATTTAGTTATTAAAAGGAAAAACAACCTAAGCAAGGTAAAATAAATACATAATAGGATTATTTGTAAATATTTTATGATTTATCCTCACAGGATTACATATTCCTGGAAACGCAACGGAAATGTTCCCAAACTACACGTGCACTTAAATATAGCTCCTTGATTAAAAAGTATTACTCAGTTTAACATGCTGATTTCACAAACTGTCTGCACTGTAAAAGTTACATTTTATATGTTACTTGAAATTCAGTCTCTAGTGCACATGAAAAGATGCATATTACTTTTTGCAACATGTTCTTTGCAGTTACCTCACACTCTGTACAAACTCACTTGGTAACTGATAACTATTCATTTAAAATATCCGTTTAAATATTAAAAGTACCCTTGAAATGCTATTGACATTTTGACAAAATATAATCAACTGTAAAATGAATGACTTGAAAGAAGTGAAGTAATGCATAGATTTCAAAGACAGTTCTTGATACTACAGTAAAAGTAAATATATATATATTCACAAGGAAGTATTGAAATGTTTTAGCCTTCCAGTTAAAATAGCTTACTGTCAACATTTTGCGATATCAGAAAGTTTGAAGAGCTAGGAAATTGCTAGTCTTTGGGCTGGATTCACGAAGGCTTGCATGGAGTCTGAGTAGTGTAAGACTTCAGACAAGTAATATGTCTGCCGAGCGATTCAGCAATAGCCGGCAGGGGTGTGCATGAGAGCACCTAAAACTACTCTTGCATGGACAGTGTTATGATATGCAAATTACCTCATTTCCTGCTGAAAGCTATGCAAATGAGGTAAATTTGAGATCCAGGAAACATTAACCTGTCCGTGGAAGAGTAGAGTTATTTGCAGAAATGTACTCCGTTGCTAACTGAATACCGTTCTGCAAATAGCAAAATGGAGCTATGACAGCTCCAAATAAAGGATGCATCCAGTTGAGGAAGCATGCCAATGGCCAAATACAAGGCCATTGGCATTTTTATAGGTTGAAAATTAATAAAAAACAATTTTAATTTTTTTTCCCCCGATCTCCAATGTTTAAGCATAGCGCAGCACCGCACAAACGTGCGGCACTTTAAGAACCAGAAAATAAAAAATAGCCAAAAATAGGCATTCTTATTAAAAATATTATTCTACTATGCAGGTGAATGGCAGGCTGAAGACAACATGGCTACTGAATAGTGGTTGCCAAGGGGGGAAGCTCAGTTTGAGAGATGTAACCAAGCATTATTAGGCAATCCTATGCAAATGAGGATAGGGATAGTGAATCCCAATTTTTCCTGACATGTGAGCCATGTCCCTAGAGTATAAGTGTAGGAGTAGGGGAGTAGTAGAGTAGAAGATAGGTGACATCATGAGGGGGTATGTATGAAAGACTGTAAACTTATTGGAGCTGAGTGGCTTGTGTTTGCTCTGAGTTGCTCAGGATTGGAAGAGGTGTGTCTACAGTTGTCCTAGCTGAAACCCAGAAACCAAAGGTGTACGCTGTGGATATATCTGAAATTTCTTGCAAACGTGCTTACACCGTGTGCGCACCTGTAAACCTGTCTAAGCCTGTGTGCGCGCATGTGCACCCGTGTAAGCCTGTATTAAGCCTGTGCGCGTGGATGTGCAACCACCTAAGCCTGCGTGTGCGCGCGGCGCTGCCCCTTGTGGAAACGGAAAGGGAAAAGGAAGGAAAAGAAGTAGTAGGAAGTTAACCAAGGAGAACTAGCAGAGCTGCCAGGTGAAATAAATCAGAATCAGCCAATTACATAGACAGTACACTAGCCCAGCGCAGCACTTAAAACTCTGCAAACAACATTCCCCCATGTTTTTCTCAAGAACACTGCAACACTGCAGTATACAAAGAGTGAAAACTTAAAAAGTTTAACTCAGACAAAAAAATGTTAGGGGCTGCCATTGCTATTATAAGTCAACATGTGTAAGATGCTGAGGGTGGTGCCATTGCGAATGCTGCTGAGCAACCCACAGTGAGGAGACTGAGAAGAGTGTACAGACCCAGGGTAACCTACCAGGGGCTACATGCAAGGGAGCCCGCAGGATTTTTTGCAGGGGGGGGGGCAATCCCAAGCCCCACCCCCTCTGCTGCCCCCGCCCACTCAGCCCCACCCCCGCTCATGCAGCCATTCCAGTGTCCCATTACTTGGCTATTTCTCCCCATTTGTCATAGACACTGTTCAAATCTCTGTGTGCATACTGTTTTATGCTTTACTTCTACAATGATTACAGATATCTGGATTTCATTTACAACTTTTATTTCAAATTTTATAGCACAAACACTGATAGACATTTACTAAACCTAAACAAAGCAATAGTCTTACAATGAAAACAGACTTCGCATTAAAACTTCTCTACCTTTGAAACCCACATTCACTGAAACAGCATTGAAACCCACATTCAACGAACATGCATCTGGCCAGTGGCAGGGTAAGTTTACCTTTGGCCTGTTTCCAAATCATAGGCTCCTTGCACACATTCTTAGAACCATGCGAAAGTTCTTTGATTCACCTTCCTGACTGTATTAATTATACTACATAATAACTGAATTATATCCCTTGTATAATACAGCATCACTTGTTAGAGTGTTTTAAATTTATAGTTCTGAGCATGTTTCCTTTAAGCAATGAAACAAATCATATGAACCAATAATGACAACCTGCCCAATTCAGAACATTTCAACCATAAAGGGTAACTTAAACTTCTGTCATACAATCCACCAATATCAATCAATATGCAGAATCTCTGCCGAAGTAAAAATCATCTGAATAATTCCACATTAAAGAGCTCTGAAACCAATGAAGAGGTTGTTGCTAGAAAAAACTTTATATTTCAGTGTTTCATTTACAAATTCAGTGCCTGTTGCCCTTGAAGAATAAATTGCCTATGTTACATTAAATGAAATGGTAAGCTGGTATATTGCAATAGGGAATTAGTGACAAGCTGAAAAACAGGTTCATAGTTGGGTGTCTCATCCAAAGGAGGACATACTAAGGACTGCAGTACCATACCCCCTTAAAATACACATGTACATGCTGTAGGACTGGAACCTACACCCCTTTGCATCAAGATGCAAGTATGCTACCTGCTGTGTTAACACTGCTTTCAAATTCTATACCACAATAATGATACCATTTGCTAAACAACACAGTTGTACAATTTAAGCAGACTTAGCATGAGCAGCAGTAACCTTTGCTTCCCTTGAAGCTCACAATTCCTTGAAAATGCACTTGAAAATAAATTCCACCTGCTAGATCTAACTAGGGCATTTCTCTCTCTCTCTCTCTCTCTCACACATGCACACACACTTAGAAAGTTGCTAGAATAACAGGATTTGTGTTAGAATATATTTTCTGAAGGATATCAAGTCTGAAACTCAAATGTATGTCATTTATTTAATAACTTTAATCCTTGGCTCATCCCAGTGATTTGTCAAAACATAATTTTTATGAGGAACAGACCAAAAATATAATGCAAAAAAACAAACAAAAAAAAAATGTTTATTCAGCTGCTGCTACACTATTTGTGTTTCCTCCTCCTACTCTATTACTTCATCTTTTTTCTTCTGCTACTCGCTGCTACATGTTCTCTAAAGTGTTCAATTACATCTTTTCTGTTGCATTTATTACTGCGTGTTTATAGCCTGTTGAAATTGTAAGTGTTATTCTAAGCCCCTTAGTTTTGGTTTAAGCACTTGGGCTTTAGGCCCTACCCCTTAGGTCTCCCTGTCCTTTCTCCCTCAGATTCTGACAAATATGGATGGACAACTTCCTGTGGTTTCTCCTGCTAGCCTGGTTGGTATGGGCATCCTGAGACAGTGTAGCAACTGCCTCATGTATATGGACAACCATCTACTGCTACCACCCAAGGACACAATTTATGAGAGATGTAATTACATTAAGAACCTAGAGTGTGTGTTTTCTCCCTCACATGCCAGTATATCTGGCACTGCGAAGGTTGTCGGTACAATCAGCACACCTCAAACACCACCCACAACTACACAACACACACCGACATGTGCAAAGGTTCTCAACATAAACAAACCCAAACAAAGGAGACTGAGGCAAAAACACACCAACTCCACAACCCTCCACACCAAATATCATGCATATTCCACACACCTAACCATAAACCCAACATATTAGTCCTATGAGACTCCATTGTGAGACACAAAGATGTGCCTCTCACCAGGCTGGATAAGGAGACAGTCACAGTTAGTTGTTTGTCAGGTGTCAGAAACTGCCATGTAACACATGCACTCATGTCTCTCAACAAGTACTGTTATGACTATCATAGTCCATGTTGGCGTGAATGACTTGAGATGTACCATTCTAGACTATTTGAAGAGAGACATGATTGAGTTTGCTGAATGTGTGTCCCAGGCAGGTATGACCCTAGCCTTAAGGAGCATTCTACCATCACCCAGAATGATGCCGTGATACAAACAGAAAATGATTGATTTTAACAATTGGCTTAGTTTCTGGTGTCATTCCAGGGGGATCCAGTACCTGTCAGCGTGGGAATATATGATTGACAGACCACAATGCTTTGCTAGAGATGACCTGCATCTGTCCCACTTGGGCTTCAGGCAAAGGCTCTTGTCTCCCCTATAGTGCCTTTTTTAGGAAAAGTCATGAGGTTGATGCTACCAACATAAAACATTTCAACAAAATGCAAATTAAAGGTCATGCTGCTAAACACTAGGAGTCTAAACATGAAACTGCACTTATTGCAAGCATTCTTAACCCTGGAAGATGCTGACATCTGTGCAGTCACAGAAACCTGATTCAAAGCTGCGAAGAGCAACCCAACTTTACCTGGTTTCTCAACCTATCATACATTCAGACCCCAAACTGTGGGCAGCAAAGCCAAAGGAAGTGGAGTTTCAATATATATTATACATATATATTATACACACATATATATATATATATATATATATATATATATATATATATATATATATATATATTACGTATGACACACAGGAGACACTCCAGGTGCAGTTAACCATGGACAAGACCCTTATTCAAATCATAGCTAGCTACAAGCCCCCATATTTGACTCGAGATGCCCACTCCACCTATCTACACCTCTTCAAATCTATCATGATTCAACCTTTTACCCTGATTTTGGGTGACTTTAACTACCCAACCATAGATTGGAAAAATTACTCATGCCAGAACACAAATGCCCAGAGATTCCTCGATTTTATCAATGCAAGTGCTTTGGAACAGCTAGTCAATACCCCAACAAGAGGTGATACTATATTGGACTTGGTATTAACCAGCATGAGTAACCACTGCAGCACCCCCTACAGTATCATCCTCCCTGGCAAGATCCAACCATAAAGCAGTTACTTTCAAAGTCGCCATCTCCCCTGACCCCCTCTAGCTAGGGTCAAACAAAAAAACTTCTCCAAAGCTGATTACAATCGCCTGAGGAATGGTATAAACAGTTTCACAGCCTCCTTCTTCTCTGTAGGAACTGGCACCAATATCCAAATCTATACCAAAGTACTATATAAGCATTTTAATAGATGCATAGAATCAGGAATACCCAACAGGACAAAATCATCCTCTGCAAGGAAGAGTAAACCTGTCTGGTGGACATCTGCAATAAAGTATATAACAAAAGGAAAAAATTGCAGTCTAGGACCAAGAAGGAGCAGGTGCCCAATTGGAAGCAATCTCTCCTTAGCCTGAACAAGCAAGAGCACTAGTGAAATCCTGTAAAGCCAACTTAGACTCCAAATTGGCCACATCTGCTAGAGACCATCATAAGGCCTTCTTCACATATGTCCGCAATCTCAAAGGAAGCACCCAGATCTGTTCATAACTGGTGGTCAAGGACACCACATACACAAATGCTGTAGATATAGCCAACCTACTGGCTGACATTCATCAAAAATTTCACCCCTCTGTCCCCCCATCAGTAAATAAGGACATCCTCAGTACCTGCCCCCTCTCCTTTTCTCTAGGGGAACATGTCCTCAATGCCCTCTCAAAGGCAAAAAATACAGCCTTCATGGGACCTGAAAACATCCCCGGCTGCATCCTACATGAACTCAGGCATAAACTTGCAGCACCATTAGGCAACCCTATTCAACCAAAGCCTGAGTACTGGCTTTGTCCTAGCCAAGTGGAGGACTGCCACTGTCATCCCTTTACACAAAGGTGGAGTGTCCACCGATCCGGTAAATTATAGCCCCAACAGCCTAACTAGCCTGATCTGCAAGACCATGGAATGGATTATCATGGACCTCATTAACAGGGACATTACCAACCTCCAAACACTCGACCCCACACAGTTTGGCATTGTCAAGGGGAGGTCATGTCTGTTAAATCTGGTTTACTTTGAGACAGTCACCAAAGCATTGGACAAGAGGAAGATGGTGCACACCACCTACCTTGACCTGGCCAAAGCCTTTGACACTATTCCCCACTCGAGCATAATAGATAAACTCTCTCAACTAGGCATCATTCCGTATGTTACCAGATGGGTAGTAAACTGGCTCACTGATGGAACCCACCTAATCAAAATAGGGGAAGCCACCTCAAGTAGTAGACCCAAAATGAGCAGCATACCCCAGGGGATTGGTCTTGGGGCCTCTGTTATTTGAGATATGCTTCTCTGAGATGCAGGCCAAAATCAGTGGGCTGTGGCTGACCAAGTTTGCTGATGACTGCAAGCTGGGAGCGGTTATCAATTCCCCAAGTGATGTGGACATCCTCCAAGAGGGTCTCACCCAAACAAATGACTGGTGCAAGAAAAATGGCCTCAGGCTGAATGCCAAAAAATGCATCATCCCCTTAGGGAAAGTGACATCACCACATATCACATTAATAACAATGTCCTAAGCATGCAATCAGTTGTGAGGGGATTTGGGCACCCAGGTTGATAGCAACCTGACTTTTGACCACCATGTTGCTTCCGTTGTATGGAAAGCTTTCTACATGACCCACCGCATAAGTAAGGGTATCTCATCCAGGGACAAGGAAGTCATAACATCCCTGTATTCTTTTCTTATAAGGCCAATTACTGAGTACAATGCACCCTTCAGCATGTACTTTACAAAGCACATGCAGCAGCTGGAGAGACCACACAGAGGTTCCTTAACAGGAGAATCCAGGGCATAAATACCCCTGTCCAGCACTGATTACCTGAAGGCCATATCTGTGTATTCAGTCTCCTACAGGCTGCTGACAAAGGATCTTTGCCTGGCTTACAGGACTTCCTTAGACTTAGCCCTGATGGATCTGTATAACATGTGCAAAACAAACAGGAGAAACACTAAAACACTATATCCAAGCATCTGAACTTTGTTTTTATATAAACAGGATGTACTGGAGATGGTTGTCTCCCAAAGGATCCTTGCAATATGGAATCGGCTCCCCATCCATATAAAACAGAGGTCATCCCTGACCCCATTCAAAGAAAACCTTAACTGGATGGGAAATTGTAAATGTGCCCCCAGTCTGGCCCCATGTCCTTCTGGACAAAGGCCATCAATAAGCAAAGTATTATCCTAACTAACACCCCCCCCCCAAAATCCCTTAGTTACCTTGCTACTAATGCCCCTGCCATATAATATGATGATACTTGCAATACAAATTAATTGAGGTGTGCAGTTAGGCATGTAAGGGCCCTATTGGTCATTAGGCTAGTAACAATTTAGGAACCTATAACTATAATGCGTTGTGTATCACTATTAAAACTATAGTCTCTTCTTGGAAACCAGAAATGGACTGTAGAGTACAAAATGGTGGAAGAGGTCTGCATGAGCAATTTGTGTGTGTGTGTGTGGGGGGGGGGGTCATGCAAGAGAAAATGTTTATAAACAGTCTGCAGGACACACCAAGTTCTTATTTTCTACAAACATGCAGCAGCAGAACTGAATTCTGTAAAGGACTCAACTGTCCAGCTTGACTGAGGTGTATGAATAGGTTATTACTGATGATGCTAGTAATCTGAAGCACACAGATGAAATGGATTTCAGCAATACTTTATCACCTTTTGGTAAGGAAATTAAATGTTGTGGAACAGGACTCGAATTTGTCTAATAGCCATGTCATTGTTTTATAATGAGCAATGCAGACTATCTTGTCTTTGAGACAGTGGGGCAGCTCTTTCCATTTACACAGATATCGAGAGAGCCATGAGAGTTTACCACGATTTGTTCACAAAGGTACAGTGGACTGGTAAAAGGCATACTTCCATTTAAACTAGTATGTCTTCTGGGAGTTGCTGCAAAAATACAGACTCCCAAGATTGCTCCTTTATGAGTTTCAGCATCTGTGTTTCAGGAGAGAGTATTATAACCATATTCAGAGCACTGAGAATAATGTATTACAGGTGGGCACAATATTTCAGCAAGGCTGTGCTTCATATACACTCTATGGTATGATTTTCATGTACAGAATATCAAGGTTTAGCCAACATCTGAAGACTATCCCACTTGGGATCATGAGGGTCATACTTTCATTGTATGCAGACGAAGCTCCTCTTTAGCTTTCAATGACTTTGATGCCCTCTGTGCCCTGGACTAGGTGGTATAACAGTCAACACCTCTAAATCAGAGGTCACTGTTTATCTAAAACTGTAGATTTTTCTCTGTGTGTGGAGACAGGGGATGTAACTATGTCAAGTAGCAGAATTTAAGTGTTGTGTGCTATTCACAAGTAGGGGCAGCCATGGTGGTACAGTGGTTAGCATTGCTGCCACACAGCAAGAGGTTCTCCAGTTCGATCCTCGGCTGGGGTGCCTTCTGTGCAGAGTCTGCATGTCCTCCCTGTGGTCATGTGGGTTTCCTCTGGGTGCTCCAGTTTCCTCCCACATCCCAAAGACATGCTGTAGGTGGAATGGACACTAACATTGGCCCTAGGCATGTGTGTGCCTTCTGTGGAAGGTTGGGTGCTGGGCTGGCAACTCAACACCGTAAAACTCCACTGCCAATCACAAGGGACAGGTGATACGCTATGGCGACTCCTAACCAGGAAAGGCTGAAAGAAGAAAGTGTTATTCACAAGTAGAGTTAGAGAGAATGAGTAGAAAGTTTCAGAACTGCAGGCATTTTATCAGACTATGGGGCAACAACACATGCTAACTGGTAACACGAAACTGTTCGTTAACAGACCTGATTATAATCATTCTCAACAAAGGTCATACAAAGGTCATAATCATGGACTAGTCACTGAAGCAATGAGATACTGGAGGAAAAAGATTGCAAAATGAGCTTTATGTGCATGGTAGCTTGGAAAATTCTCAGTGATAAACATTTTGGAGGTCCTTGAAGTACACAGCCTGTTGTACCTTGAATTAAGAGGAGTGCTCTAGGTAGGCCCAAGACATGCTAGACATGCTAGTCAGATTATACCTTCAGTTTTCCTGGGAATGTTTAAGGATTATATAGAATGAGCTACAGAATATTGCAGGAGACAGTGAAGTTTACTTTACCTCCTCATCTTGTTACCATTTAAGTCCTTACCAGGATAATAGTTTAGAAAATGGATTAAAGATAAAATTATGGCATATCTACAGGAAATAAAGAAAAGTAAACATATTGAGGAAGGGCCTGTACCCTCTCCCCACAAGCTGAAACAAACAGCACGATATTTCATGGGTAACAAATATTAAAAAGATTCCAGAAGCATGGCTAGTGTAATAGACCAGAGAAACATTATGGTCACTGTCCCAATATATAGAACTCTATTGTTTCCATATCTGGATTACCACGTCCAGGATTTGAAACAACATGGCAAACAGATGTTTGGCAGTTATGTAGTGAGTAACAAAGATTCACAAATACAGAAAATAAAACAGAAAGACAAGTTGATGAGAAAGTACTCAGCAAGTTTGCTGTTAAACAAATTACCTAAATAAGAAATCGTCTAATGAATACTTTCATACTGATATGAAATAGCAGTAAAGTAGAAAATGGTGCAGGCATTTCACTTTGAAGGCCTGACTTCAAGCATGAATTAAGAAAATACTATTGAGAAAAGTCTGATCTCTGGAAGTTTTCCCGTGGGAATGGGCAAATTGCAGAGTATATGTGAGCCTCAAAAGTGCACATCTATAGAGGAAAAGGAGGTTTTTTTTTAATGATGCGGTGTAACCACATATCAGACTGAGAAAAAAAAGTCAAAAACCACAAAATTAAAAACAAATCGGCATTATGAAGACACTGGGTGAATAGCAAATAAGTGTAGATACCTCCTACCTTTGTGGAATCCCTCTCTGCTCCTGAAACAGCTTGCTTGCTTTGATTTTAATGGCAATACCCTCTTCCTGGACACAACATGGCATCTGTGCTGGCGCCCATCTAGAATTCAAATTTCATGCGCGAATGCGGAAGATAAAGACGTAAACCATCCGCACTTATGGAAAAGACGAAAACAGGTCGCAAGCAACTCCATTTGTATGACTGGACACAAAAGGAGTACTTAAAGAAGAATGCCCTTAATTTACTTCTAATTAAAAAAAAAATAATCATCTGTCCAGCCGATTCCAGGGGGATGTAAGTGCACCCCCTTGCACCTGCCTGCAGGCACCCTTGGCTACATGAGCTGGAGATAGTGGAGCGCTATAGAGTGGCCAGAGACCTCCTGCAGCAAATTGTTGAGCTATGCAGGCCACACCTCACACACACACCCAAAAGAGGGGAACCCATCCCAGTGGAAACCAAGGTATCTGTTGGCCTAAGAATACTAGCAACAGGTACCTTCCAGAGACCAACTGGTGATATGATGGGGATTTCACAGGCATCAGCATCCAGGGTACTGCACCAGTTCCTGAATGCCATGTCAGCACATGTCGGTGATCATGTATATTTCCCCAATTCCCATGAGGCATTGGCCATCAATATGCGTCTTTTCCAGCAAATAGCGGAATACCCTGAGGTAGGGGGTGCAATAGACTGCACGCACATAAACATTAAAGCACCAGCCAGTGAGCGGGGTAGGGCCTACATCAACCGCAAGGGCTTCCCGTCCATCAACTGCCAGGTCGTGTCTGATGCCCAGGGCATAATACTGAATGTGTGTGCTGGCTGCCCTGGAAGCTGCCACGATTCCCATATCTGGCATCTGACGCAGCTGTACCAGACATTTGCCAATAGGGACATCCCTGATGGTCACCTAGTGGGGGATGCTGGATACGCACTGGAGCCATGGCTGAAGACACCCATCAGAAATGCACACACACCTGAACAAAACAACATAATGAGGCACACGCACAAACATGCAATGTAATCGAGCATGTGTTTGGGATGCTCAAGTCACGGTTCCGGTGCCTGGGCACATCTGGTGGAGCCTTGCATTACTCACCAACTACATGTACCCAAATTGCCATGGTATGTGCTTTGCTACACAATATGATCCTGCGAAAACAGCTGCAGCAGGAACAGCATGGGGCAAGGCCAAACAGCCACCCACCATTGCCAAGGCCATCACAGGCAGAGCTTGACTCTGAGGAGGAACAACCTGAGCCTGCCACAGTAGGCAGAAGGAGGCGTGCCTAGTATGCCTTGGCAAAGAGGCAACGCATATCACATACACTGGCTCAGTAGGAACCCTGGAACTGATGCCTCTCTCTGACTCGCACATAAAATAAAAGAGATGCCTAATTTGACACTACCTGTTTTCAAACATGTATAGGGAGTGTACTATGTGCATCCGACATAGGCAGCCCTGCAGCACCACCTGAGGCATGATTGCCATGTTTTAAGCAATATAAAGCAGTGCTAAGCAGCTTTTACCACTATTTAGTATATGTAAACAAAATTACCCACGCTAACTAGCGCAACATCAGGCAATGTTGAGCAAGGTTGGGCAAAGTTGAGCAAAGTCAGGTAAACATGCTCATATTTGCTTTACTGTTCCTTAAGCAGTCTGGTCTGCCCAGCATGAAAATAAAAAGCAGTGACAGGGCTCGAACCCAGGATACTGTGCACTATAGTCACAGTACTGAACCACTAAGCCATGACAGCTTTTCACTGGCACAGACACAGCAGGACAATTGTACACTAATGCAAACACAAAGAAATGCTGCATCATTCCCCTAAAGAGGCATATGGGTAACTTCCCCCACAGGCCTATGCAGACAGAGAACAGCAGGCCAGGCGGTGTGATGTGGGTTGGGTATGCTATGAAGTCGCAATCTGATATACGTGACATTGGACGCTAAGATCTGTAGTACAGTAGTATGCCTCAAGCCAGTACAATAGGCAACAGTACAGACTGAAATGGTGTACCTTAAATAGCAGTGCAGGCCTAGCAAATGTGCGTCAGGTGAACCCCTCATCCTATGTACACCCACAGTAACAATCAGGTGTGCCCCTGGGTAGAAATGTGCAAAGAATAGCTGTCCCCCCTGTATGTAGAAATGTTAAGTCTATGCAAAGTGTCTCATGGAAGCCCTGCAGACATAGCATGATTCCTGTTGATTTATGACACAAAGGTGGGCCCTGCAGTAAAAATACAACTTGATTTTCCACACACATAGTATAAATGTCTATACCGGGCGTGCTCACACACTTCAAGTGTAGTGGATTTCAGTCAGCAACATATTGAAAGGTCATACTGGGCATGTTCACACACTTAGGCCATGTCTGAGTACAGCAGTGGGCCACACACATCTGGCAGTTGCATGTTTTACCCGCGGAACCTATCACTATTCACCAATCCTGCCTTGTGCACACTGTTATATGAAAACAGACACACATAATATATTGGAACACTGTCATAATCAAACTATGTACCACAAGTACTTAAGTTGTTCACAGAAAGTGAAAAAGCAAAGATCAATAAACCTGCAATCAGTATCATCAATAAACAATGTGCACTCCAAACATTATCCAATCCATGTTCTGGCAAAATAATCCGTGAAGGAGTCCATAGAGAACCATGAAGCTTCCTTCCGCTATGTCATAAATAGCAATGTACACTCATATATGTCCTGAGTCAGTGCAAACTGTAAATGACTGACATTGCCAACATCCTGTCAGACAGGCTCATACATATATGCCCCCCTCTTACTGACAAAAGGCCCTATCATCATACCTGGAGATTGTGAAAGCACAGATCAAATTTCACGCGCGAATGCGGAAGATAAAGACGTAAACCATCTGCACTTATGGGTAAACAGCTCCTTCCAAACCTAAAAACATGGCATCTATGGGATTACATTGTTTCCCTAGCTGTCATAAGTGAACTCCAGAACAAACTGACCCTGCACCTGAACAGTCTGTTGAGCCTCACCCTCTGTACAGCATATGAAACTGTTGAATGGGTTACAGCAACGTTTGGCACACTCCACAAGTGTTGGTGCACAACAGACCATGGGAACTATTGTCTTATAAGCCTATTAAGCCTGATCTGCAAGGCCATGGAGTCCATCTTGATGGAACTCATAAACAGAGCTATTGGGAGCCTACAAACACCCAACCCAACCAATTTTGGTTTAGTCAGGGGCAGATCATGGTTCCCAAACCTGCTAGACTTTTTTCAAGGCAGTCACCCAGGACATACATCAATGAAATGAGCTACACGCGTCCCACATAGACCTAGAAAAGCCCTTTTCCAACATCCCAGACACATGTATCCACAAAATCAACAACCTGTGCATAAATATGTACGTCATCTGATGGATTGCCAACTGGGGCACAGATAGATAACACAATGTAAAAATTGTGGTCTCCTGTTCAAGCTGGTAACTGCTGTCCCCCATGGCTCAGTCCTGGGACCCCTCCTGTCTGGTGTATACTTTTCAGAAATACAGTCAAACACATGAGGGCTATGTTTAGCAAAGTTTGTGGATGCTTGCAAAAAAGTTGTCATAATTGATGTTTGGGACAACAGAGATCCTTAAAAAGGGTCTCAGTCAGACAGATGTGGTGTCAGAATTATGGCCTCGAGCTACAGTCATACAAATACCACATAGGTGCTAACACCCTAAATATGGAGATGATAATAAGGGATCTATGGACACGTGGATAGTCATCTCTACTTCCAGAAACACATTCACAAAGTGGTCAGAAAATCATGCTATGTGTTCCCACAAACTGCCAAGGTCTTTGCATGTAGGTCAAAAGAGGTTCCCTCTACTCCTCAGTCATCAGACCGGTCAGAGAGTACCACAACACAGTTGCGATGAATCTGACTAGGCACCTTTAGCAGCTGGAAAGACCACTGAAGTACCTCGACAAGAGGATTACTGGCCTCAAACAGTTGCCCCATGCAACAAGACTGAATTTAACTCAATCTATACTCTGTTGCATGCTGTCTAATCAGGAGATCTCTGTCCAACAGACTGGTCCATGTCATGGCAACACTCAGATCTGCTCTGAGTTACAGCTGAATGGCACCAAATATACAGACCCAACTGATATTGCCAACATCCTGGCAGATAGGATCAGTGCTAACTTTACCCCCTCTCACCCATGAAAGAGCACATCTCTATAAAGGAAGACTGCAAAGTTGCTGTCATCATGGCTGCACAGGTAAAAAACACTCTCCAAAGCCAGTATCACAGCATCCATGGGACCAGATAACTTCCCAGGCTGTGTTCTACGCAAACTACAGAATGAACAGGCACCACACCGACGTACCATGTTCAGTCATAGCCTCACCTCAGGCTTTGTGCCTGCTGAATGGTGCACAGTGACTGTTATCCCACTACACAAGGGTGGAGACACCACGGACCCCAGGAACTAGCGCCCCATTAACCTGATGAGCCTGCTCTGCAAGGCCATGGAATGCATCATCATACAAGTTATAAAAAAAGACATTGGTAATCTCCAAACTCTGGACCACAACCATGTTGGGTTTGTAAAATGCAGATCACATCTCCTAAACCTGATAGATGACATTGAAGCAGTCACCAGAACCGTAGACAAGGGTAAGGTGGTTCGTACAGCCTATGTAGATCTTACCACGGCTTTCAACACCATCCCACACTCTGGAATTATAGATAAACCCACAAACTAGGTATAAATAGCTATGTCACAAGATGGGTTGCCAACTGGATCACTGACAGAACATACACTGTGAAAGTAGCAGCCTCCAAGTATGACTTTGGACCAGTGATGAGTGCAGTACCACAGGGTCCAGTCCTGGGTCTTGTCCTGTTTAGTATCTGCTTCCCTGAAGTAAACTTTAACATGGAAGGTCTGTGGCTACTGAAGTTTCCAGATGACCACAAACTAGGAGCCATAATTGTAAATACTAAAGATGTAGACATCCTACAAAAGGGCCTCACTGAGACAGATGCCTGGTGTCAAAGCCATGGCCTCAAGCTCAATGCCAAAAAGTGCATTGTCATCCCCTTTGGTAAAAACTCTGTAGCCATGAACTATAACATAGGTGATAGTATACTTAACACTGAAAGTGTGATGAGACCTTGGGTCACAGGCAGACAGTGGACACACCTGTGATAATCACATCCACACAGTAGTCAGGAAATCCTTCTATGTGGCACACCTCCTCACAAAAGGTGTGTCATGCAGAATAGAAGAGGACATTGTTCCCATCTACTTATCACTCACTAGATCCATAATAGAGTACAACACTCCTTTTGCTATGTACCTCACAAGACATCTAGAACAACTGGAAAGCCTGCAGAAATGCCTCACAAAGAGCATTAGTGGCCTGAAATACATGCCATATACAGACAGTCTCAAAATGCTCCAGCTGTACTCTCTCGCATATCGCCTACTCAGAGGTGATCTCTGCCTAACATACAAAGCTATGTCAAACACAGAGCTGTTGGACATGCTCCACGTAAAACACTCACAATCCCTCTGATCTTCGGCCCCAAAACCCAGAGTGAAATACAAAAGGAAGGGGTGTATCCATTTACCTTATGCATACCCACATCTTCGGGTTAGTGGCATAGCATGAGGCCTTGGAGACCATGCAAGTGCAACTAACATTGGGCAAAGCTGCTTATCAGATTGCATCCTGCTACTGATCACCTACCTTGTCCCAGGAACCTCACTCAGTATTCCTGAGAACAGTGGAAAATATAAAGGTCCTATCAAACACCATTATATGAGGAGATTACAACTACCCAAACATTGAGTGGGAGAATTACTCGTGTACAACGTCCTTTGGCCAATGTTTCCTAGAGTTTAAAAACTCAAACGCCCTGGAACAGCTGGTCACCACACCCACTAGAGGTGACAACATACTGGATCTGATCATCACCAACATGGGGTACCAGTGTTCCACAACAGAGATAAAACCCTTCACTGGTAATATCAGATCATAAAGTAATCACACTGGACATCCACATCCTGCCCCCCCACCCAGTCAATGAAACCACTGTGAAGACATTTTCAAAAGCAAACTGCACACTTCCCAAGACCAAAGTGGAAAGTTCCAAAGCCCCTTTGCTATAGGATAATGCTATACAATCTGCCAAATCATTTACAAGTGCATTCTATGAGCATCTACAGGGATGCATGGGTCGAGACATCCCAAATAAAACCAAGATGCACACCTCCTAAACTAAAAAAAACAATCTGCTGGTCGTCGCCCATAAATAAGCTATACGACAGAAGGAGGAAACGAACACATGATAGAGCCAACTTCACAAAAGGAAAGGCATCACTGATCATTGTTAGGAAGAAACAATGATTGCTCATAAAATAATCCAAGGCCAGTTTCTAAAGCCAAATAGCCAAGGAATGTAAGAATAACAACCACAAAGCCTTCATTAGCTATATCAAACATTTAGGTGGCAACTCTCAAATATGCTTTCAGTGACTGAAAATGGCAAAAACTACACTGAACCAACTTACATTGCCCACATCCTGGGGGACAAGTTCAGTGCAAACTCCCCCCCCCCATCACCCCCAAAAGAGCCTGTGTCCATCCCAGAATGCAGAGCCCCAGACTTCATGGACATGCAGGTAAAAACAGCCCTCTCCAAAGCTAAGAACACAGCATCAATGGGAAACACAGCATCAATGGGACTGGATGGTGTCCCAGGCTGCATCTTACACCAGCCCCAAAAGGAACTACACCCTCACCTACATTTTCCAATACAGCTCCAAGTGATGGCCAGTTAAAAAAAAAACTCCAGCGCAAATAGGAACAAGTAGAAAGCATTTAATTCGAATAAAAAACAACATAAAACAAATGAAACACTTAAAACCACTAAGCACTTTCACTTGAAAAGAAGTCAGGCATCATCAGAGTGTTGAGGCAAATATTAAACCAACCAGCTGATATAAATTCCAAAAAAACACCCTTTGTGCCCTCACCTACATTCACTGTCCAGACTCAACCTTACCACAGGCTATGTACCCAAAGAATGGCATGCAGCAGCAGTCCAGCTCCACAAAGGGGTGCCACAACAGAACCTGGAAACCATTGCCCTATAGGCCTACTCAGCCTGGTCTGCAAAGCTATGGAGCAAATTATCATGGAACCCATAAACAGAGGCATTGGGGACCTCCAGACACTGGACTCTACCCAACTTGGCTTTGTTAAAGGCAGATCCTGCCTCCTAAACCTAGTTGACTTATTTGAAACATTTACCAAGGACATAGATGGAGGTGAAAGTAGTCCACACAGCCCACCTGGACCTCACTAAGGGCTTTCAACACCATTCCCCACTCTGGCATCATGGACAAGCTTACCAGCTTGAACATTAACAGCTATGTCACAGGATGGGTGGCCAACTGGCTCACAGATCAAACACATGTTCAGAGTTGTGGGTGCCATGTCTGACTCTAAACCAGTCACAAATGGCATCCCACGGGTCTTGGTCCTGGGACCCCACCTGTTCAGTAGATACTGCTCAGAGGTACAGGCAAGCACAGGAGGAGTATGGCTGAACAAGTTTGCAGATGACTGCTAACTGTGATCCATAATCGACTCTACAGCTGACACAGACATCCTCCAGAAGGGTCTTACAGAGACAGATACCTGGTGTCAAAACAATGCCCTCAAGCAGAATGCCAAAGAATGCATAGTCATCCCCTTTGGATAAAACTAAGTGCACACAAATTACCACATAGGTGGTAATCCAGTATGTATGGAGAATGTAATTATGACCCTGGGGACCCAGGTAGATAGTAAACTCTCCTTTGATGATCACATTGCCAAAGTGTTTAGAAATTCCTTCCATGTAGCCCACCTAATGTAACCCACTTTGTCTAGTCTGATGATGTCACCATCTTACAAATATACCTGTGGAAAGGAGAACTACCAGTAATGTGTATAGTGCGTCATGTAAATGCGTACAGCTGTAGTAACATAAAGTAGTTGGGTAGGGGTTTGAATCCTGCACTTGACAACTATGTGTGTGTGTGTGTATCTCTTTGGAGAGGAGCAACCTTTTTGGAGACTACTGAAACACCTTGGTATACTCATCTTTGTCAAGTCTGATGATGTCACCATCCTACAATATACCTGTTGAAAGGAGAGCTCCCAGTAATGTGGATAGCACGTTGTGTTAATGTGTACTGCTCTAGTATCATAAAGTAGTTAGGTAGGGGTTTGAATCCTGCACTTGCCAACTGTATGCGAGTGTGTCTCTCTCCTTGTAGAGGAGCAACCTTTTTGAAGACTACTGACATCCTACAATATACCTGTTGAAAGGAGAGCTCCCAGTAATGTGGATAGCACGTTGTGTTAATATGTACTGCTCTAGTATCATAAAGAAGTTAGGTAGGGGTTTGAATTCTGCACTGTGTGTGTGTGTGTGTGTGTGTGTGTGTGTGCTCTGTGTGTGACACAGTTGGTCAATGTGTTGTGGGTTTTGCTTTTACTACTGTATGACATATCACAATGACAACAGTATGCGCACTGCACATGTCAGGTAGCTGCTTGGCAAATACATATATGTACATGTGACCTCAATTATTTCATAGGTGGGACCCCTACTTTCTCCATTAACACATCTGTTATATTAGCCAGAGTGCGTTGCCGCTTTCCAGACCTTAGGTCACATCTGTATGCTTTTGACAAGCCCAGCCACTGCAGTGATCCCTGGCCTAGGTTATCCATGTCACACACTCATTACGGGTTTCTACAGAATAGTGTGAGTGAGGGTTTATGCCTGAGGTATATTTCAGACCTGTTCAAATGCAGCAAAGTCTGTCAATGATTGGCTATTCATTGTAAGTGTACAACAAACTTTGTGGATATGCATGCAGACCCCTTATTGCTTATGTGATCCACTGAGGGATTTCAAAATACCTTTGGAAATGTGATTACCAACAGAGAGATGACTTAACAATTGGCTGTATGTACACATCGGTACCTGTTCACCATGTTGGGGGCTACTACCTATGTGGTACTGTGGGGATACTATGTTTTGTAAAGGTGGATCAGTATGCATTACCAGACTTGGACAGACATATCCCTATTGTGTTTGCTTGTATCTAAGAGAGCTATATGCCAAACAGGAGTGGTCCCAGGAATGGGTGCAGGTGAATGCCACTGGTTACTGGCATAGTATAGTACCTGAAGGATCCAGATGTTACTGTGTGTCCTACATCTGTGTCAGTTGTCAAGACACAATCTACCGATTGTTTATGGTGAGGCTGTTGAGGTTATGTATACTACCAGAATGCAAACCAATGACAGTAACAGTATCACCCACAGCACAGTGTCAAACGTTAACACTGTGTAATACAGGGCATGTCACCCTGCCCATGTGTCCACTATGCACGTACATGCAAACAGTGCACCTCCACCATGTTCACAAATGTACACCTGCAAATCTGTGCTGCACTCATCCCACACATACTGTCCACTTGATAACACATGCTGCCAATACTACACACATCAGCCAAGTGGCACATGGGCAGACAATACACTATTGGAATTAACACTGGTGTAAACAATACTACATTGACAATCGTAGCTTTAATGCATCATGCCTGCTCAGCTACACCTTCAAGGATATCATTACACTTTACTGCTGACAACATGCTAACATTGCTATACTGCTATAAAGTCACCCTGTGCATCAGCACCATGTTAGCCTGTTCCTGTATCAATGTTACAGATGACAGGCAGTGGCACAGGTTTCATCATATGCACAGGGTGTGTTGTTGGTTTGCCAGAGGCCTACATTGAGCCATACAGTTGACATGTATGTGTGCGTGTGTGAGGGCCAAGAGTACTGGTATGGGCCAATGTTGATGTAATGTGTGCGGGTATGTGTTAGCCCTAGGTGTCTGATTTGTGTCTGTCTGTCTGCATGCACACAGTTCCACCATGTGGCTGCCACATACGGGTATTTGTGGGACAGCCACAGACTGTACCTGCCAGGCTTTACAGATCACCGTCTCTGGCCATGGATATGGTACCTGTGCCTGGCAGGGGTGCTACTGACAGAATCAGGTACTAAGCCAGACTGGGTACTATCCTCAGAGGTAGACATATGTACACTGGACCTAGGTCCCTGCTGGGACTGGCCAGAACCATGTGCACGTGGTCCTCTAGGACGGTCTATGGACAGCCCACCCCCAATATTGCTGGTACTGGCACTATGGGAGTGGCTGTGACTTGAGGGATGTCTGTGATGACTGCCAGCTGCTGATGTTGCTGGCATACGTCCACGTCTCGACCATCCTGCACTGTCCTGACACATGAAAATGACATTGCGGAGGACATCTAATGTCTCACCCCAAAGTCTATCAGTGACCTCAGTGTAATTACGGATGGCACCTGCTAGGTCACTGATACTGTCATTTATAGTGGTGTTATGTGCCCTTTGTGCCGTTAGTCCCTGTCTGGTGTACCGTTCCATACGTGCCTGTGCCTCCATGACAGCCTGGAACATGTGTGAGGTTGTAAGACCTGTGGCACGTCTGCTAGGGGCATGATGACCAGTAGTGCTCCGATGAGAACCCCTGGACATCTGCCTATGTAGTACCGTTCCAGACATCTGGGTATGGCTGCTGTCAGGATGCATTTGCCATAGATACCACACTGTCCTGGCCAATGCCGACTGTACACTGTTCCTCAGTTAAGGGCATTGGTGATGGATGTATTGAAAGTATGACTGTGCGCTTGGATGGGGAGGACACTTGTGTACTGTCGATTGGTGGCCCAACGACAGACTCTGGCAAACATGCCTGTGCCTCAACACACCTATCCTCATTATCTCTATTTGTGTCAGTGACATAAGGTTCCCTGCTGCAGTGAACCAGCCCAACCTCAGCACCTGAGAGAGGAAGACAGGAAACCCACTTTACGACCTGTAGATGATGTCGGAACACATGCACACAAATACACTCCTCACTAAAGCCGACACACACACCACCAGCAATCCAGAACATACTCAATAGCGGTTGATGGTGGGGTACAGTATCACAAGCCAAACAATCATATCACACATGTCAGTATGCAGGACGTGTGTTGCTCAACAGCATGCAGTGCGAGTGTAGACAGTCCTTGCTAATGACAGTATACATGGCTTTGATGCATGTGTGTTGTTCAGTGATTGGTCTCACCCTGGAACGCAATGTGTACATGGACACAACATTGCTGTGCAAATATTAAAAGCTCTTCAATGTCCTGTGCACCATCACTCACAGGTATACATACCATGGCTAGATGTGTATCTGTGTGTCACATAGATATCCATTTCTGATTAGAGCGTCTGTGTCTTTAGCAGATAATTGTGGACACAGGTTTAGCCCATGCATGCTATGTATACACACAGGATGAGTGGTGCATGTATACCTGATGGGATACCATTGCTCAACATAGCCATTGTACAGTGGTTATGGTGAGTGTAGATCATATTGTGGACATGCCAGTGCCAGCCATGACATGGCATGCTACAACACAACTGCAACATTAAACATCACACATACCCAATGTGTCATGTGACCTATACACTCAATAGCATTACAAGACATATATGTGTCACTTTGTGCAAATGGTGATTGCTATGCATATTGTGTATAGGTGCATATGTTTGCACACACACAACATTGAGGTGTATAGCAATAATTGCTATGTGTAGTACTGTGGTTACTGTGACTGGATGGGGTGTAGTACCATGAGCCAGCATCATGTGGTCACTCAAGGCTATTAATGTGTGCCAGACCGGCACCTATCATGCTGTACCTGAACTGCAGTACCATGGCTACATTCACCATTTCACAGCCAGTTACATGGGTTTGTAAGGTGCCCAATAGGGAACATTGCCTAACATGAATGTGTTATGTGTTGGAGTGTTGCACCGCCCCATGATAGGCATCTACCCCTCAGGTATATTATGTGTGCTGTGTGGATGACATTTGGGAGACTGGAATGTGACCTTACAGCTGGTGTCTGAATACGCCATGTGTAGCATATTAACGTGTACTGCGTATGACAAAGTTGTGTATGTTGTGTGCATGTGTGTCAAGACTGCCTCTCCAATGTCCACTATAGTGTAGCCACAATTGTTTGGGATGCTCTGTGTATTGCATGTGTTTGAGGCAGCTACTCACGTTATTGAGATGTGCATAGTCTCACAGCATGCATTATGCGTAGGTGTGTTACATGTGTGCATGGCCTACACCTCACCTATGACATGCACATTTTATTTGCAATATTAAATGTAGAACACACTCACCAGCATGGGTCTGCTGCCTTGCTGTCACACCAGAGGGACCTACAAGGATATGAGACAGTTTCAGTGGCAACAACTGTGGCATTGCTACTGTGGGTCTGCAATCTTACAGTAGTACAACGGTTGACGGTCACATGCCTACAGATTATGTTCCAAATTATCAGTATTGCACAACACCAGGCTCCACATCTTCTAACTACACAGTACACATCTCACATATGCATGATCTACCAATAGAGGTAACAGTAGTCTACAGATATGCCATGTTACCTGCACGCTCAGTGTCAACTTACTGGGTAGCTCCGGCCTCCATGATGATACATGTGTGCTGTTGTTGTTGGCCAGGAGCCACCAGGCTCAGGAGCAGCTCCTCCGCTCTGGTGAGGGGGGATGGATGGTAACCCCACCACCTGTGGCAAGCTGTTGTCTACGGACATCAGACGCACGCTGCCGGACATGTCTAAGTAAATCACTGCAGTGATGGCGTACCTGCTCATATGTCTGGTTATGCATGCCTATGTTGTTTACCCTATGGACAACATCTTGCCACAGTGCAGTCCGCTCATGCTGGTCCTGGCTGGTTCTTGAGAAAAGCAGGGTGTAGTGCTGAACCAGACTGGTTGTTATTACTTCATCCTCCGCTAGACAATAGGTTGGGTTGCGATGGTGGGCCATGATCCTGGAAGACAATGAAACAATATGTGTGAGCAAGTCATGTGTCACACTTAACATTCTAAAGTACAGATATCACTGAACTGCCATATATAGCAACCTATTGGCTGTCAGAGGATACACACTTTCAATACGACATAGTGCTGAACCCACAACTGCCTGACAGTGCCTGGCACGCTCTATATATTAAACCATGTTCTGCACAGCAACAAAGAGAAACCAGTATGTATATACAACAGTACATGGCACACTGTATGCGACACAATGCACCACCTAGCCACAGGAGGTATATATCAAGATAATGCATAAAGAAATATGTCATCCATTGCAATGATTGTAAAGTCCAGTTACAGTATTACCAGTATACCACACTAGTTGTTGATGGCAAACCCCTGCCTAACATATGTGCACATTTGTGAATATAGGTGGCATACTGCTGTACTAGGCTATATGTGTTGCTAGATGCGCACTTATATCCTGTAACACGCATATGACCGAGGCCATGGTACAGGCATACCGACACACACATCAGACATACATACAAGGCACAAAGGTATGGCAACCCAGATGAGCTTTACGTGTGTACCATACAGTACTGTGGGTCAGTACTTACAAAACCTTATGCCTGAGGTATGTAATCTGTGAGGACTACAAGGAACACACAAAACAGTGGCTCCAAGCAATGTGGACATACACCATACTGTGCTGTTTAGGCTTACAGCTTCAGGTAGTACTACAGTTCATATGTGATTTGGATTCGCCAGCAGTACCAATCAATAAGCATACATGTACTGCTTTAGTCTACAATGGCACACCCCAGTCAACACCAAGAGACTACGTCAGACTGTATGCCATACTGCCTTTTCTGCCTAGCAATAGCATACACTTCTTTTGCTGGGATCAGAGCTAGGACACACAATACCATGACAGAAACAGTTTCCCACTAAGCTATCACACATATACACAACTTTGACACATTCACCATCACACTCAGTCAACCTCACATAGCAATTATTGCAACAAGTACATGTGGGTGTGTATTGGTTCATAGGTATGTAATAGGCTATTGGCCCTAGGGCGTATAGAAGCCTAGCCATACGGTACCCTGGCCTTTGACACCCATGTAATTTAATTTCATGTGCCCCTGTCAGAGCCACAGAGGTGATTCCCGGGGTGTATTTCCTATCTCCCATCCAATCATCAGGATTATTCATGACGACTGCTAATGAGGAGCTTTGTTTGCTATTGATTGGTAGTTTGTTCCAGAGTATGGGATGTCTCTGAGATAGGAATCTATCCCTCCAGCATGTTCTGTTTATTGAGGTGACAATGTTTAGGTCCCTAGAGCATGTAGCTCGTAGGGATTGTGATCTGTTTATGGGGATCATGTCCAACAGCTTTGGGTTTGACATAGCTTTGTACGTTAGGCAGAGGTCACCTCTGGGTAGGCGGTATGCGACACAGTCTAGCTGTGGTTTTGTGAGACGGTCTGCATAGGGCATTTGTTTGAGGCCGGTAATACTCTTTGTGAGGTATGTCTGTGGCCTTTCCAGTTGCTGTAGATGTCTTGTGAGGTACATACCAAAAGGGGCATTGTACTCTATAACGGGTTTTATGATTGATGAGTAGAGGGGAACACTAACCTCTTTTTCCCTGGATGACACCTTTTGTGATTAGCTGTGCCACGTAGACAGATTACATGCCTAGTGTGGCACTGTTATCAAAGGGGAGACTACTGTCCACCTGTGCCCCATGGTCTCTTATCACACTTTCGGTGTTAAGTAGACTACCACATATGTGGTAGTTCATGGGTACAGAGTTTTTACCAAAAGGGATGCCAATGCATTTTCGACATTGAGCTTGAGGCCATGGCTTTGTCACCAGGCATCTGTCGCAGTAAATATGACCCTGTCTATATATATATATATATATATATATATATATATATATATATATATATATACACATACATATATATATATATATATATATATATATATATATATATATATATATATATACACACATACATATAAATATCCATTGGTGTACATATAGATATACATATAGGCACATATACAGTCCAATTTTCATGGTGGTAATATCAATTATGCGAAGGTTGTGAGGTATACAGTTATGTAATAATATTGCACAGTCTTGTGCGAAATGCATTGAAGGTGTTCTCAGCCCATGTAGCTTTAGCAGGCGTCACTGGCTACAACACTGCAAACCTAACAAATCACACTCACAGCATTTAACCACCACATGTCATATACCAGTACTGTATGCTGTCTTTGCCACACACTACAGCCTACATACAAATATGCACATAACCTTCACCAACATATATATGTCCACCCTTCACAAACAGTTGCAGTATGTCCCTCACTCCATGCACATGTACAGATGCTAATCTATCTGACACAGATATATCTCCCCATATGTGTGTGCCATACACACACAAGGTCCACACTGTTGTAAGTCCCTGGACCTCACGGCTGACCTGTTGGGCCTTGCTGCAACATGAACAGGTGTCACATGTGAGCACACAGTAATATTAGAGGGTGTATATATAGCTGCAAATGCTAGATTAGCATACTAGCCTGGTACAGCAGTTCCAATGCTAAGCTACACGTTAATATAACTATCATGCATGTGTTACTCTGTCACATCCATGTTTATATAGCTGTATGCGCTACTCCCCCAAACAACCATTGTCCACACTACTGTACAGAACACACACAACATGGATCAGATGTTTGACATTTAATGCTGAGCTGCATATGTCAGTTATGTCCCACTGCACACAGCTACACACTGATTTGTCCATGGCAGTAGTTATGCAGGGCATCTGTGCATAGATATGTACTGCTGCCACATATGGATGCTTCAAAGTATGTAGAGTACTCCTCAAAAACATCTACTACATGCCAGTAAATACATATCTGTTACATACCTTTCCTTTGTATGCGTTGGTAGTATTAAGTTCCGTTTTTTTTTTTTTTCCTGTTGATGTTGGTGTCTCTCTCAATATCTACAATGGAATGATTGCGTGTGTGTGCAGCAAGTGCAGCCTGCCTTTATAGGTATCTGCACATGTGCATGTGATGGCCTCTGCACCAATTGGTGGCCACCATTTGGTAATTGCATGCAGCCTGCTGTGTGGTAATTGCAGTACTCACTGCCATAGCAACCCAATGCTATAAATTGCTAAGTCAGGTAGGCGTAGCCCTTTCAGCTTTCCAAAGTGGGGCCCATGCTTGTTTGCTGTGGATACCGTTTAAGTCAGAAGGTTGGTCTAGTTCTTGTATCTGAAGCTAGGGGGTGTAGCCAGTGATTTAAATGTTGTACTCAGACCTGAATGTTGCCACTTCCAGTACACAGTTGTCAGTGTAGAATTGTACTCACCCCTACAAATGCTAACACAAGATACATGGGAGTATGTAGTTTCTTTTCTACTTTTACAATTAACTGCCATACATAAGTAGTTGTTGAGATGTATTCATTTGGCACATGAACTGTTTGTGAACTGCTATACTGTGAATATTAATGTACTCACTTCTGCAAAGTTTGTGCTTTTTTATTGTTGACATTAGCACAGGATGCTCAAGAAAACTGGACAGTTCCAGTACTGAGTATGCCTACCTACATCCTTGGTAGACCGTGAACACACAGGTATATTATACATTTGGGTGCGGATGCAGACATGCAGAGAGCATTATGTATTATTGTGTGAATGTTATATTGCTGTGTACCTGTTAGTTTAGCAAGGCAAGTAGTCTGTCTGCATCGCTCCCAACTGTGGACCTATCCAGATGGTAGCCAGACGTTAGGCTGTTATTCTGTCTGTGAAATGCACAGATCTTTTCAGCACTGGTACAATGGCATTGTTACAGTCGTTTGCTACCAGTACATGGCTACATCCTTTGGTATTTCAGTGTTGTACTCCTACATAAGGGTATGGTTGTGGAACCCCTTCCAAAGCTATTTGCACAGTGTGTAACAGCAGAAAAGCTGATATGCCTGTGTGTTTCTGCCTTGGCCAGGCCTCTGAAACACTCTGGTACATATTTGAACAGAGTGAGGTAAAGGTAGGTAAAAGAGAGGTATACCTTCAAAATATTAGAGACACTAAGTGGAGACTTCGAGACAACCAGTGCATATGCATTACTACACCTTTTCTGAATTACAAGTGGTGTCTAACTCCTACATATTGTCATTATTCATTAGGTGTAATACCCCACCTTTCTGCCTAACGTCAGTACTTTTCAGGGGATTCAGAGGGACACGGCTAACATACGTTTCAAAATCAGGGACATCCCTGAAATGTAGTCACAGTTGTGATGTATGTCCAATGTCCTAATCAGATATGCCACTGTTTGTCCTGCTATGATACTGTGTGGGGGTTGTAAAGTGCTGCTGTAACATTATTTCCTGCTAGAATGGCTAGTTCTCTTATCACAGTCATGTAATGCAGTTCCACAACAACTGCTGGTAAAGTTCCACAGAACAGGTTTTGTGTTATGGCATTCCTATTTTTCCTTTGCATTCACTCATTCTGATGCCTGATATATCTATTTCAGCAACAACCTGCTGTATATCTACTGTGGCTTAGTGGTACTTCATGCAGTCTAGTCTGTCCAAGGTCCGGGGTTCGAGACTGACAGTGATATTTTATTTTGCAGCTGAGCAGAACAAGGGCCCTCACATGCAGGGTGACTAAGGCACTTTTAAGCAGTTGTTAGTGGGTTTGTGTGGGTTTGCGCAAAGCTTAGCAATGCTTAGCTAAGCGCACACTCACGCAAACCCGCTAAATACTGCTTAAAAGTGCTTACTCCCGCTAACCCTTGCGCTCATTTCTTTGAAAGAAAAGAAAATGGGGAGATAGAAAAGTGGTGAAAAAGGGGCACAAAGAGGTAAAGACAGTAGGGAAAACAGCTTGGGATGTGCAGGACGGGTGTAGGGAAGGACCATAGCTGCCCATTTCTTTTATAGCAACAGCTGTGCATATGCAATTATTTTGAGGGAAATATGAAACCTTCCACCCCTGATAGAGGGGTGAGGACAACAAAGTATGTTGTACTGCCAATTAAATTACATTTTGTATGTCCAGCAGACATGTGCAACATGGGCAGCTATGTATGGGGCGTAATTGTTTTTTGGGAGTAGATTGCCCTTTTTTTTTGTCAGGTGAGAGTGGAATGTGGGGTAGGGGAAGTATGTATATTTGGGAAGGTAGGTTGGGGAGGTAGACGGATAAGACAAACAAGACGCATACAGGGGTGGAATATGACACATAGGAATCTTGAGGCAATGTTACAACTGCCTCATGTACACAGACAACCCTCTCCTCCTCCCAACAAGTACAAATATATGTGAGAGATGCAACCATATAGCCAAACTGGAGGCTGAGCTCTCTCGACCCAGTACTGGTGTAACCAGTCAGGAGGAGAAGGTAACCACTCACACCATAAATCCAGTCTCACATAGACCTACCACAGCTGCAAACCAAACACATAAACACACAAAAACATACTCGGAGGCTCTAAATAAAAATCTGCCAAAGCAGCAGAGACCACCAAAGCAGACATCCAAGCAACCACTACCCCAAAACAAATCACATGTAACACACAGTTCACAGTCAGTGTGCCAAACAGTCACAGCCCTTAAGGCCTAACAACATACCTGATACACTTGTAATAGGTGACTCTATAGTCAGACACACTGACGTCCCGCTCACCAGGCTGAACAAGGAAAAAGTCACAGTGAGCTGCCTGTCGGGCGCTAGAATCCGCCACATAACACAAGCACTCAGGTCACTCCAAAGCAGGTACAAATATGACTCGGTCATTGTCCATGCTGGTGTGAATGTCCTGAGACGTACCTCCCTGGACTACTTGAAAAGAGACATAGAGAAGCTCTCTGATCATGTAGCCCAGGCCAGTATGACCCTGACCTTGAGCAGCATCTTACCCTTGCCAAGAATGATGCCACAGTATAAAGACAAAATGATCAATTTCAACAATTGGCTTGCATATTGGTGTCATTCAAAGGGGACCCAGTGTCTGTCTGCATGGGATGACCTGCTCGACAAGCCACGCTGCTTCGCAAGGGATGGCTTGCACCTGTCACCCCTGGGCTTTCGGATATTGGCAAAGGCTCTTGCTACCCCCATAGTGCCTTTTTTAGGCAAGGCTCAAAAGACAAACCCACCTCCTTAGACAGCAGAAGTAGAAAGAAACTAAGGGTAATGCTGCTCAACGCCAGAAGTCTAAACCTCAAGATTCACGTTCTCGAAGCCCTTCTCAGTATGGAGAACATCGATGTCTGTGCAGTGACAGAAACCTGGTTTAAGGCTCCCGAGAGCACCCCAGCACTACCAGGTTATATCTCATATCATGCTTTTCGGCCCCAAAACTTGGACCTAACCACAAAAGGAGGGGGAGTATCCATATTCATCAAGGATACCCACACCTCCAGGTTAGTGGCATTGCACGAAGCATCGGAGACCATCCATGTGCAACTAACAGTGGGCAAAACTGCCTTCCAGTTTGTAGCATGCTACAGACCACCCTCTCAAACTCAGGAACCCCGCTCGGCCTTCCTGAAGACAGTGGAGAATATGAAGGTCTCTCCAAACACCATCATATTGGGGAACTTCAACTATCCAAACATAGACCGGGAGCATTACTCAAGCCCCAACACCCTAGCCCAAAGGTTCCTAGAATTCATAAACTCAAATGCTATGGAACAACTAGTCACCACTCCCACAAGAGGGGAAAACATACTAGACCTGATCATCACAAACATGGGGACACAATGTTCCATACCAGAAGTATACCCCTCATTGGTAAGATCAGACCATAAATTAATCTCACTGGAAATTCACATCCCGCCCCCACCCCCAGCACAGAAGACCACAGTGAAGAACTTCTCAAAAGCTGACTTCACACTTCTTAAATCTGAAGTGGAATCCTTCAAGGCCCCTGGGCCAGTGGAAACTACAGCCCAATCTGCTGAATCCTTTATAAACGCATTCTATGGACACCTTCAGGAATGCATGGATCATGCAATCCCAAATAAAACCAAGACCCATTTCCCCAAAGGCAGGCGTCCTGTCTGGTGGACCCCAGCCATAAATAAGGTATACAACAGAAGGAGGAAGCTACTGCATGATAGAGCAAAATCCCTAAAAGGGAAGGCATCTCTGATCAGTACTAGCAAAAAACTACGTTCCCCTCATAAAATCATCCAAGGCCAACTTTGAGAGAAAAATTGCACAAGACACTAAAGATAATCATAAGGCCTTCTTTAGTTGTTAGAAACCTGGGTGGCAACTCCCAGATATGCTCAGAGTTAGTCCATAATGACAAAAAATACACTGAACCCACAGATATTGCCAACATCCTGGCAGACAGGTTCAGTGCAAACTCCCCCCCCTCCCCTCCAAAAGGACAAATATCTATCTCAGCAGAGTGTTGCCTCCCTGACATCTCAGATGCCCAGGTGAGAGTCGCCCTCTCCAAAGCAATAAACACAGCATCAATGGGACCAGACGGTGTTCTGGGCTGCATGCTACATGAACTCCAAGAAGAGCTAAACCCACACACAAGGCTGCTGTTCAGTCTCAGCCTTACTACAGGATATGTACCCAAAGAATGGCGTACAGCAACAGTGGTCCCACTCCACAAAGGAGGTGCTTCTACGGACCCTGGAAACTACCGCCCATAAGCCTGACTAGCCTGGTCTGCAAAGCTATGGAAATGATCATTATGGAAGACATTGGGGACCTACAGACACTGGATCCTACCCAATTCGGCTTTAAGGGCAGATCCTGCCTCTTGAACCTGGTCGACTTCTTTGAAACAGTCACCAAGGCCATTGATGAGGGTAAGGTAGTTCACACAGCCTACCTGGACCTCGCAAAAGCCTTCGACACAATACCCCACTCGAGCATCATAGATAAGCTCACCAGCTTAAATATAAACCCCTATGTCATAAGATGGGTTGCAAACTGGCTCAAGGACAGAACCCACATGGTCAGAATTGCTGGAGCTATGTCAGACTCTAAACCAGCCACAAGTGGCATCCCACAGGGCTCAGTCCTGGGACCTCTCTTATTTGGTATATGTTTTTCTGAGGTACTGGCTAACACGGGAGGACTTTGCTGACCAAGTTCGCAGATGACTGCAAACTGGGCACCATAATTAACTCTCCAGCTGACACAAGCATCCTCCAAACGGGACTCATAGAAATGGATAACTGGTGCCAGAGCCATGGCCTTAAACTAAATGCCAAAAAGTGTATAGTCATACCCTTTGGGAAAAACGAAGTGCCCACAAATTACCAAATAGGTGGTAATCCATTAAGTACGGAAGAAGTAATTAAGGACCTAGGGACCCAAGTTGATAGTAATCTCTCCTTTGACAATCACATTGCCAAAGTGGTTAGAAAGACCTTCTATATAGCCCATCTTATCATGAAAGGATTCACATCTAGATCAAGGGAGGTCATTGTGCCCCCCTCATCAGGCCCATAATTGAGTACAGTGCCCCATTTGGGATATACCTTACCCAACACCTGCAGCAACTAGAAAGACCCCAAAAGTACCTCACAAAGAGGATCAAGGGACACAAACAAATGCCATATGCTGCTCGGCTAAAGAAACTCCAGCTCTACTCAGTTGCATACCGCCTACTCAGAGGCGATCTATGCCTGACGTACAAAGCCATGTCCAACCCGGAATTAATGGACATGCTCCACCTCAGAAAATCCAAATCCATTAGAGCTACGCAATCAAGAGAATTGAACCTCAGCACAGAAATAAATAGGACATGCTGGAGGGACAGATTCATAACCCAGAGGCTCCCTTCACTCTGGAATAAAATCCCAGTCCATGTTAGGTAGAGCCCCTCACTGACTCTCTTCAAGAGGAATCTTGACGAGTGGATGGGAGATCGTAGGTTCACCTTGGGGGTCACTTCTGTGTCACTTCTGTGTCACTGCTAGACAGAGGCACAGTAAAATAACCTTAAAAAGGGCACAGTAAACTCATTCCAAGGGGTGGCGAAAGCCAAACACACTCTGGCTAGGCTTGTAAATGCCCTAGGGCAGATAGCCTAGTATGAACCTATGAACACATGTGGTGGGTGAACACCATTGATGGCGAAGGATGTTTGTAAATTGCAAGCCTATGAGCCCACAGATGGCAACAGTGGAACCGAGATCCCCACCCATGGGCAGTCACCACTGCACCTTCATAGCCCAGAGGGTGGCTGTGCTGGGGGCTGCGTAGGAGGGGCAGGCTCACCCGTGAGTCGCGCCACTCGTGCCTCAAGCTGGTGTAGAGGATCAGTGACAGAACGCTCGATCTCCCTACGCACCACAGCCCGGACCATTCGGAGGGTGATAGGTGGCCCTCCTCTGGCCATGCTTGCACGGGGGGGATGAGTCCCATTCCCTGCAGCGCTTCCACCCAAAGGTGGCACAGGGCCAATGGAGGAGGAGGTCCCAGGCTGGGCACTGGACCTGCTGGTGCCAGGTGTCATCGCCAGCTGAGGTGGGACAGGTGGGTCCACTGGGACCGGCCTTCCCATACGTTCTATGTTTAGGAGGATTTAATGACAATATGGGTTGGTAACAGCCAACAGCATTCCAAATTAGTTGTAACAGCATGCAGTAGTATTCCCATTAACCCAACACACCAGAGTTCCAACAATTGAATGGCAAGCATAACACATGCATATATAGAACAACAGTGGACATTCCATCAGCATGCAGGATTGATTGGTGGCAACAGGCCACCAAGACTGGGGTATTTGAACAGGGCACATGCATCAAAGTAAATGCAGATATTTATAAACCAATAGGACATATGGCCCAACAAATGTTTTGAGATTAGACGTACCCATTGAGGTGTGGAATTGCATTGTTTATGCACATACAGTAGGGTGTAAAATGATACCTCCATTAACAACTTATATATACTTATAGTTTACACTACATTCCTATTTGACTGCAGGTATAGATCCCCTACATATATTATTACACTAGGCAATGTCTGTTAAATTGTGAAATGGGTTTTGCTAGTTCTTTATATACCTGACCTGTATCGGACATACAAACTGTCCAGGATGCAGATGTTACTGCTACGTATTTATATATTATATTTATATATCTACATATGTGTTCAGGTGATGATATCAGTTATATTGTAACAACCCCCTACATTTCTAGCAGCACACTGACATTTCTGGGGAACACAATAACAAGCTACTCATGTGCCAGATTAACCTGTACATGCCGGCCATGAACCAACAGTTGAGGACTGTATATATGCTTAACAGCTACTGGCACTCCCTTCATCCACTTTATATGGGCCTACCAAAGTGTGCGTTGACAGCGCTTAATACAACAGTACTATTTCTATAATGCAAGAGTACAACAACATGTCGAAGAAAGTGACACGGACACACTCTAGGAATTATACATATGTTAATTACATAACACACTTTTCTAGAGGCTCTCTCATTTATTTGATATTGCAGTGCATGCAGAAGACTTATTCAAGATGTATTATACCTTTATTAATGGGTTACAACACTCTTTTTCAGGATCTCTCACCTATTTTATATAACAGTACATGCAGAGAAATTATTCAAGACTTATACCTTTATTAATGGGTTACAACACTTTTTCAGGCTCTCACTTATTTTATATAACAGTACATGCAGAGTAGTTATTCAAGACTTATTATACCTTTATTATTGGGCTGCAACACTTTTTTTCAGGCGCTCTCACTTTTTTTATATAACAATACATGCAGAATAATTACTAACCTGCCTGGTGGCGCAGCCTATCTGCATAGGCTTGTTGATTCACAGCAAGGACACCTGCAGCTGTGAAGTAAATGAAGTGATATTGAGACATACCTATCCATAATATAGACTACAATAGCAATACTTACATACTTCATTCCATGGCTAACCTACTCAGTAGTGGGGCATTTTCCATCCCAAAGGCGTCCTGCATCCACTGGTTCAGTCAGTTCTCCTTGCTTCTCTTCAGGTCTGAGTAGTGGTGTCTGACCTGCTCACCAGTCCGAGGGATGCCTGTGGCACTGGTGAGATCATGAGCTAGACTGTTCCAGGCTTCCGCTTTGTATTCTGTGCCCTGGAACTGGCCCTGCAGGAGTCTCTCATCATGATTATGGATGAGGAGCCAAACCATTACTTTTGACTCCTCAATGCCCCAACGTTGCGCTCGAAATCGAGAGCCCTCTCCAACACCGGCCATGCTCACTGCAGATGGGAGCTACAACCAGTTATGGCAAGTATTCCCGCCTATGGAGCTTAAATATGCCTCATTTCCTGCACTTATTTATGATTGGCCGGTTTTGAAAAATCTCAGCTGAAAGCACACCTGCTTAGCAATGGGTAAACTTCCATTGATATATATGTGTGTGTTAAAAGTGCATGCATATGAAAAGCTGTCATGGCTTACTGGTTTAGTACTGTGATTATGGTGCACAGTTTCCCGGGTTCGAGGCCTGTCATTGCTTTTTATTTTACTACTGGCCAGACCAGCTAGGAGGTGTGGCTGTGTTTAGCCGACTTTGCTCAACTTTGCCCAACGTTGCTCGAAATTGCCCGACGTTGCGCTAGTTAGCGCGGTGTGCAGCTATGCGCAAACATGTTTTGTTTGCGGTAGTTGGCGCGATGCGCAGCTCCACACAGCCATTGCGCTAGTTAAAGCAGTGCTAAGCTATGAGCAATTATACTTAAATTTGCTTAATACTGGTAAACTTTGCTTAGTAGTGCTTCACATTGCTTAAGATACATTACTTATGCATTCATCAGTATGCATAACCATTTCACCTTCTTACATATATATATATATATATATGTGTGTGTGTGTGTGTGTGTGTATGTATATATATAAAATATCATTCACTGCTACATAGGCCATTTCAATGCTTTTTACTAAAATTTGAAAGATAAATGTCAGGAATTATTTTTATATACAGATTTCCAACAGCAAATAGAAAGGGGAGTGGTGGGACTCGAACCAGGAATGCCTCCTCTTTGTGCAAAGGCTGTACCATTACACTATTGCTATTTGGCTTAATTTGCATACAAGTTTCATATTATCCTCTTCGATGCCTAAGCTGCTAACTGTAGCTAAGCAATGGGCAAACCCACGCAAACACGGGCAGCTGTATCGGGAATAATAAAAAAATAAATAAAAGTTTTACATTTTATAATTGTACAGGGGTTTAGAATGTGGGGGAGTGTAGTGTTGGGTATGTACACATTTGAGCGGACTTGCTCATGTCAGTTGACATTTCCCGATTGAGAGACTTGCAGGGGCATGGATTTTTGGAATGCTCAGCAGTCCGACATGCCCCCTGCACTCATGCACGCTCCATGTTAGCCTTAGAGGTGAGTCAGCGCACCCTCATGAATATGCTTGGTGCGCTGACATCTTACTCTTAGGCTGCAGTTTCCGTGTAAGACTAATTTAGTCTTACACGGAGGATTAGTGAATCCTGGGGGTTGTCTTTATAATGATTATTAAATGTTAGACTTAATGCTTAGTTTAATGAATTGTGACACGTTTATGAGGAAAAGTGGACTCAATTACTCACATTGGACTACACATTCCTCAACTGAAATGTCCCCAAATTACTTGTGAATTTGAATGAATCTGCCTGATTAATAAGCATAATTTACTTTAACAACCTGAATCCATAAGCTATCTGCTCTATATATGCTACATTATATGTCAAGTTGCATATGACAGTCTCTAGAGCACACGAAAAGACATATTTTTGCAACATGCTATATTTGCACTAACCATACATTCTAAACTTAACTCAATTGGCAATGTAGGGTGCCTCTACTCAGAGTCAGGATACCACTGATAAGCCATGTCTTTTCATAAGTGTAAGTTGAAGTTGGTGAGCTGAAGAGTGGGAAAGTAAAGGAAGACAGTACACCTACAGTAAATTCATATTTCATTGGTAATCACTCATTGTCTCCTGCAGTCCTTTTAGTCGAATTATTTTAGTAGTAATCTATTTGTTGTTGGCTTATTTAGTGTATGCTCCTCTGTTGCATTTAATTTATCCAAAATGACATATCTGAAATGTTTGGGATCTCTTAAGGGTAACTAAATATTGGATATTTTCTAAGTCAACATAATTGTTTACACTACTAACATTCCATCCTGATATATAAAATACTATAGAACAATAATATAATATAGAAATTCATATCTCTTTTAAGAAAATTCTCCATATAATAATTTAAGATATGGAGCTCAGTTCATCTTGGTTAAAGGGATGAGTGATAATCCAATAGATCTGTCTTTATCTATTGGATTAGGAATGACTTTTATTCCATGTTTAATGGGAAATTCATATTTACTTGCATTTGATACTTTAGAATTAATGTTTTGTAGAAGTACTTTTTTGAAGCCTGACCAGAATTGTACCCTACTTGTATTTAAAGAAGAAAGAACATTAAATTACACTCCCAAGTTTACATGCATAAAAATAACATTCAGTGTTATCAGAGAATGTTATAACTACTTTAATCAAAATAAAAACGAAGCAAAATGTTTCTTCCAAGAATAACTTGAAATGGATTTAACATTCTTATCATTAAATATTAATGGCTTAAATAATGCAAATAAAAGATCAAACTTACTAAAATATTTAAATCTAAATAAGGTAGTATTTCTGCAGGAAACTCATTTTAAGACTGATAGCTTTATTTGGAACCCTAAGGACTATACAGTCTTAGCTCAATCCTCCTATAGAACAAAGACGCAAGGAATATCAATTATCTGGAAGAAAAACATAATCACTCCAAAGGTTATTTATAAATATGAAGACAAATAAGGTCTACTAGCATTTGTTATAATTAAATTTAACAGAATATGGACCTTAGCTAATCTATATTGGTTCCCAGGAATTGGAGCAGGAATGGTTAAAAAACACCTAGATAGTATTTCCAACAATTATAAAGGAAATCTTATACTGGGAGGAGTACTTTAGAAGCTTCTGAAACCACCAAGAAGTCTTTTCGCATAGCAACTATTTCAAAATCCTTAAAAAGATGGATTGATTCATTTCATTTAATAGACACTTTAATAAGGATTTACCATCTTTTATTTAAATTTTCCCATAAAGACCATAGATTTGGAACACAAACCAGAATAGACAAATTATTCGTAGTTCAAGATTTACAAACAAAAAATCCTCAACATCTCAATAGTTCCATGCCCCTTCTCAGATCATGACTCTCTGATAATGAAGCTCCAAATAGAGTTTAAACCTTTAATCCTCTCAACTAGAATTCCATCATATATCATGAAAATTAAAGAATTCAGACCCTGGATGTTGTCAGAACTACAATTATTTCTTGAAATTAATAATACAACAGAAATCAGTAGAGTCATGGTTTGGGACTCATTAAAAGTGTACTTATTTGGTAAGACCCTTAGCTGGTACAAAAGCAAAGTTAGAGGGTGGGAATCTGAATCATTAGACTTGCAAACTAGACTCTTGACAGCAAAATATTAAAAAAAAAAATCAGAATTTTCCAGAAGTCAAAAAAGAAATAGAAGAATTAAATAAAAATATAATGTTCTAACACACAAAACTTGCCTAGCGTTGGAAAAATTAAAAATAAACTCATTATCCACTTCCCCCAGATATCTACATAACTTATCTATAAGAATTAAAGTACAATCTAAAGCAAATAGCAGTATATATGATGAAAAGAAAGGAAAGAAAGTATCAGATACAGGAGACATCCTTGAAGCATTTCATTTCCATTATATGGAACACTTCAAAAAAGAAGATTTAGATATCAACCAAATAAACTTACAAACTTTATCAATAAAAAAAAAATTCCCGAAAACTTAAAAGTAGACTTAAAAAAAAACTATATCCTACAAAGAAATTGTTGACAAGATACAAGAAAGTAAATCTAACAAAGCTCCAGGGATAGATGATATAATTACGGAAATCTACAAACTCTTCCCTTCAACAGTAATCTCCCTTTTTCATAAAACTTTGCTAGAAGTCCAGCCAGAAGCAGAAATACCACTCTCATGGAAATATTCTCTCATAACACCAATTCTAAAAGATGATAAACTATCAGACCTTTGCACCTCATACAGACCTATATCATTACTGAATAATGATTACAAAATATTCATGTCAATCCTAGCTAACAGAATGAAAATCCCACTTTCAAAGACAATTAATAATGATCAAACTGGATTTTTATATAACAGGGGCACACATGATAATATTAAAAGTATACTTACTCTTCTAGATTGCGAAGAAAGAAGATAAACACTAGTAATCAGATTAGACATAGAAAAAGCCTTTAATTCCCTCAACTGGGAATATCCATTTAAAACTTTAGCATTATTTGAATTTCCTCCTCCCTTCATCTTATTACTAAAAAACATATATATTAATAACGTAACCTATATTAAATTAGGTCCTTTCACTTCAGACTCTATCCATATAACGAAAGGTATTAAACGAGGATGCCCCCTTTTTCCTATTTTATTTGCTTTGGCTATAGAAATACTTGCAGAAATAATGCGCAATAATCCAAGAATAAAAGGAATAGAAGTCTATGACCAGTACATATCTAAAATGCTTTTTGTTAATGATATTTTATTAGCCCTATCAAACTCCAGAGAGTAATTAGGAGAGCTAGAAGAAGTAATGGATACATTTTATAAGATTTCAGGTCTACACTTTAATAGATCAAAATCAAAATTTCTATCTTTAAATAAGAAAAAAAGAACTACAAGTTGCAGATAAATCCATCATAGGAAAACTTACGCTAAATTATTTAGGAATAGTGTTATGCAAAGATATAAACAAAACAATATTAATAAATTATAAAAACCTTATTGAAACAAAAATATATATAGAAAAGTGGAACAAAATTATATTAACTTTTGAAGACGGATTGCAATTAATAAAAATGGTCTTATTGCCAAAAATACTATATGTAGCATTAGCAATGCAGTTAATTCCTGAAAGATGCATTCTTAAAGAAATAAACTTTTTTATGGTATCTCAAAAAGAATAGAGTAGCTCTAACTCATCACATTAGACCATGGAAACAAGGAGGATTGAACTTCCTAGAAATAGAAACGTACATAAAAGCATCTGTGCTTAAAACTACAATAAACTGGATAAACCCAAATTATTTTGCCAACTGGAAAGAATTAACAACAGCTATATTAACACATGAATTTAATCTGTTAAAAGAATTAACAACTGCTATATTAACAAATGAATTTAATCTGTTAAAAAAATGTTAATAGTAGAAAAATCAAACAAACCCTGGTGCATACTATGCATAAGTATACAATATAATATAACAAAACCTTCTAAAACAACACTGATTAATCATTACATCAATTCATTTAGGAAACTTATGAATGCAAACAGAGCTAAAACTTTGGTTTGACCTTTTAACCCCATTTATCATCACTAAGAACTTTCCTCACAAAATATATAGGGAAACAATAACCTCCTGGGAACAAAATGGATTCAAATATATAGGGAAACAATAACCTTCTGGGAACTAAATGGATTCTTATGCTGGTTTCAATGTATAAATAAATTAAATGTTTTAGATATACATATGATAAAAACTGCTTACAATATTCCAACACAGGACTGGTTAACCTTACAAAGCATTCTAATGTACACTCAAGATTTATGCAGATTAATAATTCCTCATTTAAAGATATTCCAAATCTAATAAGTTTTCTGTATGAATTTATATATAATAGTTGCGAAAAGAAAAATTCCATTTCAAATTTATATAAAGAGTTATTAACATATAAATCAATTCCCAAACCATCAAATTGGCAGTTCTTAACAAAAGGTCAGTCATTGCAGTTAGTATCTTACTATCAGTTAATTACACCTCTAACACACAGTACTGGAAAATATTTAACTGGAAATACTTACGTAGAGCATTTTTAACACCAGATAGAATTAAAAAGATCAGTACTACTACAAATGTTTTTTGCTGGAGGTGTGAAAAGTCAAATAAAGCAGACTGGATTCATATTTTTTATGAATGTAAAAAAATTAAATCATATTGGAATGGAATCAATCATTTTTTTACAAGCTTTATTTAATGAATCCTTTACCTTAACTAAAGTATTGATTATACTAAATGTAAATGAAGGTCCCTATCTGAATAAGACACATATGTATTTGTTATGGACAATACTTGCTATATTTAGGAAATGTGTAACCAGAAGGTAGAATTCAAGTACACCCCCAACCTTGGAAGAATTCTACACTTTACTGAAGACAACTGCATCGATGGAAATAAAAATCAAAGAACTGTAAATCTATCCCAGGCCATTGGTAAATAATCTTTGGAAGAAAGTTATATCTTTTTTGGACACTCTGCAATAATCAATATTGTATCTCTGATAACTGATCTGTTAATTCTATATTTAATAACATATAGTGTATATAATTAAAAGTCAGGCTATTGCAAATATTGTATATAGTTTAACATGATATTTAAACCTATTATGTAAATGTTATTTTAATTGAAAATAAAAAAAATATTTGAGGGGAAAAAAAGCAAACTTTGAGATGACTGCTTTTTGTAGAAATTGCAATTTATAATTCCGAGTCTTTTTTTCATTTAATCAGAAACTTTCAATTCATTCTGGTGGTTAATGATGATTGCTAGATGTATTTCACGGCTATGCTGTCTTTTGAATGATGCCTTTGGAAGTGCCCCATGTGCAGCATTGCTGTAGTAATTCTGTGCAATGTAATTGTGAAAGTTCTTTAGTTTTCATCAAAGTGCCACTAATATCATGTAAAAAAGGGTTCTAAGTCAACTTTAGAGTATTGGGTACATTTAAATACAACTAACATTATAGTATGGGAAAGGAAGGGATAATTTTGCTGAACCATATAGTGATTTACAGACCGTTCAAGTAACATTCAATGAGCACATTGCATGGAACAATGAGATTAAGTTAACAAGTAACATCCAGTGAGCACATTACAGGGAACAATGAGATTAAGTTAACAAGTAACATCCAGTGAGCGCATTTCATGGAACAATGAGATTAAATTAACAAATAACATTCAGTGAGCGCATTGCATGGAACAATGAGATTAAGTTAACAAGTAACATTCAGAGAGCACATTGCATGGAACAATGAGATTAAATTAACAAATAACATTCAGTGAGCACATTGCATGGAACAATGAGATTAAATTAACAAATAACATTCAGTGAGCACATTGCAGGGAACAATGAGATTAAATTAACATGTAACATTCGGTGAGCACATTTCATGGAACAATGAGATTAAGTTAACAAGTAACATTCAGTGAGCACATTGCAGGGAACAATATAGCAATAACCCACGCCTGGGTGTGGGTAATGCTGGATTTACCCACGGTTGGCGTGGTTTGGTCACGAGGGCGAAGCCCGAGTGGCCAAACAAAGCCAACCGTGGGTAAATCCAGCATTACCCACACCCAGAAGTGGGTTATTGCTATTATACAATGACATTATTTAAGAAAAAAAATAATTACTTTTCTTAAATAATGGCATTGTATAATGCCTCCTTGCTGCCCTTCTGCAACTGTCTGGTATTCTGCGGCAGTTCTGATGGACTGCGCATGCGTATGCCTACGCAGTACATCAAAGCTGTGGGCAAAAGCAACGGAGAAAGCAAGATCTCCGTTGCTTTTTACTGTTTCGCTATGTTAAATGGGTTTAACATAGCGAGACAGCTTTAAAAAAAGCAACAGAGAATCTCCGTTGCTTATTTTAAAGCTGTCTCACTATGTTAAACCCATTTAACATAGCGAGACAGTTTTGAAAAAAGCAACGGAGAAAGCAAGATCTCCATTGCTTTTTACAAACTGTTTCGCTATGTTAAATGGGTTTAACATAGCGAGACAGCTTTAAAATGAGCAACGGAGATCTCCATTGCTTATTTTAAAGCTGTCTCACTATGTTAAACCCATTTAACATAGCAAGACAGGTTTAAAAAAAAAAAAGCAACGGAGAAAGCAAGATCTCCGTTGTTTTTACACACTCTCGCTATGTTAAAGGAGTTTAACATAGCGAGACAGCTTTAAAAAAAGCAACGGAGATCTCTGTTGCTTTTTTTAAACCTGTCTCACTATGTTAAACTCATTTAACATAGCGAGACAGTGTTTTAAAAAAGACTTATACTAATGGAAAAAGTCCAGGCGACCGGACCTTTTTCCAAAAGTATAAGTCGATTTACAACATGCACGCTGACCAATCAGCGTGCACATTTTGGAATATTAATGGGGGGTCATGGTATAATGAGATTAACATATAACATTCGGTGAGCACATTTCATGGAACAATGAGAATAAGTTAACGTAACATTCAGTGAGCACATTGCATGGAACAATGAGATTAAATTAACATGCAACATTCAGTGAGCACATTTCATAGGACAATGAGATTAAATTAACATGCAACATTCAGTGAGCACATTTCATGGAACAATGAGATTAAGTTAACATGCAAGTTAAATTTTTGCCATTTAGAATTGCAAGTCGCTTGCTGGGTTATAATGCACTGAAGTTCAAATTAGAATATGGAAGCTCAGTATGGGAACCATGTAAGCCAAAAACAGTAAAGCAGACCAAAATTGTCAGTCATACCAAACAAAAATAAATTATCTTCATTTCTAGTTGTACAAGGAAAGATTAATAAATGTAAATAAGTGCTAGTATTATGACAACAGTATGCAGGCCGTATTACATCTGAAACAGTTAAGACTCCAGAAGTATTAAAGAAGTTAGACCTATGTGTTATATAATTAACCCAGAATTTTTGAAAAAGTGTAATATGGCTGCAGATGTCTTCATGTGCCACAGTAAAAACTAATAAATGGTTCATCAAAATAGTCAGAAACTGGAAGAAGTTAAATCAAGGCATTAGAACTGATAGGATGGGTTAGATGATTTATGGGTGAAAACAGATACATACATTTGATGGCTAAATTTTCCATCATCTCAGTGAAAGAAATTAAATGAAATGAGTGAATTGATACTATAGAAACTAAGGAAATCGGTCCTGTGTTTAAGCATGGGCTTCAGAAGGCTACCACATTAATGATGACTGCAGAATATACAACTACAGTTATATTTTTTATTTATTTATTTTTATTTTATTTGCAGTTGGTTTACCAGGATAGTCCATTGGGCCAAAAGAACCCGTTTTCAATGGAATCCTGGGGAGAAAAGCTCCAAAAACAATTAGCAAGGTTACAATAAGGTATTTAGTTTCAATTATGCAATTCCTATGGACTTGGAAATATGGTAGACTAGTGTACAAACATATACAAATATTACAATCTTGTATCGCTGAAAACAATTTACAATATTGAAACTGAGAGGCTTTTACAACTTAGGGTGGGTTACACTGGAGATGTTTCATACATTCAGGATGAGTAGCTTAATACAATCAAGAGAAAGGTATATGAGCTGACATAAAACCTTTCAATATAGAAACAGAGAACCTTTTCCATCAGAGGGTATATTTACACTCAGGTACCTTTAAGTATTCAGAAAAAAGCTAATACAAACAAGAGCAAGATCTATGAGTTTAGGAGAGTAAGTAGAAATTCTCATTATGAATAGGGGAGGAGAAGTGAACATTCTCAGTATGAGGAGATTATGTTGTGTGGGAGCAGGAGCATTCCCATTGGGAAATTAGGTGTGAGTGAAGGGATTTTTTGAATGAGAAGTGATTTGTGATGGTACGAATGGATTGGGGGTAAGGAGTTCCAGAGATGAGCAAGACTGTAGGATAAGAGATTTTTTCCAGGGGGACGAATTGGTTTATACAGTTCAATTAGGTTTTGGTTGTTAGATCTTAGTATTCTGTCAGGGAGGTGCATTTTTAAGGTAGAGGAAAGGGAGGGGCAGAGGGAGGGATTGAAGATGAGCTTGTGTGCAAGAGTTAGTTGGACGTAGGTGAGGTGATTGGGTAGTTCTAACCATTTTAGTTTGTGGAGAGCTGAACAGTGGTGTGAGGAGGACTTATGGGAGGTAGCAAACTTGGCAGTTTTGTTATAGCAAGAGGAGAGTTGTGTTTTGAGAAGATTGTAGGTTAGTTAGAAGTGGGGCTCCATAGAGGAGGGATGGGATGAGAAATGTGGTAGATAGGGTGAGTTTGGTGGAGGGTGTAAGATAACGATTCTGTCTGTAGAGCATGCCGTGTTTTTGGTGGGGGTTTTTTATATTTAGTTGAAGATGGGAATTGAATTCAAGCTGACTATTAATTTGGACCCCAAGTAATTTGGCCTCGGATACCAGTTCTAAGGGTGTATTGTTGTGACTAGTAATAGTGAAATTACTTGGATTGAAAAAGGTAGTGTTAGAGGGGGTGAATGCCAGTACTTTGGTTTTGGAGGCATTGAGTACAAGGTGATTTGTTTACATCCATTGTTCGGTGGTTGAGAATGCATCTTGAGTAAGCTTTAGCACTGTGGGGATGGAGGTAGAAGAGCAGATTATAGTTGAATCATCTGCGTATTGGATAATTTTAGTTGAAGGGATAGAGTTATGGAAATCATTTATGAATATATTGAAAAGCAGGGGACCCAGTATAGATCCTTGGGGAACACCGGTTGGGGTGATGATGAAAGGGGAGGTGGCTTTTTTCCATCTCACTGCCTGATATCTATTGGATAAGTAGCTAGTGAACCAGTTCAGAGAAGAGGGTGACAAGTTAAGCTTGGAGAGTTTAGTTAATGGTAAATTGTGGGAGATAGTATCAAAGGCTTTAGGCTTTAGAGAGGTCTAGTAGGAGGGTAGAGACAATGTGTCCTGTGTCCCGGGCTTTGTTCACAGCTTCCAGGAAGGAGAGTAGGGCGGTCATAGTACTGTCTTGGTCTGAAACCATGTTGTGTTGGAGTTAGTAGGTTATTGTCTAAGAGGTATGGTAGGAGTTGTAGGTGAATACACATTTCTAAAAGTTTAGAGATAGGAGCTAGAATAGTGATGGGACGGAAATTAGTAATATTGTGATTAATGCCTCCTTTGTGCAATGGAACAACAAAAGCCTTTTTCCAGATTTGGGGTACCGAGCTTTCTTGAATGGAATGGATGATTAAAATGCTGATGGGGTAGGCAATGGCTTCAGCTGCTGTACTGAGAAAGTAAGAAGGAATGTTATCAGAGGCATTAGAGCATGGTTTTAGTTTCTGCAGTAGCTTTTTTATGGTGGATGTGGTTATAGGTTTTAGTGAGAATGGTGGGGGGAGGAGGCGAGAATTTGAGAATGTTGATGGAGTGGAGATAGGGGGATGAGCAGTGGTGAGGGGTGAAAAGTTGGTAGGGGAGGATTGGGGTGTAGTGGGGGGTATGGTGGGGGTTGAATATGAAAAGGATGAGGTTCGTTTGGAGGAAGAATCAATGAAGAAGGTGTTGAATTGAGTGGCCAAGTCTGTCAGGAGTGTTACGGTCTGGGCTCGGGTTATCTGGTTTGTTGGGATTGGGGAGGGTAGACATGCATTTCCAAAATTTTTGAGGGTTTTTTTGTTGTTTTGGATTATGGAGAAGTAATTTTGTCTATCGGAGATGATACATTTTTTTACTTTGTTTCTGAGTGTTTTGTATTCGTTATGGGCTAGGGGAGCCCTATGTTTCTGATATGATGACCATGCCTTATCTCTAAGGTGCATAGTTACTAGTGTGTTTTTTGTTAGCCAAGGGGTGGTTTTGTTTTTTATTCATTTTGTTTTTATGGGGGCTTGTTGCTCTAAGAGGTTTAGAAAAGTTGAGCTAAAGTGGGCAACAGCCTGTTCTAGGGGTAGAGTTTTTATGGTGTACCAGTTGATTGCTTTTAGAGAGTTGGAAAAGGTAGTGGGGTTAAAGTTTTTTTGGCAGCAAGTAGTGATAAAATTGTGAGTAAGATGTAGGGGTGAAGTTAGTCGGTGTGTGAATGTGGGCAAGTGGTCACTAAGGGAATCAGGCAGGGTGCCACTATGTGAGAAGTAATGAGGGTGGGAGACTAATATCCAGTCTAGGATACTAACACTGGTGAGGTTTTTTGAGGGCCAAGTTATGGAGTTGATCAGTTGAGAAAAGTTGTAAAGATTAATGTTGTGGATTTGTGGGAGACTGTATTGCAGACCAATTAATATTCATGTCACCCATAAGTATAGTTTCATTGTTAATGTTATTGGAAAGCCAGGAGAGGATATCTTCTAGTGTAGAAATATTGTTGCCTGGGGGGATGTAGAGGGAGGCTATGTATATGTGTTTGTGTTTATTTACTTGAAGCAGAGCCAGGAGTAGTTCTGCAGTATTGAATTGGGGAGTTGGTATGTTGTAAGGGGTAACTGTTAAGGAGGATAGGTATAGAAGGGTTACTCCACCTCCTTTTTTGTTTGTTCTATCTTTTCTGATTATAGAGTAGTTGGGTGGAATTATTTCTGAATCTTTTATATGAGGTTTTAACCAAGTTTCAGAGATGGACAATATACAAAACAATGATTCCAGCCAAAGTCCAATGCCAGGAAGGCATTTTATTTTGTATAATGCAGGTAAAAATCAAACAGACAGTTTCATTGATACAAGTTTCATGAGATTTCGCATAGATTGTCACTTTCTAAGCTTGTAGTTTGCATTCCTTTATCAGTTTGCCCATTAAAGTCTGCTACAGTATTGTGAATTACTAGGCATCATTTAATGCACATACTGGTTTTACTTAATATCTCTTATATAAAGATGGAAGGAATTCAACTTTTCATCTAAATTTGGGAAAGGTAGTGCTTGCAAATTAAAAATCAAAGGTTGCCTTTTTAGATCTAAATTATCATTTTTAGATACAGATAATTAGTTCCCCAAAACAGTTAGTTTTTATTAGACTCCAGTGAGTGTTTTCCTCTATATGATTGCATAAAGCAACAGACCTTTTGCTTTAAATTTATGATATAATTTTAGTAATTCGAGTTTTTAGTATTGTACTCCATTTTACAACATTAAATGCCTTATAAAGTTAGCCCAGAAGGGGGTTAGAATCCCTCTAGTGCCAAAAAATATGTGATATAAAGGGGTCACTGCCACCAAACTGTGATGACCAATCTTGGCTAGCACCAGAGGGACGGTCTCTTAAGTCATGCCTCTGATGCCTAACAGACTAAAGTTCAAGACTTGTACACAAGTTCAATTCACAGAATGCAATCTGCATTGCTGCCCTGGAAGTGACTTTTCAACATCCACTCTCCAGATTAGACTGCATACAGGCCATTCTCTGTCTGACCCACAGTGTCTTCCAGTTCACCTTACCAATGATAACTGCCTTTCATGAAAAATATTTTTACACAGACATGCACACAATTCCTAGAAAAGCTGGCAGAATTCCCCAATTACGTACAGCTTTCCTTCTGGTACAGTAGTACTGCCACCACTCTGGAACTGGCCAAAATACCTCCAGTTACCTGCTACTCTTAATTCAGGATAATATAGAGTCAATCACCTTAATATTTTTAGATCCAGATGATGTAGCCAAGTGTAGATGGGAGTAATGGGATTCATAGCTTGTTTACCAGAGGTAAACGAGAACCCTGTCTAATAATAAAGAACAATACATATTTAATAAAGACCAGTTTCAATAGCTTAAAATTAAGTAAGCCTTGGTTAAACAGGCATTTTTAAAGTTACAGGTTAAATATGCAAAGGAATGAAATTGAGCACATTGAAAATAAAATAACATTCAGTTATATTGGATAGAGTATATACAGAACATCTGATCTACAGAGAGCTAGACCTCGTAACTATTTTTTATTAAGAAATACCAGCCATGAATAATCTGTGTCAGAGAAAATATTAGGAATACTCGGGCAGTCCTTTTCCACAGCTACATCACCAAGTTAGTCCAAGCAAAGACCAAATTCATACATTTCAGTCCCTCAGTTGTGCTCCACATCATTTTCTCTAAAAGGAGGCATTATGTCAGCTTTTCCTTAGTTATTTTGCTTACCCACAGCAAATGTAGGTAATCTATTTTTGCCACCTGTAAAGAATTGGGGTTTAACTTGAGCAGCCCAGAGGCAATAGAGAGCACTAGTGCAGGAGATGTTAACATACATTTCTAAACTGTCTTCATTTGAATGTCTGCTTTCTTTTCAGTTAATGATGTTGATTATAGCTCATGAATTGTTAACAAAGGAGGTACAAGCACTTAAGGAAATTACTTTCTTTGAAATTTCATGTCCTTTTGTATTCAATAAGAGAAAAGGTTACACATTACTGGACCATAGGAAACACATTTTGCGGACTAAATGTGTCATTAGTTGGAAATGAGAAAAGGGAGAAACAACATGTACTTCCAAATTAATTTTCCTTAACCCGGTATCATCCCTGGCAGTACAAGAATTACAAATACAGGCAGCCATGTATGTGAAATTTGGGTGCTGTTTTTGATAAACTGCTTTGGGCTAATGTTTTAACATTGACTTACAAATATGATAAACGTGGTATTTGGTTCAAATGTTAGCATCACCTATAATATGTAACCAAATAATTACATTTCCATCTGTAAATGCCAGTTTGTCCATAAGTTGATGTCAGTCTTTCTTTGTTGTCATGTACAATGCACTTTTGGGTGGCAGAAATCTAACAACATTTCATAGTTTCATAGTATAGTACTAGGCTATCTGCCCTGGGGCATTTGTAAGCCTAGCCATAGTGATGTGGCTTTTGCCACCCCATGAAATGGTACAAAAATATGCAGAATAAATCTAGACTACTGTGCCTCTGTCTAGTAGTGACACAATGAAGGTCCCCTTGTATAATAGAATTAGTTTACTGTGCCCCTGTCTAGCAGTGACACAGATGTGTGACCCCTGGGATAAACTTACGATCTCCCATCCACTCATCAAGATTTCTCTTGAAGAGAGTCAGTGAGGGGCTCTGCCTAATACGAACTGGGATCCTGTTCCAAAGCATGGGAAGCCTCTGGGTTATGAATCTATCCCTCCAGCATGTCCTATTCATACTTGTGCCGAGGTTTAAGTCTTTAGCTCTCGTGGTCCTGATGGATTTGGATTTTTTGAGGTGGAGCATGTCCATCAGATCCTGATTGGACATGGCCTTGTACGTCAGGCAGAGATCACCTCTGAGCAGGTGGTATGCTACTGAATAGAGCTGACATTTCTTTAGTCTGGCAGAATAAGACATATGTTGGAGACCCTTGATCCTTTTGGTGAGGTACTTTTGTGGTCTCTCCAGCTGTTGCAAATGCCGGGTGAGGTACATACCAAATGGGGCATTGTACTCAATCATGGGTCTGATGAGGGAGGAATATAGGGGTACAATGACATTCTTGGATCTGGATGTGAATCCCTTCATGATGAGGTGTGCAAGGTAGAATGTTTTTCTAACCACTTTGGCAACGTGGGTGTCAAATGAGAGGTAGCTGTCTACTTGGGTCCCTAGGTCTCTTACTTTTTCTGTACTCAGTGGATTGCTGTCTGTGATAATTTGTGGGTACTTTGTTTTTTCCAAAAGGGATGACTATACATTTTTTGGCATTTAGTTTAAGGCCGTGACTATGGCACCAGTTGTCCGTTTCAGTGAGGCCTTTTTGTAGGATGCGTGTGTCTGCTGGTGTATCGACTATGGCACCTAGTTTGCCGTCATCTGCGAACTTTGTCAGCCACAGCCCTCCCATGTTTGCTTTAACATCTGAGAAATAAATAACTTGGTCTGCGCTAAGTGTTCCTTGTCCCTTTTATTCACATCCTTCAGACAGCTATTAAAACAACTGTAACTCAGCCCTACTCAAGAATTATTCTTGACAGACAAATGTATCTCCTGAACCCCAGCTGGATTACAAATGCATTTAGAACATTTAATTTGTATTAAGGGATTTCTATGGTATGGATTATTAACATTTAATAGCATATTTGTTGTACAACCTTTGTTGAAAACATCTGTCTTGAGAAACTTGTATGCTTGTATACAAAGGGGGATACATCATTGTAGTTCCGAGTTAAACACATTTGAAATCAGAAATGAAAATTCTAAGGACTGTATTTGTTACCCTTTGAACTTTGGAACTGTGATTATTCAAGGGAATATGTTTCAAGTCATAGCCAGTGTATTTTGAAGTATTAGACTCATAGAAGGTTACTAGGCTAACACTCCCAGGGCTTTAAGCCAGCTATTCATGCCCCAATTTTCCCAATTATCAGTGCTCAAATACTACAATAACTTTTATATATGCCTGTGCCTTAGGTCATCTCAAGTACTACAATAACATTTATATATGCCTGTGCCTTAGGTCATCTCAAGTACTACAATAACTTTTATATATGCCTGCGCCTTAGGTCATCTCAAGTACTACAATAACTTTTATATATGCCTGCGCCTTAGGTTATCTCAAGTACTACAATAACTTTTATATTATATATGCCTGCGCCTTAGGTCATCTCAAGTACTGCAATAACTTTTATATATGCCTGCGCCTTAGGTCATCTACAGTACTACAATAACTTTTATGTATGCCTGCGCCTTAGGTCATCTACAGTTCACCCCCATCCAGGGTTGAAGTTGGGATTTGCCATCCATTCATCCAAATTGTTTGAATAGACTTAAGGAAGAGCCCTGTTTCACATGAGTGGGGAGTCTATTCCAGAGAAGGGGTGATCTCTGAGACACATACCTGCTCCCTTCAACATGTGTTTGTCACAGTGAAGTTTATATTTATTTATTATTTATTTATTTTAGATGCTTAAATCAGGTAATTCTAGTGCTGTTTGTAAAGCAAATTTGTAGCAGAGTGGAAAATGCTTTGTAGGTTAGGTGTAGATCACTTCTCTGTAGTCTGTAGACCAAGTAGAGTGACAGGACTTTGAGGTAATCCACATAAGACATATTATTTACTCCTTGTTTTCTTTTAATGAAGAACCTCTTTGACCCCTGTTGCAAATGCCTGGTCAGGTACATGCTGAAGTTTGAATTATACTTGGTTACTGATTTAATAAGAGTTGCATATAGTGAAACTATAACCTCCTTAGATCTGGATGCCATGCTCTTGGTTATAAGCTGTGCCACAAAGAAGGATTTTCTCACCATCATGGACACATGGTGATCGAAATTTGTTACTGTCAATCTGATTTTCCAATTCCCTTGCCACTGGGTCTGCTCTTATAGGAGTGCATTCAATGTTGTCCTCTTCCCAAAGGGCATAATCATGCATTTGTTTCGCACTGAGTTTAAGGCCATGGCTCTAACACCAGTTATGTACCTGTGAACGACCCTGCTGGATAATATTTACATATTTGGGGGATTCAGTGACTACTTCCACCTTGCAGTCACAAGCAGATTTTTTCACCCAAAAGCTCTCTACATTTGCCTTGACTTCACAAAAGTATATTCCAAACAGGGGAGGTCTTAGCCAGGTCATGGTAGGCAGTATGCACTATGTTTTCCTTATCCATGGCTCTAGTGACCTTTCCCAAAGAAATTATTTAGCAGGCATCACCTGCCCTTGGTGAAAATGAACCAGGATGGCTGCAGTGTTGGGCATCACCTGCCCTTGATGAAAATGAACCAGGATGGCTGCAGTGTTGGGCATCACCTGCCCTTGATGTAAATGAACCAGGATGGCTGCAGTGTTAGGCATCACCTGCCCTTGATGAAAATGAACCAGGATGGCTGCAGTGTTGGGCATCACCTGCCCTTGATGAAAATGAACCAGGATGGCTGCAGTGTTGGGCATCACCTGCCCTTGATGAAAATGAACCAGGATGGCTGCAGTGTTTGGCATCACCTGCCCTTGAGGAAAATGAACCAGGATGGCTGCAGTGTTGGGCATCACCTGCCATTGATGAAAATGAACCAGGATGGCTGCAGTGTTGGGCATCACCTGCCCTTGATGGAAATGAACCAGGATGGCTGCAGTGTTGGGCATCTCCTGCCCTTGATGGAAATGAACCAGGATGGCTGCAGTGTTGGGCATCACCTGCCCTTGATAAAAATGAACCAGGGTGGCTGCAGTGTTGGGCATCTCCTGCCCTTGATGAAAATGATCCAGGATGGCTGCAGTGTTGGGCATCACCTGCCCTTGATGGAAATGAACCAGGATGGCTGCAGTGTTGGGCATCACCTGCCCTTGATGAAAATGAACCAGGATGGCTGCAGTGTTGGGCATCACCTGCCCTTGATGAAAATGAACCAGGGTGGCTGCAGTGTTGGGCATCTCCTGCCCTTGATGAAAATGATCCAGGATGGCTGCAGTGTTAGGCATCACCTGCCCTTGATGAAAATGAACCAGGATGGCTGCAGTGTTAGGCATCACCTGCCCTTGATGGAAATGAACCAGGATGGATGCAGTGTTAGGCATCACCTGCCCTTGATGGAAATGAACCAGGATGGCTGAAGTGTTGGGCATCACCTGCCCTTGATGGAAATGAACCAGGATGGCTGCAGTGTTGGGCATCACCTGCCCTTGATGGAAATGAACCAGGATGGCTGCAGTGTTGGGCATCACTTGCCCTTGATGGAAATGAACCAGGATGGCTGCAGTGTTGGGCATCACTTGCCCTTGATGGAAATGAACCAGGATGGCTGCAGTGTTGGGCATCACCTGCCCTTGATGGAAATGAACCAGGATGGCTGCAGTGTTGGGCATCACCTGCCCTTGATGGAAATGAACCAGGATGGCTGCAGTGTTGGGCATCACCTGCCCTTGATGAAAATGAACCAGGATGGCTGCAGTGTTGGGCATCACCTGCCCTTGATGAAAATGAACCAGGATGGCTGCAGTGTTGGGCATCACCTGCCCTTGATGGAAATGAACCAGGATGGCTGCAGTGTTAGGCATCACCTGCCCTTGATGAAAATGAACCAGGATGGCTGCAGTGTTGGGCATCACCTGCCCTTGATGGAAATGAACCAGGATGGCTGCAGTGTTGGGCATCACCTGCCCTTGATGGAAATGAACCAGGATGGCTGCAGTGTTAGGCATCACCTGCCCTTGATGGAAATGAACCAGGATGGCTGCAGTGTTAGGCATCACCTGCCCTTGATGGAAATGAACCAGGATGGCTGCAGTGTTGGATGATTTCCTGTCCTAGTTTCAGGACTATGATCATTCTTTCCACTGTCGTGCATACAAGATGAGTCAAACTAATGAAACTGTAGTTCTGGGGGAAACGGGCGTGATGAGTGAAGAATTTGGAGTTAAACTCATTGTCCAGAAAATCTGATGTATTTTCTGGTTCAGTATAGGGACCTGCATTTGTTATTGCATTGTTTAGTGTCCTGTTCAGGTTATGCACATCACTGATGTATCTTCTCGTTCATTATAGGGTGCTGCATTTATTACATTGTTTAGTGTCCCCTTCAGGTTACATACATCATTGATGTATCTTCTGGTTCAGTATAGGGGGCTGCATTTGTTATTACCTTGTTTAGTGTCCCCTTCAGGTTACGTACATCACGGATGTATCTTCTTGTTCAGGTTAGGGTGCTGCATTTATTAATACATTGTTTAGGGTCCCCTTAATGTTACATACACCACTGATGTATCTTCTGGTTCTGAATAGGGTGCTACATTTGTTATTACACTGTTGAGTGTTTCCCCTTAAGGTTACATACATCACTGATGTATCGTCCTGTTCAGTATAGGGTGGTGCATTTGTTATTACACTGTTGTGTCCCCTTAAGGTTACATGCATCACTGACGTATCTTCTTGTTCAGTGCAGGGAGCTGCATTTGGTATTATACTGTTGAGTGTTCCCTTTAAGGTTACATACATCACTGATTTATCTGCTGATTCAGTATAAGGGGCTGCATTTGTTACATGGTTGAGTGTCTCCTAAAGGTTACATACATCACTGATGTATCTTCTGGTTCAGTATAAGGCACTGCATTTGTTATTACACGGTTGAGTGTCCCCTTAGGGTTACATACATCATTGATGTATCCAGTGGTTCAGTATAGGGCTCTGCATTTGATTTTACATGATTGAGTGACTCCTTAAGGTTACATACATCACTGATGTATATTCTGGTTCAGTACAGGGCACTGCATTTGTAATTGCACAGTTGTATCCCCTTAATGTAACACACATCATTGAAGTACCTTTTGGTTCAGTATAGGATGCTGCATTTATTATTACACTGTTGAATGTCCCCTTAAGCTTACATGCATCACGGATGTATCTAGTGGTTCAGTGTAGGGCACTGGATTTGGTATTACATGGTTGAGTAACCCCTTAAGATTACATACATCACTGATATATCTTCTGGATCAGTATACGGCACTGCATCTGTTATTGCACAGTTGAGTATCCCCTTAAGGTTACATACATTACTGATGTATTGTCTGGTTCAATATAGGGTGCTGCATTTGTTATTACACCTTTGAGTGTCTCCTTAAGGTTGCATACATCACAAATGTATCTTCTGGTACAGTATAGGGCGCTGCATTTGTTATTACACTGTTGAGTGTCCCCTAAAGGTTACATACATCACTGATGTTTCTTCAGTATAGGGAGCTGCATTTGGTATTACACTGAGTGTTCCCCTTGAAGTTACATACATCACTTATATATCTTCTGGTTCAGTTTAAGGGACTTCATTTTGTTATTCCATGGTCAAGTGTCTCCTTCTGGTTACGTACATCACTGATGTATCTTCTGGTTCAGTATAGGGAGCTGCATTTGTTATTACATTGTTTAGTGTCCCCTTCAGGTTACGTACATCACTGATGTATCTTCTCGTTCAGGTTAGGGTGCTGCATTTGTTGTTGCATTGTTTAGGGTCACCTTAACGTTACATACATCACTGATGTATCACCCTGTTCAGTATAGTGTGCTGCATTTGTTATTACACTGTTGTGTCCCCTTAAGGTTTCATACATCACTGATTTATCTTCTGATTCAATATAAGGGGCTGCATTTGTTATTACATGGTTGAGTGTCTCCTAAAGGTTACATACATCTCTGATGTATCTTCTGGTTCAGTATAGGGCACTGCATTTGTTATTGCACTGAGTCTCCCCTTAATTTATTTTATTTTACATTTATTTACCGGGTGGTCCGACCTGGATATGTCAATTTTCAGTGGAGGCCTGGGGAGAAAAGCTCCAAGTTAGTTTATTACATTACATTAATAACATTTACAAATTAAACAAGCCAACAATGTCTGGTGAAAATGAAACGATATATATACACAATATTGTCCCCCTATCTATATTACCATGTGTTTTTGTTTTAGAAGAGGGGCAATTGAAATATGGTCATTAATGCCAGATAAATTCCTGGCATTTAATCTAAGCTGCCATTTAGTCTCACGCAACTCTAAAACATTTTTCAAATCACCCCCTCTTTCGTTTATTACCCTATCTATAATAAAAAAAAAACTTCTTGAAATTTTGACAAACTGTGGAATGGTTGTATAAAGCACTACTTAACTTCTTATTTTTGATGTCCCTCACATGCTCGGCTATTCTATCCTTTAACCTACGTATAGTTTTTCCTATGTAGAAAGCCGAGCATGTGCTGCAAGTTGCAATGTAAGCCACATATGTAGTAGTACAAGTACCTCGTCCTCTTCTAAAACAAAAATACAGGGTAATATAGATCGGAGGACAATATTGTGTATATATATTGTTTCATTTTCACCAGACATTGTTGGTTTTAACATAGGATTTTTGATAAATATTTTTACATATTTGAATTTAATATATTTTAAAAGCTAGTATGTATTAAACATTTTTAATTGTCTATTAATTAAGCTCAGAGCAGTAATGAAAAATTATGATGTCATAGGTTAAAAATGTATTTAAGAGGAAGTGTGGTGTAAAAATGGTGACTCTGATGAAGCCTGTGAATTAAAGGTGAAAGCGCTTAGTCTACCATTGTGTCCGAATAAAGCAGCATTTTTCGTGGTTACCAATGTGGTGCATCCTTTTAATTTTTTGCTTGTTTAGTTTACTTTTACTTCGCCCCTTGTGTGCTGAAGCATTGTTTTTTTCTGTTTTAACATTTATAAATTGACATAGTTCACAGTCTTCAGTAAGGTTACAGACATTTATAGAACATGGTAGGCAACTGAGAGTTTCACACAGATAAGGACTTTATCCCGTAACGAGCTCTAGATAGGCCACAAAGAAAAGTCTTTCACATTTTGAGTGAAATGACAGATTTAATTATGCAAGATATCCAATACCAGAGGGTGGGTGTTCGGTTATGAGCAGGGCATTACAAGTGTAGTTTGAGGCGTTTTTTGAACTGGGTTAGAGAGTAGAGTAGGTTCAGCAGGTAGAGTTCCACATTTTGCCTACAGAGTTGACAAATAGAGAGTCACCAGCCACATTTATGGTTTTGGTTGTTTTAACCAACAGTTTGTCTGCAGAGCGCAGTGACTTCCGGTTTCTGTAGGGATTAATGATCTTGTTTAATGCTGGTGTCTTGTCAGGGTGGTTTAGAACTTTGGGGGTATTATAAGTTGGTTGTATTTCAGAAGACTAGTCCATTCAAGCCAACCTATTTAAGTTGATGCAGTAGTGGGTCCTAAAGGTTGCACCTGTAGAAAATCTAGCAATATGGATGTAACAGCTTGCAAGTTTGCTAATAGTGGTCTTATTAAAGTTAGTGATAAGGTTACGTACATCACAGATATACAGTATCTTCTGGTTCAGTAGAAGATGCTGCATTTGTTATTACACTGTTGAGTGTCCCCTTAAGGATACATACATCACTGATGTTTCTTCTGTTTGAGTACAGGGCACTGCCTTTGTTACTACAACGTTGAGTGTCTCCTTAAGGTTACATACATCACTGATGTATCTTCTGGTTCAGTATAGGGCACTGCATTTGATATTGCATGGTTGAGTGTTCCCTTAAGGTTACATCACTGATGTACAGTATCTTCTGGTGCAGTATAGGGTGCTGCGTTTGTTATTAACCTCTTGAGTATCCCCTTAAGGTTACATACAGCATTGATGTATCTTCTGGTGCAGTATAGGGTGCTGCGTTTGTTATTAACCTCTTGAGTATCCCCTTAAGGTTACATACATCACTGATGTATCTTCTGGTTCAGCATAGGGCTCTGCATTTGTTATTACAAGGTTGAGTGTTTTCTTAAGGTTAAGGGTGGGAGGTTGGCATAATGGTTAAGGTGTTTACCTTACAGACACAAGGTGCAGGGTTTGATTTTCACATGGGGTAATTGGCTAGGCTTGAAATGGCTCACAAGGGCAGTTAGGCTAGTTCTAAGCTATGAACCTACATCATGGATGTATCTTCTGGTTCAGTATAAGGCACTGCACTTGTTATTACACGGTTAAGTGTCCCCTTAAGGATACATACATCACTGATGTATCTTCTAGTTCAGTACAGGGCATTGCATTTATTACACTGTTCAGTGTCCTCTTAAGGTTACGTACATCACTGATTTTTGTTTTATTTTACATTTGTTTACCGGGAAAGTCTGACTGGAACAAGGTCCATTTACAGCAGAGGCCCGGGGAGAAAAGCTCCATCACATAACCGTACAAATGCAACAAATGACAAAAACATTTCTGTACAGAGGCATATATACAATCAGAGCTCCATGTCTTTATATGACAACACATAATCCACGAATGACAGAAAATTTCTATGCAGTGGCATATATACAATCAAGGAGATTTCTTGTACCTTAGTTTGATTAGAGCAAGCTTGATATATAGACTGCAAAACTTTGAATTTTGTATTGGTAGTACAAAGCATAGAAATGAAGGAATGGAATCTGGAAAATAATGCTATTCGGGAGATATGTCATAATGTGAGAAATAGTTTGTAGAATAGTAGTTCCTGATAGGGAGTATTTCAGTAGTACAGAATAGCTGAGGTAAGCTGTGAGGAGATGAGGTGTAGCCAGTTAGGAGGAGAGCAGGAAAGATTTTCTGTGATACAGGGACAGAGCCATGATTGCAAGAGGTGTGACTTTAGTGATGTCTTAAATTGAGATGGATGCTGCAGAGGAGATACTTTGGGGGAGGTTATTCCATTCCCTAGCAATGGTGTGGAAGAACAGACTTTTCCCTGCAGTGTTGTTGGCTTTGATTATGCAAAGCAGGGTTTTGTTGGGTGAGCATAGAGGGCAATTTGCAGAATATTAATTTAGAAGCTAGTTTAGGGCTGGGGTTTTCCGAGGGATCCTTATGTTGAAGGTGAGGACTAATTGGTGATAGCTAATTAGCTGAGGGAGTTCTATCCACTTTAGTTGCTTCAGGGCAAGACACTGATGACTTCTAAAAGTAGAGTTGTTACCAAATTTTGCAATTTTATTGTAACTTGACTATAGTTTGTTTAGGTCTGTTTTCCTGATATGTATTAGGATTGGTGATGCATACATTAGGGTAGAAAGAGGTGGGTTTGGGCTAAGGAGATTCTATCTTGATCCGATAGGAACAGTTTGTGTTTGTATATGGTTCCTAGCTTCTTATGTACTTTTGTGATGGTTTGTGAGATATGGACATTAAAGTTTAGATTATCTGTTTCAACCCCTAGCAGCTTAATGTGAGGGGAGGAGGAAATTGTGGTCCCATTTTTGGAGGTGGTGATGAAGGTAGGAGGTGTGGATTTAGATTTATTGGAGGTAAAAAGGAGTAATTTGGTCTTGTTGGGGTTTAGAATGAATTGGATATCAGTAATCTATTGTTGCACAGAGCAGAAGGATTCTTGGGTAAGCTTTTGAAGCATGGTTATGGACGGGGCTGAGCAGATTAGGGTGGACTCATCTGCGTACTGCATAAGTGATGCATGCAGGGTGGAAGTATGTAGTTTGTTAGTGAAAATGGTGAATAGCAGAGGACCCATTATTGATTCTTGTGGGACGCCTATAGGAGTTGGTAATAGAGGAGATAGTGTACTTTGCCATTTAACTGATTGTTTTCGGTCAGAGATAGCTTCTAAATCATGTAGTAGTAGTAGAGGGGGTGAAGATACACTGATGTATCTTCTGGTTCAGTACAGGGCGCTGCATCTGTTACACTTTTGGGTGTCCCCTTAAGGTTACATACATCATTGATATATTTTGTGGTTCATTATAGGGTGCTGCATTTGTTATTACACTGTTGAGTGTCCGCTTAAGGTAACATACATCACTGATGTATCTTTTGGTTCAGTATAAGGCGTTTCATTTTTTTATTGCACTGTGTGTCCCCTTAAGGTTACATGCATCACTGATGTATCTTCTGGTTCCGTATAGGGTGCTACATTTGTTATTACACATTTGAATGTCCCCTTAAGTTTACATATATCACTATTGTATGTATTGTTCAGTAAAGGGCACTGCATTTGTTACACTGTTGAGTCTGCTTAAGGTTACATTCATCACTGATGTGTCCTCTGCTTCAGTATCAGGTGCTGCATTTGTTATTACATGGTTGTACATCACGGATGTATCTTCTGTTTCAGTATAGAGCACTGCATTTGTTATTACATGGTTGAGTGTACGCTTAAGGTTACATAAATCACTGATGTGTCTTCTGGTTCAGTACAGGGTGCTGCATTTATTATTGCACTGTTGTGTGTAACCCTTAAGGTTACATACATCACTGATTTATCTTCATTGTTCAGTATAGGGAGCTGCATTTGTTACTACACTATGGGGTGTTCCCCTTAAGGTTACATGCATCACTGATATATCTGCTGGTATAGTACAGGATGATGCATTTGTTATTAACTGTTGAGTATCTGCTTAAGGTTACATACATCACTGATATAACCCAGGTTATAATACCTTAAGGTTGGATAGAGTAGGCAGAAAAGGAGATGGGGTAGCCATACTCTTTAAGAATGCACATAACCTCCAACTCCTCCAGACTACACCCAAATTTCTAAATGCTGAAACCCTGTTTACTGTCCTTTCCATAAACAAAACTAAGAAAATCAATTTTCTTTGCTGCTATATACCCCGAGGTAACAACTCTCTCATTACAGAAGAAATCCTACACTGGACAAAAGATAACCTACCACAAGAAACTATCTTATTAGGTGACCTAAATACTGACTGGACAGCTTGTGATTGCAACAGCCCCACTAACCATATTAATCTACATGGGTTCTCTCAACTGATTGAAGAGCCCAGTGGAATAGATAAATCCAAAAAAAAAAATCTATTTTTGACTGGACTCTGATCAACTACTCCAAACAAAATTACCAGGTAGGTTGCCTTCCAGATGGTCTCAGTGACCACCTCCCCACATTCCTACTATGCAAACACTCCAACCTACCCAAACCCATTGTTTACAAACTAATACAAGATAACTGCAACCTTACCCCACATTATCTCAATACTGTTCTCAGCCACAGTAACTGGGAACCACTACAAACCCTTGGATTAGACCAGGCAATTGACTACTTTAATACTACTTTTATTAACATTCTTAACAAACTCGCCCCCAGTAGGAAAATTAGAGTGAAAACTAACTATGCACCTTGGCTAAGTAGGGACACTAGAGCCCTACTAAAAGCCAGAGATAATGCCTGGAAAATCTGGAAAAGAGAAAACACCACCAGTTCCAAGCAAAACTACCAACAGCTTAGAAATCAGGCCAAGGCTCAAACTAAACAAAATAAACAAAACTACTTCCTCAGTGCCCAAAACAAATACTAAAACAATCCACAAAAATTCTGGCATTCTATTAACTCCTTACTAAAACCAGGCAAAACCACTACTCCTGCTCCAGACTCTACAGGTAGTACATTAGACATAGCCACTCAATTTAACCACCACTTCACAAAATCCAACCAGGGTCTATCCAGCCAGCTAACCAATCATAGTCCATCACATACCCAAACCAATCAACCAGAAAAGACTCCCTCCTTTACTCTATCACCTGTCCCCCTCTACAGTTAAGAAACTCCTTCTAAAACTTAAACCCACCACAATGCAGCCAATAACTTACCTGCTACCTTCATAAAAAATGTCCTCTGACTCTTACCCCATCTCCATCCTAATCAACCACTCCATACTGAAATTGTATATTCCCAAACTCTGGAATGTATCTTATATTATTCCTCTTCATAAAGAGGGTAACTCCTCTGACTTCTCAAAATACTGACCCATTGCCATCTTATGCCCCCTATCTAAAATTCTAGTGAAATGCATCCATTTGCAAGTCATGAAATTCCTGAACACACATCAGCTCCTCTCTACCACACGACATGGCTTCCACCCTCATCACAGCATAACCACTGCTCTTCTTTCATTCTCTAATCTAGTTACCTTTACAGGAACAAGAACAAATGTACATCAGCCATTTTTGTGGACTTCTCAAAGGCATTTGACATGGTCTCTCACTCCATTCTGCTAGATTCTATAGCCTCACTATCTTTCACCCCATCTACCATAGCCTGGTTCAGAAGCTACCTATCTGACAGGCAACAATCTGTCCAATGGCAAGGAGCACTATCCCCCCAACTTCCAACTACCATAGGAGTCCCACAAGGCTCCATATTGGGCCCACTTCTCTTTTCTGCTTTCAAAAACAACCTGAATAGCTATACCCAGCATGGTACACTTATTCAATACGCAGATGATTCAGCCCTGATCTGCACTGCCTCATCTCCCACCATTCTACAGCAACTTACACAGGAAACCTTTAACTCTGTAGAAGAATGGATCTCAGGTATCCAACTAATCCTAAACCCCATTAAGGCAAAGCTACTACTATGTTTCCCTAACAAATCAAAAGCTCTCCTCTCCTTTTCCATCACCTCTAAAAACAGCACTACCATCCCCCCTTCTGACCACACCAAACCTCTTGGTATTGAAATTGACAACAATCTCCACTTTGATATCCACATCTCACAAACCATCAAATTGGCTCACAAAAAAATGGGCGCACTATATTGGCACAAAAACTCTCTCTCACACCAAGCAAGAATCACCCTAGCCCCAAGTCACCTTTTGTCCACACTGCTGTACACAACACCTATTTTCACCCATATTAGAAAAGCTGACCTAAACAAGCTAGAATCCTGTTACAATAAGATAGCCAAGTTTGCTACAAACTCCAGTTACAGAACACATCACTGTGTTGTACTAAAAGAACTAATATGTCTAGAGTTACCACAACTACTTAACTACCACCAGCTAGTTATTGGGGTCTATATCATGAAATCGAACTTCCAAAAAAGTCTAGCACTATAAGTTCGAACATGGAAGATCGAGTTCGGATAACATTGACACTACAAAACAGGGAAAAAATGTGCTGTTCCAAAAAACACACGCATAACACAATTGCAACAAACACCTTCAAAACCTACACTAAACCTAACATACACCACTATCCTTAACCCAGCCCTAACCCTAAAGTCTGTCACTGCTGCACACTAACCTGACCTGCGCCCTAACCCTGAAGTTCGTCACTACTGCACTCTTACCTGACCCGTGCTCTAACCCTAAAGTCCGTCACTACCGCACTGTTACCTGACCCGCTCCCTAACCCTAAAATCTGTCTCTACCCATTCCTACACTTACCTTGACCCAAAAATGCCAAAGCCACAGAAACTGCCAACTGAATTCTTTCCCTAGGAAAGAATTTGGGTTTCCACGGCTTCAACATTCTCAACTTTCGAACTACCTAGTTCGGCCTTCCGGTATTCTGCATTCTCAATGTTCGATTTCACGATGGGAACCCAGTTACTGCATATAACATCCTTAAGTACCCTGAAAAAAAAAAACATCTATATCCAATCTTCTTAGCCATTACACTGAAAATTGGCATGTCCGATCCAGTGACAAATTTCTCCTCTGCATCTCCAGGGCAAACAATACTGCAGGCAGAGTGCTCTTTTCCCACACCGTTGCTGAAAACTGGAATTCCCTCCCCCATTCTCTGACCACTGCCTCTACCACCCTACAATTCAAAAACTCCCTCAGATCACATCTACTAAACACCTGGTTATGTCCGTGTATCACTTAACCTTCACTGTCCCATCGCCCCCTTCTTTTTCCAACTTCCAAGCTACTCACTTTAACCCTCGACAGTATTAAACCAAGCCAATAACTCTGGCTATTAGTTGCTACATCAAATTGCGGGCAATTGCTCCTCTCTTTGCCGCAATCCGTATATACCTGCACATTAAATGGAATTCCTAACTTTTTCTCCTAGAAATACATACTTCGTTGATGTATCTTCCAGTTCAGTATAGGGTGCTGCATTTGTTATTAGACTGTTAAGTGTTCCCCTTAAGGTTACATACATCACTGATGTATCTTCTGGTTCAGTATAAGGAGTTGCATTTGTTATTACACTGTTGAGAGTCCCATACATACATCACTAATGTATCTACTGGTTCAGTACAGGGCACTGCATTTGTTATTACACTGGTGGGTGTCCCCTTAAGGTTACATACATCACTGATGTATCCAGTGGCTCAGTATAGGATGCGCTGCATTTGGTATTAGATGGTTCAGTGTCCCCTTAAGGTTACATATATCCCTGATGTATCTTCTGGTTGAGTATAAGGCATGGCATTTGTTATTACACTGTTGTGTCCCCTTAAGGTTATGTACATCACTGATGTATCTTATGGTTCTGCATAGGGAGCTGCATTTGTTGTTACACTGTTGACTGCTCCCCTTAATGTTACATACATCATGGATGTACAGTATATTCGGGTTCAGTATAAGGAGCTGCATTTGTTGTTACACGGTTGTGTCCCCACTTGAGGTTGCATAAACACTGATGTATCTTCCTTTTCGGTATAGGGCGCTGCATTTCTTATTACACTGTTGAGTGTCCCCTTGAGTTTACATACGTGACTGATGTATCTTCTGGTTCAGTATAGGGCACTGCATTTGTAATTGCATGATTGAGTATCCCCTTAAGGTTACATACATCACTGATGTATCTTCTGTTTCAGTATAATATGCTGCATTTGTTATTGCACTGTTCAGTGTCCTCTTAAGGTTACATACATTACTGATGTGTCCTCTGGTTCAGTACAGAGAAGTCACTGCATTTGTTATTACAAGTGTCTGCTTAAGGTTACATACATGACTGATGTATCTTCTGGTTCAGTGTAAGGTGCTGCATTTGTTATTACATGACTGAGTGTTCCTCTTAAGGTTACATACATCACTGATGTATCTTCTAGTTCAGTATAGGATGTTGCATTTATTATTACAATGTTGAGTGTCCCCTTAAGGTTAAGTACATCACTGATGTATCTTCTGATTCAATATAGGGTGCTGCATTTGTTACTACACTGTTGTGTCCACTTAAAGTTATGTACATCAGTGATGTATCTTCGGGTTTAGTATAGGGCGCTGCATTTGTTATTACACTGCTGAGTGTCCTCTTATGGTTACATACATCACTGATGTATCTTCTAGTTCAGTATAGGGCACTGGATTTGTTATTACACTGTCCCCTTAAGGTTACAAACATCATTGATTTATCCTCTGGTTGAGCATAGGGAGCTGCATTTGTTATTACACTGTTGAGTGTCCCTTAAGGTTGCATACATCACCGATGTATCTTCTGGTTCATTACAGGACACTGTATTTGTAATTGCACGGTTGAGTAACCCCTTAAGGTTACATACATCTGTGATGTATCTTCTGGTTCACTTTAGGGCACTGCATTTGTTATTACACATTTCAGTGTCCCCTTAAGGTTGCATACATCACTGATGTATCTTCTTGTAAAGTATATGGTGCTCTATTTCTTATTACATGATTGAGTGTCCCGTTAGTTACATACTTCACTGATGTATTTTCTGTTTCAGAATACGGCACTGCATTTATTATTACATGACTGAGTCTCCCCTTAAGGTTATATACTTCACTGATGTATCTTCTTGTTCAGTATAGGGAGCTGCATTTGTTGTTAGACTGCTGAGTGTTCCCCTTAAGGTTACATACATCACTGATGTATCTTCTATTTCAGTATAAGGCGTTGCATTTGTTATTACACCGTTGTGTCCCTTAAGGTTACATACATCACAGATGTATCTTCTGGTTCAGTATAGGGTGCTGCATATTTTATTACACTGTTGAGTGTTCCCCTTAAGGTTACATACATCACTGATGTATCTTCTGTTTCAGTTTAAGGCGTTGCATTTGTTATTACACCGTTGTGTCCCTTAAGGTTACATACATCACTGATGTATCTTCTGGTTCAGTGTACAGTGCTGCTTTTGTTACTGCACTATTGAGTGTTCTCCTTAAGGTTACATACACTACTGATGTATCTTCCTGTACAGTATAGGGTGCTGCATTTGTTATTGCAAGGTTGAGTATCCCCTTAAGGTTATGTACATCACTGCTGAATCTTCTGCTTCAGTATAGGTTCATAGGTAGGTACTAGGGTATCTGCCGAAGGCATTTATAAGCCTAGCCAGATTGTGTTGGCTTCCACCGCCCCCTTAGATTAGTTCCCTGTGCCTCTGTCCAGCAGACCCATTTAAGTGATCCTGGGTAAACTTTCTGTTTCTCATCCACTCATCAGGGTTACTCTTGAAGAGGGTTAGTGAGGAGCTCTGCCTAATGTAGATTAGAATCTTGTTCCAGAGCATGGGAAGTCTCTGGGACAGGAATCTATCCCTCCAGCATGCCCTATTTATTGTGAGGTTTAGATCCCTGGAATGTGTGGCTCAAGGGGATATGGTTTTCTTTAGGTGGAGCATGTCTATCAATTCTGGGTTGGACATGGCCTTGTATGTCAGGCAGAGATCACCTCTGAGTAGGTGGTATGCAACTGAGTACAGCTTGAAGTTTTTCAGTCGAGCTGCATAGGGCATCTGCTTGAGGCCAGTGATCCTCTTGGTGAGGTACTTCTGTGGTCTTTCCAGTTGTTGCAGGTATCTTGTAAGGTACATCCCAAATGGGGCATTGTACTCTATGATGGGTCTGATGAGTGATGCGTAGAGGGGCCAAATGACTTCGATCTGGATGCAAACCCTTTTGTGATTAGGTGGGCCACATAGAAGGATTTTCTAACCACTTTGACAATGTGATTATCAAAGGAGAGGTTACTATTTATTTGAGTCCCCAGATCCCTTAGTACATTTTCTGTATTTAGGGGGCTACCACTATGTGGTAGTTTGTGGGTACTTTGTTTTTTCCAAAGGGGATGACTATGCACTTTTTGGCATTTAGCTGGAGGCCATGGTTTTGACACCAGGTATCTGTCTCAGTGAAGACCCTTTTGGAGGATGTCTGTGTCAGCCGGAGAGTTAATTATAGCTTCTAGTTTTCAGTCATCTGCAAACTTGGTCAGCCATAGTCCTGTGCTTGCCTGTACCTCTGAGAAGTATATGCTGAACTGGCAGGGTCCTAGGATTGAGCCCTGGGGAACGCTACTTGTAACCAGTTTAGAGTCAGACCTACCTCCCGTAACTCTTACCATATGGCTTCTATCCGTGAGCCAGTTGGCAACTCATCTCATGACGTAGGGGTTTATGTTCAGGCTGGTGAGCTTGTCTAGAATACCTGAGTGGAGACTGGTGTCAAAAGCCTTTGTGAGGTCTAGGTAGGCTGTGTGGACCACCTTTCCCTTGTCTATAGCCCTTGGTAACTGTCTCAAAGAAGTCCACCAGGTTTAGGAGGCATGATCTGCCCTTAAAGCCGAACTGGGTAGGGTCCAGTGTTTGGAGGTTTCCAATGTCTCTGTTAATGAGATCCATGATGATGCGCTCCATAGCTTTACCAAGCATAGACCAAGCTAGTCAGGGTTATAGGGCGATAGTTCTCAGGGTCTGTTGAAGCTCCACCTTTGTGGAGCGGAATAACCGTTGCTGTGCACCACTCTGTGGGCACGTAGCCTGTGGAGAGGCTGAGTTTAAACAGTGTATTTAGGTGAGGGGGTTAGTTCATCTTTGAGCTTGTGTAGAACGCAGCCTGGGACACTGTCTGGTCCCATTGATGCTGTGTTTTTGGCTTTGGAGAGGGCTGTTTTTACCTGAGTGTCTGTGATTTCAGGGGCACTATATTCTTCTGGTATAGTTATGGGCACTTTTGGGGTGAGGGGGGTGAAGTTTGCGCTGAACCTGTCTGCCAGGATGTTGGCTATATTGGTTGGTTCAGTGTATTTTGTGCCATTCTGCACTAACTTTGAGCAGTTCTGAGAATTGCCACTTAGATTCTTGACATAGCTAAAGAATGCCTTGTGGTTATCTTTGGAGTCCATGGCAATTTTTCTTTCGAAGCTAGCCTTGGATGATTTTATGAGGGAACGTAGTTTCTTGCTGATACTGATCAGGGATGTCTTCCCTTCTTGGGATTTTACTATATTCTGTACTAGTTTTCTGCTTCTGTTGTGCAGCTTGTTTATGGCAGGGGTCCACCAGACTGGTTTCCTTTTCTTGGAGGAGTGAGTCTTGGTTTTGTTTGGGATAGCATGATCCATGCATTCTTGTAGGTGGCCATACACTGCATTAATAAAGGATTTTGCAGCTTGGACAGTGTTATCCTTTAGCATGGGGGCTTTGAAACTTCCCACCTCGGTCTCAAGTAACGTGAAGTTTGTTTTTGAAAATTTTTTCACTGTGGTTTCTTTGACCGGGGGTGGTGGGGGAATGCGGATATCCAGAGTAATTAGTTTATGATCAGGTCTAACCAGCAAGGGATTGACCTCCAATGTGGAACACCGGTCGCCCATGTTGGTGATGACCAGGTTCAATATGTTGTCACCTCTGGTGGGGGTGTTGACCAGTTGATCCAGGGTGTTTGAGTTTATAAATTCTAGGAAATGTTGGGCAAGGGAGTTTGTACTTGAGTAGTTCTCCCAGTTAATGTTTGGGTAATTAAAATCACCCAATATCAGGGTGTTTGGTAGGACCTTTGTTTCCCAGTATTTCCAAGAATGCGGAGTGGGGGTCCTGGGACATGGTGGGTGATTTGTAACCAGCTTTAATTTGAATAACAGTTTTGCCCACGTAGATGATCTCTGAAGCATCATCTGAAGCATTGTGCTGTGCTACTAACCTGGAGGTGTGGGTTTCCTTGATGAATATGGATATTCTCCCACATTTTGTGTTTTGGTCCTGGTTTTGTGGCCAAAATGTATGGTATGAGTTGTAGCCTGGTAGTGCTAGGCTTCTCTCTGAAGCCTTAAACCACGTTTCTGTTACTGCACATATATCAACTTTCTCCATACTGAGGAGTGCCTCGAGTGCATGCATTTTGAGGTTTAGACTTCTGGAATTGAGTAGCATTACCCTCAGTTTTTTGTTACTTGTGCTATTTACGGCAGTGGGGTTTGTCTTTTGAGCCTGGCCTAAAAAGGCACTATGGGGTGGCAAGAGCCTTGGCCAGTATTCGAAAGCCTAAAGGTGACAGGTGCAAGCCATCTCTAGCAAAGCAGCGTGGCTTGTCGAGCATGTCATCCCAGGCTGACAGACACTGGATACCCTCAGGATTCCACCAGAAGCTTAGCCAATTGTTGAAATTGATAATTGTTTCTCTATACTGTGGTGGTATTCTTGGTGAGGGCAGGATGCTACTCAGGGTCAGAGTCATACCGGCCTGGGCTACGTGATCAAAGAACTCCTCCATGTCTCTTTTCATGTAGTCCAGGGAGGTACGGCTCAGGTCATTCACGCCAACAATGAGAGTCATATTTGCACTTGTTCTGGTGTGACCTGAGAGCTTGTGTTATGTGGTGGATCTTGGCACCCGACAGGCAACTAACAGTAACCTTCTCCTTGTTTAGCCTAGTAAGTGGGACGTCAGTGTGCCTGACTATAGAGTCACCTATTACTAGTGTGCTGGGTATGTTATTTTTCCTTAAGGGTTGTGATTGTGTGGCACACTGGTTTTGTGAAGTATGTGTTTCATGGTTTGTGTTGGGGGTGGCGGTTACTTGGATGTCTGCTTTGGAGGTCTCTGTTGCTTTTGCAGATTTTTATTTAGAGCCTCCGAGTATGTTTTCATGTATTTGTGTGTTTTTTGCTGGTGCTGGTTTTATAGGTGTATGTGAGACTGGTGGTGTGATGCAAGTTATTCCCTTCTCAACTTGACTGCCTGGTCCAGTCTTGGGTTGAGAAAGCTAGCCTCCAGTTTGGCTGTATAATTGCATCTCTCGCATGTATTAGTGTTTGGTGGAAGGAGGAGGGGGTTGTCTGTGTACATGAGGCAATTGTAACATTGCCTCAGTGAAATGTTTTACTGATTTGGCTGGTAAAGTCAAATAGAGAGCCCTGTCCTTCTCTACAGTATAGGGGGTCTAGTGCTAAGGTTTATTAGTGCTTGCTATGAGTTTTGAGCAAGTGCTGGGATGAGAAGTGAATGGTTTGAGTGCTTAAGTTGAAAGTTTGTCAAGTTCCAAGGGAAAAATTGAAGAGTAGACTATACAAAAACTGCATTTGTTATTACACGGTTGCGTCTCCCCTTAAGGTTACATACTTCACTGATGTATCTTCTGGTTCAATATAGGGAACTGCATTTGATATTAGACTTGGGTGTTCCCCTTAAGGTTACTCACATGACTGATATATCCTCTGTTTCAGTATAGGCATTGCATTTGTTATTACACGGTTGAATGTCCTTTTATGGTTACATACATCACTGATCTCTTTTCTGTTTCAGTATAAGGAGCTGCATATGTTGTTACATTGAGTGTCGCCTTAAGGTTGCATACATCACTGATGTATCTTCTGGTTCAGTATAGGGCGTTGCATTTATTACACTGTTTAGTGTCCCCTTAAGGTTACATGCATCACTGATTTATCTTCTGGTTCAGTATAGGGCACTGCATTTATTACATGGTTGAGTGTTCCCTTAAGGTTACATACATCACTAATGTCTCTTCTGGTTTGGTAGAGGGCACTGCCTTTGTTATTACAACGCTGAGTGTCTCCTTAAGGTTACATACATCACTGATGTATCTTCTGGCTCATTATAGGGCACTGCATTTGTTATTACATGGTTGAGTTGTTCCCCTTAAGGTTACATACATCACTGATGTATCTTCTGTTTCAGTATAGGGTGCTACACTTGTTATTACATGGTTGAGTGTACCGTTAAGGTTACATACATCACTGATGTACAGTATCTTCTGGTGCAGTATAGGATGCTGCATTTGTTATTACATGGTTGAGTGTCCCCTTAAGGTTGCATACATCAGTGATGTATCTTCTGGTTCAGTATAGGGTGCTGCATTTATTACATGATTGAGTGTTACCTTAACGTTACATACATCACCGATATATTTTCTTGTTCATTATAAGGCACTGCATTTGTTATTACACTGTTGAGTGTCCCCTTAAGGTTGCATTATATCACTGATGTATCTTCTGGTTCAGTATAGGGCACTGCATTTGTTATTGCATGGTTGAGTATCCCCTTAAGGTTATATACATCACTGCTGAATCTTCTTGTTCAGTATACAACACTGCATTTCTTATTACACTGTTGTCTTCCCCTTAAGGTTACATACATCACTGATTTTTCTTCTGGTTCAGTACAGGGTGCTGCATTTGTTATTACAAGGTTGTGTTTTCTTAAGGTTACATATATCACGGATGTATCTTCTGGTTCAGCATAAGGCACTGCACTTGTTATTACACGGTTAAGTGTCCCCTTAAGGATACATACATCACTGATGTATCTTCTAATTCAGTACAGGGCATTGCATTTATTACACTGTTGAGTGTCCCCTTAAGGTTACGTACATCACTGAGTTTTATTTATTTTACATTTGTTTACCAGGAAAGTCCAACTGGAACAAAGTCAATTTACAGCAGAGGCCTGGGGAGAAAAGTTCCATAACATAACAGTACAAATACAAAAAATGACAAAAACATTTCTGTACAGAACCATGTATATAATCAGAGCTCAACGCACAATCCACAAATGCCAGAAAATTTCTATGCAGTGGCATATATACAATAAAGGAGATTTCTCGTACCTTAGTTTGATTAGAGCAAGCTTGGTATATAGATTGCAAAACTTTGAATTTTGTATTGGTAGTACAAAGCATAAAAATGAAGGAATGGAATCTGGAAAATAATGCTATTCAGGAGATATGTCACAGTGTGAGACATAGTTTGTAGGATAATAGTTCCTGATAGGGAGTATTTCAGTAGTACAGAACAGCTGAGGTAAGCAGTGAGGAAATGAGGGGTGGCCAGTTAGGAGGAGAGCAGGAAAGATTTTCTGTGATCCAGGGACAGAGCCATGATTGCAAGAGGAGTGACTTTAGTTATGTCTTAAATTGAGATGGATGGTGCAGAGGAGATACTTTGGGGGAGGTTATTCCATTCCCTAGCAATGGTGTGGGAGAACAGACTTTTCCCTGCAGTGTTGTTGGCTTTGGTTATGCACAGCAGGGTTTTGTTGGATGAGCATAGAGGGCAATTTGCAGAATATTGGTTTAGGGCTGGGGTTTTCTGGGGGTTCCTTATGTTGAAGGACTAATTGGTGATAGCTAATTATCTGAGGGAGTTTTATCCACTGTAGTTGCTTCAGGGCAAGACAGTGATGACTTCTAAAAGTGAAGTTGTTAGCGAATTTTGCAATTTTATTGTAACTTGACTAGTTTGTTTAGGTCTGTTTTCCTGATATGAATTAGGAATGGTGATGCATACATTAGGGTCGACAAGAGGTGGGTTTGGGCTAAGGAGATTCTATCTTGGTCCGATAGGAACAGTTTGTGTTTGTGTATGGTTCCTAGCTTCTTATGTACTTTTGTGATGGTTTGTGAGATATGGACATTAAAGTTTAGATTATCTGTTTCAACCCCTAGCAGCTTAATGTGAGGGGAGGAGGAGATTGTGGTCCTGTTTTTGGAGGTGATAATGAAGGTAGGATGTGTGGATTTAGATTTATTGGAGGTAAAAAGGAGTAATTTTGTGTTGCTGGGGTTTAGAATGAGTTGGATATCAGTAATCCATTGTTGCACAGAGCAGAAGGATTCTTGGGTAAGCTTTTGAAGCGTGGTTATGGATGGGGCTGAGCAGATTAGGGTGGACTCATCTGTGTACTGTATAAGTGATGCATGCAAGTTGGAAGTATGTAGTTTGTTAGTGAAAATGGTGAATAGCAGAGGATCCAGTATTGATCCTTGTGGGGTGTCTATAGGAGTTGGTAATAGAGGAGATAGTGTACTTTGCCATTTAACCAATTGTTTTCTGTCAGAGACACAACTTCTAAATGATGAAGTAGTAGAGGGCGTGAAGATACACTGATATATCTTCTGGTTCAGTACAGGGTGCTGCATTTGTTATTACACTTTTGGGTGTCCCCTTAAGGTTACATACATCATTTATGTATCTTCTGGTTCATTATAGGGCGCTGCATTTGTTATTACACATTTCAGTGTCCCCTTAAGGTAACATACATCACTGATGTATCTTTTGGTTCAGTATAGGGTGCTGCATTTGTTATTACACTGTTGAGTGCCACCTTAATGTTACATATATCACTGACGTATCTAGTGGTTCAGTATAGGGTGCTGCATTTGGTATTACATGATTGAGTGTCCCCTTCAGGTTACATACATCACTGATGTATCTTCCGGTTCAGTATACAGTGCTGCATTTGTTATTACACAGTTGAGTGTACATACATCACTGCTGTATTTTCTGGTTCAGTATTGGGTGCTGCATTTTATATTACATGGTTGAGTGTCCCCTTAAGGTTACATACTTCGCTTCTGGTTCAGTATAGGGTGCTGCATTTGTTATTTGACTGTTGAGTGTTCCCCTTAAGGTTACAGACATCACTAATGTATCTTCTGATTCAGTACAGGGCGCTGCTTTTGTTATTACTTGTTTGAGTGCCCCCTTAAGGTTACATACATCAGTGATGTCTTTTCTAGTTCAGAATAGGGCATTGCATTTGTTATTACTCAGTTGAGTGTCCCCTTAAGATTACATACATCACTGATTTATCTTCAGGTTCAGTATAGTGCACTGCTTTTGTTATTACACTGTTGGGTGTCCCATTAAGGTTACATACATAACCAATGTATCTTTTGGTTCAGTATAGGGCACTGCATTTGTTAATACACTGTTGAGTGTTGCCTTAAGGTTGCATATATCACTGATGCATCCAGTGGTTCAGTATAGGGCACTGCATTTGTGATTACAAGGTTCACTGTCCCCTTAAGGTTACATACCTCGCTGATGTAACTTCTGGTTCAGTATAGGGCACTGCATTTCTAATTACACTGTTGAGTGTCCTCTTGAGTTTACATACATCACTGATGTATCTTCTGGTTCATTACAAGGCACCACATTTGTAATTGCATGGTTGAGTATCCCCTTAAGGTTACATACATCACTATATCTTCTGTTTCAGTATAGGGCACTGCATGTGTTATTACATGGTTGAGTGTCCCCTTAAGGTTACATACATTCCTGGTGTATCTTCTGGTTCAGCACAGGGAAGTCACTGCATTTGCTATTACAAGGCTGAGTGTCTCCTTAAGGTTACATATATCACTGATGTATCTTCTAGTTCAGTATAAGGTGCTACATTTGTGAATACACTATTGAGTATTCCCCTTAAGGTTACATGTATCGCTGATGTATCTTCTGGTTCAGTATAGGGCACTTCATTTATTATTACATGTCTGTGTTCCCCTTAAGTTTACATACATCACTGATGTATCTCCTGGTTCATTATAGGGTGCTGCATTTGTTATTACTCTGTTGAGTGTCCCCTTAAGGTTACATATATCACTGATGTATCTTCTGGTTCAGTATAGGGTGCTGCATTTGTTGTTACACTCTTCAGTGTCCCCTTAAGGTTACATACATCACTGATGTATCTTCTATTTCAGTACAGGCCGTTGCATTTATTACACTGTTAATTGTCACTTTAAGGTTACGTACATCACTGATGTATCTTCTATTTCAGTATAGGATGTTGCATTTATTATTACACTGTTGAGTGTCCCCTTAAGGTTACATACATCACTGCTGAATCTTCTGGTCCAGTATACAACACTGCCTTTGTTATTACACTGTTGAGTCTTCCCCTTAGGTTTACATACATCACTGATTTTTCTTCTGGTTCAGTACAGGGTGCTGCATTTGTTATTACAAGGCTGAGTGTTTTTTTAAGGTTACATACATCATGAATGTCTCTTCTAGTTCAGCATAAGGCACTGCACTTGTTATTACACGGTTAAGTATCCCCTTAAGGATACATACATCACTGATGTATCTTCTAGTTCAGTACAGGGCGTTGCATTTATTACACTGTTAATTGTCGCTTTAAGGTTAAGTACATCACTGATGTATCTTCTGGTTCAGTACAGGGTGCTGCATTTGTTATTACAAGGCTGAGTGTTTTCTTAAGGTTACATACATCATGGATGTCTCTTCTAGTTCAGCATAAGGCACTGCACTTGTTATTACACGGTTAAGTGTCCCCTTAAGGATACATACATCACTGATGTATCTTCTAGTTCAGTGCAGGGCGTTGCATTTATTACACTGTTAATTGTCGCTTTAAGGTTAAGTACATCACTGATGTATCTTCTGGTTCAGTATAGGGCGTTGCATTTATTACACTGGTAATTGTCGCTTTAAGGTTACGTACATCACTGATGTATCTTCTGGTTCAGTATAGGGTGCTGCATTTGTTATTACACTTTTCAGTGTCCCCTTAAGGATACATACATCACTGATGTATCTTCTAGTTCAGTACAGGGCGTTGCATTTATTACACTGTTAATTGTCGCTTTAAGGTTAAGTACATCACTGATGTATCTTCTGGTTCAGTACAGGGCGTTGCATTTATTACACTGTTAATTGTCGCTTTAAGGTTACGTACATCACTGATGTATCTTCTGGTTCAGTATAGGGTGCTGCATTTGTTATTACACTCTTCAGTGTCCCCTTAAGGATACATACATCACTGATGTATCTTCTAGTTCAGTACAGGGCGTTGCATTTATTACACTGTTAATTGTCGCTTTAAGGTTACGTACATCACTGATGTATCTTCTGGTTCAGTATAGGGCGTTGCATTTATTACACTGGTAATTGTCGCTTTAAGGTTAAGTACATCACTGATGTATCTTCGGGTTCAGTATAGGGCGCTGCATTTGTTACTACACTGTTGAGTGTCCCTTAAGGTTACGTTCATCACTGATTGTTGTTGTATTTTTATTTATTTTACATTTGTTTACCGGGAAAGTCTGACTGGAACAAGGTCCGTTTACAGCGAAGACCCGGGGAGAAAAGTTGCATAACAGTACAAATACAAAAAATGACAAAAAGATTTCTGTACAGAGGCATATATGCAATCAGAGCTCCATGTCTTTATATGACGATACATAATCCACGAATGACAGAAAATTTATATACAGTGGCATATATACAATCAAGGAGATTTTTTGTACCCTAGTTTGATTTGATCAGGCTTGGTATATAGATAGCAAAACTTTGAATTCCCTATTGGTAGTACAAAGCATAAAAATGAAGGAATGGAATCTGGAAAATAATGCTATTTGGGAGATATGTCACAGCGTGAGACATAGTTTGTAGGATAGTAGTTCCTGCTAGGGAGTATTTCAGTAGTACAGAACAGCTGAGGTAAGCAGTGAGGAGATGGTGTGGCCAGTTAGGAGGACAGCAGAAAAGATTTTATGTGATACGGGGACAGAGCCATGATTGCAAGAGGTGTGACTTTAGTGATGTCTTGAAAAGTCAGATGGATGGTGCAGAGGAGATACTTTGGGGGAGGTTATTCCATTCCCTAGCAATGGTGTGGGAGAACAGACTTTTCCCTGCAGTGTTATTGGCTTTGGTTATGCAGAGCAGGGTTTTGTTGGATGAGCATAGAGGGCAATTTGCAGAATATTAGTTTAGAAGTTGGTTTAGGGCTGGGGGTTTTCTGAGAGATCCTTATGTTGAAGGTGAGGACTAATTGGTGATAGCTAATTAACTGAGGGAGTTCTGTCCACTGTAGTTGCTTCTGGGCAAGACAGTGATGACTTCTAAAAGTGGAGTTGTTAGCGAATGTTACAATTTTAGTCTAACTTGACTCTAGTTTGTTTAGGTCTGTTTTCCTGATATGAATTAGGATTGGTGATACATACATTCGGGTAGAAAACAGGTGGGTTTGGGCTACGGAGATTCTAGCTTGGTCCGATAGGAAGAGTTTGTGTTTGTATATGGTTCCTAGCTTCTTATGTACCTTTATGATGGTTTGTAAGATATGGATATTAAAGTTTAGATTATCTATTTCAATCCTTAGCAGTGTAGTGTGAGGGGAGGAGGAGATTGTGGTCCCATTTTTGGAGGTGATAGTGAAGGTAGGAGGTGTGGATTTAGATTTATTGGGGGTAAAAAGGAGTTATTTGGTCTTGTTGGGGTTTAGAATGAGTTTAATATCCGTAATCCATTGTTCCATGGAGCAGAAGGATTCTTGGGTGAGCTTTTGAAGAGTGGTTATGGATGGGGCTGAGCAGATTAGGGTGGACTCCTCTGCGTACTGCATAAGTGATGCATGCAGGGTGGAAGCATGTAGTTTGTTAGTGAAAATGGTGAATAGCAGAGGACCCAGTATTGATCCTTGAGGGATGCCTATAGTAGTTGGTAATAGAGGAGATAGTGTACTTTACCATTTAACTGATTTAACTGTTTTCTGTCAGAGAGATGGCTTCTAAACCATGAAGTAGTAGAAGGGGTGAAGATACACTGATGTAGCTTCTGGTTCAGTACAGGGCACTGCATTTGTTGTTACACTTTTGGGTGTCCCCTTTAGGTTACATACATCATTGATGTATCTTCTGGTTCATAATAGGGCGCTGCATTTATTACACAGTGGAGTGTCCCCTTAAGGTAACATACATCACTAATGTATCTTTTGGTTAAGTATAAGGTGCTGCATTTGTTATTGCACTGTTGAGTGCCACCTTAAGGTTACATACATCACTGATATATCTAGTGGTTCAGTATAGGGTGCTGAATTTGGTATTACATGATTGAGTGTCCCCTTAAGGTTACATACATCACTGATTTATCTTCTGGTACAGTATAGGGAACTACATTTGTATTACACTGTTGAGTGCCCGCTTAAGGTTACATACATCACTGATGTATCCTGTGGTTCAGTATAAAGCACTGCATTTGTTATTACACTGTTGAGTCTCCCCTTAAGGTTACATACATCATGGATGTACAGTATCTTCTGGTTCAGTATAAGGCACTACATTTGTTATTACACGGTTGAGTGTCCACTTGAGGTTACAAACATCACTGATGTATCTTCTGGTTCAGTATGGGGTACTGCATTTGTTATTACACTGTTGAGTGTTCCCTTAAGGTTACATACATCACTGATGTCTCTTCTGGTTTAGTACAGGGTGTTGCCTTTGTTGTTTCAACATTAGGTTACATACATCACTGATGTCTCTTCTGGTTTAGTACAGGGTGTTGCCTTTGTTGTTTCAACATTAGGTGTCTCCTTAAGGTCACTCATGTATCTTCTGGCTCAGTATAGGGCTCTGCATTTGTTATTACATGGTTGAGGGTTCCCTTTAAGGTTACATACATCAATGATGCATCTTTTGTTTAAGTATAGTGCGCCACATTTCTTATTGCACAATTTAGTGTCCCTTTAACGTGACATACATCACTGATATAACTTCTGGTTCAGAATATGGCACTGCGTTTGTTTTTACACTGTGTCCCATTAAGGTTACATACACTACTAATATATCTTCTGATTCAATATAGGGCACTGCATTTGTTGTTTCAAGGTTGAGTATACCCTTAAGGTTACATAAATCACTGCTGAATCTTCTGGTTGAGTATAGGGAGCTGCATTTCTTGTTAAACTGTTTGGTGCTCCCCTTAAGGTTTCATACATCACTGATGTACAGTATTTTCTGGTTCACTGTAGGGCACTGCATTTATTACATGGCTGAGTGTCCCCTTAAGGTTACTTACTTCACTGATGTATCTTCTGGTACAGCATAGGACACTGCATTTCTTATTACAATGTTGAGTGACCCCTTAAGGTTGCATACATCACTGATGGATGCCAGGGGTCCAGGAAAGTAAATAATGTGGGAAGAAATAGCCAGGGAACTGTTATGGCTAGGCTTGTATAGGCCCTAGGGCTGATAGCCTAGTACCAACCTATGAACCTATGAATCTTCTGGTTCAGCATAAAGTGCTGCATTTGTTATTTCATGGTTGAGTGTCCTCTTAGGGTTACATACATCAGTGATGTATCTTCTGGTTCAGTATAGGGCGCTGCATTTGTTATTACACAGTTGAGTGTACATACATCACTGATGTATCTTCTGGTTCAGTATAGGTCACTGCATTTGTTATTGCAAGGTTGAGTATACCCTTAAGGTTACATAAAGCACTGCTGAATCTTCTGGTTCAGTATAGATAGCTGGATTTGTCATTGGACTGTTGAGTGTTCCCCTTAAGGCTACATACATCACTGATGAATCTTCTGGTTGAGTATAGGGCACTGCATTTGTTATTGCACGGTTAAGTGTCCCCTTAAGGTAGTTACCTACCGAGTTTCAGCCTTGTAGCTTTTCCCCTCTTGAAGAAATACCACTTTTCTGATGGATTTTTCTCTATGAACAAATAGGCTGGAAATGCTTAGAGAAAGCTAAAACCAATAAATGGTAATACTGAAAGTGGCAGTCAAGCCAGAGCCATGATTGCAGTACCCTTTTGTAGGGTGGATAGTACTCTGCCTACCTGCAGAGTTTCAGTCTCCTAGCTTTTCCCCTCTTGGAGAAATACCACTATTCAGGCAGATTTTTCTCGATGTACAAAGAGCCTGGAAATCCATAGAACATCCGCAGTTTATTAAAACAAAAGGCAAAATACAAGACAAAACAGTAATCACAAGGAACAAAAAAGAACTACAGCCTATCAGCTAAAGCAAAAAATTACATTGTAAAAATGCAAGAAATTGTAAAAACAGAAAAAAAAAACAAAGGCACTACTACAGTACTGGATGCAAAATTAACGAAAAACATCAACATGCCCCCAACACTGCAGTCAACCTCGCAACTGAGTAATAAGCACTGGAACAGGAAAAACATGATGAGAATGCAAATCTCTTCACCTGGCTACCTAAAGAAGATACAGGGCAGAAAGCAAAACAAAATCAGCTTTGTAGATCCCCGGACTCCAAAGCTGCCCATATTCTCCAAACTGACACTTAACCTCAGAAAGGGGAAAAAGATGTGGAACATAAAAAAATTTCCTGAACTCCCGCAAAAAACCCTGCACCTGAACACAAGAAAAGAAAACTTGTTGAAAATCTTCTACAACCCCGAAAACAGAAATTGTTCCTCAACTGCCTAGAAAGATAAAATCCTTTGAGAGGTGAATGCCCCAAGGAAAGCCTCCAGACAAAACCGTGGCACCAGAAGACAGAATTGACATTGCTTGGCAAGCCCTTATGTATGCAGAACTGTGTAATCAGCATACGCATCCACTACAAAGTTCTCTCCCAGAACTTGATACCACAACTGACGTGGCAATGCAGTATCCAAGTCAAACAATCTGAAACGAAAAATTACCAAATGGGTATCACGAAGTTCATCCACCACTGGCATAAAGGACCGTTTACCATGCAAACTGGCCTCCCAAAAGCCCAGGTTCAAAGCACACAACAAATGGCCAACCAGAGACACAGGAGTCCCACGGAAAGAAAGAAAAACTCTGTAGATAAACAAGAGATGAAGAAACAAAAGATGTTTGCGGTTACAACCCCCTTTCACCAATGGACCAAACACAATACCCCCCCTAACTGGATTCAATAAAGAACCCCAAAAGAACCTAAAATCCCTCAAAGCAGAAGACCATGCTAAAGGGAAAAAATAAACGGGAAAAACATAAATCAACTTGGCCAAAAACAGGCCACCCAGAAAAAACACCTTCTTCCAGTACGATAAAGGAAAAGTAACCCAATATTGCAAACGAGAAACAGCAGAATGCAATAAGACATCACAAGATTGGGAAACAAAGCCAGTGGAACCAAAGGGCACCCCAAAATACAAACCCCATCTCCAGAAAACCTGATGCCCCATATCCAGCCAACCGTAGACGACAATGGCATGAAAACTGCAAAAAAACAAAAGCCAACTGCCCCTCTGACTCCATAAAAACAGTAATATCGGCATAAGCCACCACTCTGGGCAGCAAGACCCCTTCACAAGAAAATGTAGAAAGCGGTATCTCAACCAAAGCTTTAAACTGCACAAGAACAGCCCCCATGAGTAAAGCTAGCAGAAAACTGTTCATGGGGCAGCCCTGATGTATGCCATTCTGCATAAGGACACCACACACAAACCAACCATTCACCAATGGCACCACTGTAGAGTTCTCAAAAATAGAAGCAAAACAGCCACGCAGGACTGGCCCAAAACCAAAGGGAGACAGAGCATGCGACAAAACATCGTGCAATATGTTGTCAAATGCCTGTTTGGTATCACAGGACACCAGACCGACAGCTCGACCCCTTGTAGCCAATGTAGACATGGACTTAAATAGCTGGAGGAGTTTCCAAATAGAACGGCCAGGAATGCCATACATGCCCTCACCTACAATACTGGACAACCGGGAACAGAATCGGAGCTGGAGCACCTTCATGAACAACTTGTAATCGCAATTACAAAGAGCAATGGGGCACCAGTTCCCAAGTTCTGCCCGGTCCCTCTTCTTCCACAAAAAACATAAAATAATGGTAAGAAAATCAGAATCCTGAAAACCATGGGACAACCAAGTATTAAAAACCTCCACTAAGACATCAAGCTGAACATCAGACATATGCCTGTAAATAAGATAAGGAATGCCATCTTCCCCAGGGACAGAATGCCTGGCAGCAAGAAGGGCAATATCCTGTTTAACTTCCAAAAGAGAAATTGGTGCATCAAAAACAGCCACCAAATCAGGGGGCAACAACAGCAGGTTCCAACATAAAGACCCACCAGGCTTACCTCCATACAAAGATTCAAGATGACTATGAACTACCCCAAGTATCCCCAACTTGGAATTGACAAGAACCCCATCAGGGCACCTCAAACAATGAACCACAGTATTATGACAAAGCACCTTTTTACCAAGGTATGGGAGAAACTCCTGCTCTGTGCCCTTAAAGTGTTGTAAATTAAACAGCCGAACCTTAACTCTCTAAAAATTGAGCAGGAACACATGACGCAAATGCTGCAAAGCCAAAAGCAAGTCAGTAGTAGCCACCTGTTGATATGCAGCATAAGCGGCAGATGTAGACTTTTTCAAAGTAGTACAATACACCCTGAGAAACTCCTTATACCGCCCCAGCAACTTTACTTTTAAAATCCTTCACCACAAACAAACCGAATCATACAAAGGAAACAGGGAATAATGATCCCTCCAAGCCTCCTGAAAAACCCCTTCCCAGTCTGGTGTGGATAAATAAACAGGGTTCATCCTAATGGCGCCCTTACCTGGCAGCCAAGTAGACCACAAACCAAACTGATAAACCAAAAGGACATGATCAGTAAATGATAAAACAGCTGCTTGTTGCAAGCTACAATGTAAAGAGGATGCATGCCAGCAGAATTCGACCACAGACCTAACTGTCCCACGATGAAATGTGAAAGGTGGGGAGGGAGCAAGCACCAAAGAGGAATCCTGCAATATTCTACAACAATATTCTACAGCATGCGCGAACATCAGAATGGACACTGGAAATCCCCCGCCATCATCAAGGGAAAATCAACAAGCAGGAAAGGCTGAATGAGCTTAAAAAGTCTGCTACTATCACCCTGCTTTTTAAAGGCATAAATAAACACAAACCTATAATACACAGTGGACAGAACAGCATCTAGAATTAATACCCTGCCCAGCACTAAATGTATAATAAATTTTATCTCAAAAGATGATTTACGAAACATGACAACAATGCCAGTGTGTGTATCAATACCCTTAGACCAAACCATTCCCCCCCACAGGGAGTCCCACTGCAAATGCACATCATCAGATACAAGTCCATAAAATGTCCACAGAATGATTCAGCCCAGTCCAAAATCAGAAGACGGTGCAAGGAAAGCATCATGTTGACGTTGCAAAATGCCAACAAAAAGCTAGCCATTATCAATATCATTGAAAGGCTGTCGTCTCACAGGTTTATACTTCTGCTGCTGTCCTGTAGACACTACAGTATTCTCCGAAGAATGTTGTGGCAAAGGAGATGCAACAGACTTAGAGCAAGCAACTGAAGTGATGAGAGTGGGAGCGCCGTCTTCCTCCTCCATGACACTGTCCCCCAATTGGACTTCATCCTCCGAGACTTGCACAGGCAATGCAACCTCCTCTGCAGAAGAGGTAATAGCAACACTGTCAGAATGAGTAATAGTAGGAGCAGAGTCAACCTCAGCAACTGCAGAAACAGTAGAGGACCTTTCCACAACATCTGCGGGAGATGCAGAAACAGTAGAGGACCCTTCCACAACATCTGCGGAAGATGCAGAAACAGTAGCGGACCCTTCCACAACATCTGCGGAAGATGCAGAAACAGTAGCGGACCCTTCCACAACATCTGCCAGAAGATGCAGAAACAGTAGCGGACCCTTCCACAACATCTGCCAGAAGATGCAGAAACAGTAGCGGACCCTTCCACAACATCTGCCAGAAGATGCAGAAACAGTAGCGGACCCTTCCACAACATCTGCCAGAAGATGCAGAAACAGTAGTGGACCCTTCCACAACATCTGCCAGAAGATGCAGAAACAGTAGCGGACCCTTCCACAACATCTGCCAGAAGATGCAGAAACAGTAGCGGACCCTTCCACAACATCTGCCAGAAGATGCAGAAACAGTAGCGGACCCTTCCACAACATCTGCCAGAAGATGCAGAAACAGTAGCGGACCCTTCCACAACATCTGCCAGAAGATGCAGAAACAGTAGCGGACCCTTCCACAACATCTGCCAGAAGATGCAGAAACAGTAGCGGACCCTTCCACAACATCTGCAGAAGATGCAGAAACAGTAGAGGACCCTTCCACAACATCTGCAGAAGATGCAGAAACAGTAGAGGACCCTTCCACAGCATCTGCAGAAGATGCAGAAACAGTAGAGGACCCTTCCACAACATCTGCAGAAGATGCAGAAGAAGCAACAACAGGCAGTGGAGCATCGCCTGCAGTAGATGCCTGCTCACGAACAGCCAACGTCTCAGGGAGCCCCAATAAAGGAGGAATCAGAGCATCCAACAAAACAGCAGTTTGCACCGGGTCAAGACATTCCTTATCCCCAGAATCAGGCAAATCAAAACAATCAGCAGAAACTCCAGCACTAGGCACCGTAGAAGACAAAACAACTGCTGAAACTGCCAACACAGATGTGGAAGGACTTGTCTGTGGCCAGAAGGAATCCAAGTCCAAAGAAGTAGCCAATGGACACGTGGACCAATGATGCATCCCATCACAATGGCGACAACGAACTGTACAACTACGGGCAAAATGAGAACCAGAACCACATCTCAAGCACTTTTTCAGAGGAGACACCAAACTCAAGTGATCAAAAGCGCCACAGAAATAAAATTGTGGCTGTCCCATGTAATGAACAATCCCTCTATGGCCCCCAGTGAAACAAACTCTCAGTAAATGTTTAAGGCCATCAGAATCCACAGCCATAGTTACCTACTCCCCATCCCAAACACCAGGCAAATCAATAGAAAGTCTTTTGTACTGTATGAACAGTGGAACAAAACTTTGAAAGGTATTGCCGTATCATGTCCTCTGACAAATAAATAGTACAAAACTGCAAACAAATTTTCTTACGCAGTTGCACATTTAAATTAGACAGCACATAAGCAGACCACAGCAACCTTGTTTTATTTTTTTTGAAATTCAGTAAAAAAAAATTAGCAGCAACTTGCTGTTAAAAATACAACTCAAGAAAAGGTTCTCTACCCAAATGAATTATACTGACCAGGTCCACCAAGCTAACAACGACAGGTTCTAACAAATCAGTCCAGAGCCATCAACAGGGGCGCCTGAAACAGTCTGAATCCTCACAAATGGCTTTTGTAAAAAATGCTGTTGCAAAGAAGCCATACCTGCATAACTCTGTTTACTCGCAGAAGTAGTAGAAGCAGACACAGCAGTCAACACAGCGGCAACAGCAGGAGGAGAATCCAAAACCCCTAGTTTCTTTGCCAAAGGACTGGCAGCAGTATTCACTTCAGAGCCAGCACTAGTGGAAGCCGAGACATCCGCGACACTGGAAACAGAAGCAGAAAGATCTTCCAAGGTCGACAAAGGCCATTTCTGTGCCTTGACACAAGAAACAGCAAAATTAGGCTGTTCCAAACCAACAGACAAGCCCGGCACAGATTTAACAAGCCGGGTAATTCCACTGACACCAGAATTCTCCATTTTCATAAGTTGTGCACACAGCAGAAAAATGATTGTCTGTGGGACCTGGGTATTCAAGCTCCTATGCAGAGGAGGAAAAATGTCCACTAATAAAATACCCTAGGGAAGCCAAGAACAAATGGATGACCAGGTAGGCTGCCTTAATAAAGGTGGCTTCCCCAGGGTATTTTATAAGTTGTGCACACAAGGAATCCACCAGAGGCGGAATATCTTGCATCTCCTCACCCCAATCAAGCAGTGCAGAAGTTTGTACTTCATGAATCACTCGAACATAATTTATAACAGCATCATTCACCACAGAAGTAGAAACATCTTTAGAAATGGTTATATTTTCAGCATGACACTCATTAGAAACCGCTGTATGCAGAGCAAAAGAAGCAGCTGGAACTCCAGAAAACCTAGCGGCCACCATCTTGCCGCACAGTCGTACTGAAAGTGGCAGTTAAGCCAGAGCCAGGATTGCAGTACCCTTTTAGAGGGTCGATAGCACTCTGCCTACCTGCAGAGTTTCAGCCTCATAGCTTTCCCCTCTTGGAGAAATACCACTTTTCAGGCAGATTTTTCTCTATGTACAAAGAGACTGGAAATCCATAGAACATCCGCAGTTTATTAAAACAAAAGGCAAAATACAAGACAAAACAGTAATCACAAGGAACAAAAAAGAACTACAGCCTATCAGCTAAAGCAAAAAATTACATTGTAAAAATGCAAGAAATTGTAAAAACAGAAAAAAAACAAAGGCACTACAGTACTTGATGCAAAATTAGCGAAGAACGTCAGCATGCCCCCAACGCAGCAGCCAATCTCGCAAATGAGTAATAAGCACTGGAACAGGAAAAACGTGGGAGTGCAAATCTCTTCACCTGGCTACCTAAAGAAGATACAGGGCAGAAAGCAAAACAAAATCAGCTTTGCAGATCCCTGGACTCCAAAGCTGCCCATATTCTCCAACCTGACCCTTAACCTCAGAAAGGGGAAAAAGATGTGGAACATAAAAAAAATTCCTGAACTCCTGCCAAAAACCCTGCAGCTGAACACAAGAAAAGAAAACATGATGAAAATCTTCTACAACCTCGAAAACAGAACTTGTCCCTCAACTGCCTAGAATGATAAAACTCCTTGAAAGGCAAACGCCCCAAGGAAAGCCTCCAGACAAAACCGTGCCACTGTGGCACCAGACGTTGCTTGGCAACACCATATGTACGCAGAACTGTGTAATCAGCATATGCATCCACTACAAAGTACTCTCCCAGAACCTGATACCACAACTGAAGTGGCAATGCAGTATCCAAGTCAAACAATCTGAAACGAAAAATTACCTAATGGGTATCACGAAGCTCATCCACCACTGGCATAAAGGACCATTTACCATTCAAACAGACCTCCCAAAAGCCCGGGTTCAAAGCACACAACAAATGTTTGAGGTTACAACCCCCTTTCACCAACAGACCAAGCACAATACCCCTGCTAACTGGATTCAATAAAGAACCCCAAAAGGACCTAAAATAATCCCTCAACAAAGCAGAAGACCAGGCTAAAGGGAAAAAAATAAACAAAAAAACATGTATCAAGTTGGCCAAAAACACACCATCCAGAAAAAACACCTTCTTCCGGAACAATAAAGGAAAAGTAACCCAATATCACAAACGAGAAACAGCAGATTGCAATAAGAACTCACAAGATTGTGAAACAAAGCCAGTGGAACCAAAGGGCACCCCCAAAATACAAACCATCTCCAGAAAACCTGATGCCCCTAAATGACGTGCTATCACAAGTTGGAAAATAAATCACAGACTTCTGCACATTTAATATCCAGCCAACCGTAGACAACAATGACATCAATACTGCAAAAAACAAAGAAGCTGACTGCCCCTCTGATGCCACAAAAAAGTAATATCATCTGCATAAGCCACCACTCTGGGCAACACCACCACTTCACAAGAAAACGTAGAAAGCGGTATCTCAACCGAAGCTTTAAACTGCACAAGAACAGCCCTCATGAGTAAAGCTAGCAGAAAACTGCTCATGGGGCAGCCCTGACGTATGCCATTCTGCATAAGGACACCACACCCAAACCAACCATTCACCAATGGCACAACTGTAGAGTTCTGAAAAATAGAAGCAAAACAGCCACGCAGGACTGGCCCAAAACCAAAGGCAGACAGAGCATGCGACAAAACATCGTGCAATATGTTGAATGCCTGTTTGATATCACAGGACACCAGACTGACAGCTCGACCCCTTACAGCCAATGTACAGATAGACTTCAATACCTGGAGGAGTTTCCAAATAGAACGGTCAGGAATGCCATAAATGCCCTCACCTGCAATACTGGACAACCAGGAACAGAATCGGAGCTGAAGCACCTTCATAAACAACTTGTAATCGCAATTTCAAAGAGCAATGGGCCGCCAGTTCCCAAGTTGTTCCACAAAAAACATAAAATAATGGTAAGACCATCAGAATCCTGAAAGCCATGGGACAACCAAGAATTAAAAAATTAAAAACCTCAACTAAGACATCAAGCTGAACATCAGACATACGCCTGTAAATGAGATAAGGAATGCCATCTTCCCCAGGGACAGAATGCCTGGCAGCAAGAGGGGCAATATCCTGTTTAACTTCCAAAAGAGAAGTTGGTGCATCAAAAACAGCCACCAAATCAAGCGAAGTTGGTGCATCAAAAACAGCCACCAAATCAGGGGGCAACAAAGGCAGGTTCCAACAAAGATCCGCCAGGCTTACCTCCATACAAAGATTAAAGATGACTATGAACTACCCCAAGTATCCCCTCCTTGGAACTGACAAGAACCCTATCAGGGCATCTCAAACAATGAACCACAGTATTACGACAAAGCACCTTTTTACCAAGATATGGGAGAAACTCCTGCTCTGTGCCCTTAAGAGAGTGTTGTAAATTAAACAGCTGAACCTTAACTCTCTGAAAATTAAGCAGGAACACACGACACAAATGCTGCAAAGCCAACAGCAAGTCAGTAGTAGCCACCTGTTGATATGCAGCATAAGCGGCAGATGTAGACTTTTTCAAAGTAGCACAATACACCCTGAGAAACTCCTTATACCGCCCCAGCAACTTCAATTTAAAATCCTTCCACCACAAACAAACCGAATCATACAAAGGAAACAGGGAATAATGATCCCTCCAAGCCTCCTGAAAAACCCCTTCCCAGTCTGGTGTGGATAAATAAACAGGGTTCATCATAATGGCGCCCTTACCTGGCAGCCAAGCAGACCACAAACCAAACTGATAAACCAAAAGGACATGATCAGTAAATGATAAAACAGCTGCTTGTTGCAAACTACAATGGAAAGAGGATGCATGCCAGCAGAAATCAACCACAGACCTAACTGTCCCACGTTGAAATGTGAAAGGTGGGGAGGGAGCAAGCACCAAAGAGGAATCCTGTAGTATTCTACAGCATGCACGAACATCAGAATGGACACTGGAAACACCTTCTATGAGGTGCATGTTGAAATCCCCTGCCATCACCAAGGGAAAATCAACAAGCGGGAAAGGCTGAATGAGCTTAAGTCTGCTACGATCACCATGCTTTGTAAAGGCAAAAATGAACACAAACCTATAATACACAGTGGACAGAACAGCATCCAGAATTAATACCCTGCCCGGCACTAAATGTATACCACCTTTAATCTCGGGTGATTTTCGAAATATGATGACAATGCCAATGTGTATATCAATACCCTTAGACCAAACCGTCCCCCCCCCCCTCACAGGGAGTCCCACTGCAAACGCGCATCAGACACAAGTCCAGTATCCACAAAGCATAAAATGTCCACAGACAACGATTCAGCCCAGTCCAAAATCAGAAGACAGTGCAAGGAAAGCATCATGTTGACGTTGCAAAATGCCAACAAAAAGCTAGCCATTATCAATATCATTGAAAGGCTGTCGTCTCACAGGTTTATTCTTCTGCCGCTGTCCTGTAGACACTGCAGCATTCTCCGAAGAATGTTTTGGCAAAGGAGATGCAGCAGACTTGGAGCAAGCAACTGAAGTGATGAGTAGGAGGACCGTCTTCCTCCTCCATGACACTGTCCCCCAATTGGACTTCATCCTCCGAGACTTGCACAGGCAATGCAACCTCCTCTGCAGAAGAGGTAATAGCAACACTGTCAGAATAAGTAATAGCAGGAGCAGAGTCAACCTCAGCAACTGCAGAAACAGTAGAGCACCCTTCCACAACATCTGTGGAAGATGCAGAAACAGTAGAGGACCCTTCCGCAACATCTGAGGAAGATGCAGAAACAGTAGAGGACCCTTCCGCAACATCTGCGGAAGATGCAGAAACAGTAGAGGACCCTTCCGCAACATCTGCGGAAGATGCAGAAACAGTAGAGAACCCTTCCGCAACATCTGTGGAAGATGCAGAAACAGTAGAGGACCTTTCCGCAACATCTGCGGAAGATGCAGAAACAGTAGCGGACCCTTCGGCAACATCTGCGGAAGATGCAGAAACAGTAGAGAACCCTTCCACAACATCTGTGGAAGATGCAGAAACAGTAGAGGACCCTTCTGCAACATCTGCGGAAGATGCAGAAACAGTAGAGGACCCTTCCGCAACATCTGCGGAAGATGCAGAAACAGTAGAGGACCCTTCCGCAACATCTGCGGAAGATGCAGAAACAGTAGAGAACCCTTCCGCAACATCTGTGGAAGATGCAGAAACAGTAGAGGACCTTTCCGCAACATCTGCGGAAGATGCAGAAACAGTAGCGGACCCTTCGGCAACATCTGCGGAAGATGCAGAAACAGTAGCGGACCCTTCGGCAACATCTATTGAAGATGCAGAAACAGTAGCGGACCCTGCGGCAACATCTGCGGAAGATGCAGAAACAGTAGCGGACCCTTCTGCAACATCTGCAGAAGCAGCAACAACATGCAGTGGAGCATCCCCTGCAGTAGAGGCCTGCTCACGAACAGCCAACATCTCAGGGAGCCCCAATAAAGGAGGAATCGGAGCATCCAACAAAACAACAGTTTGCAACTGGTGAAGACATCCCTTATCCCCAGAATCAGGCAAATCGAAACAATCAGCAGAAACTCCAGCACTAGGCACCGTAGAAGACAAAACGACAGCTGCTGAAACTGCTGACACAAACGTGGAAGGAGTAGGCTGTGGCCAGGAGAAATCAAAGTCCAAAGAAGCAGCCAATGGACATGTGGACCACTGATGTGCCCCTTCACAATGGGGACAATGAACTGTATAAGTACGGGCAAAATGAGAACCAGAACCACATCTCGAGCACTTTTTCAGAGGACACGCAGAAATCAAGTAATCAAATGCACCACAGAAATAAAATCGTGGCTGTCCCATGTAATGAACAATCTTATGGCCCCCAATGAAACAAACTCCTGGTAAATGTTTAAGGCCGTCAGAATCAACAGCCATAGTTACCCACACTTCCCACCCCCTATCCCAAAGGCCAGGCAAATCAACAGAAAGTCTTTTGTACTGTATGAACAGTGGAACAAAACTTTGAAAGGTATTGCCGTATCATGTCCTCTGACAAATAGTACAAAACTGCAAACGAATTTTCTTACGCAGTTGCACATTTAAATTAGCACATAAGCAGGCCACAGCAACCTTGTTTTATTTTTTTGAAATTCAGTAAAAAAAATTAGCAGCAACTTGCTGTTAAAAATACAACTCAAGAAAAGGTTCTTCACCCAAATGAATTATACCCACCAGGTCCACAAAGCTAACACTGCGACAGGTTCCAACAAATCAGTCCAGAGCCATTTAACATCAACAGGGCTGCCCGAAACAGTCTGAATCCTTACAAATGGCTTTTGTAAAAAATGCTGTTGCAAAGAAGCCATACCTGCATAACTTTATTTACTCGCAGTAGTAGTAGAAGCAGATGAAGCAGTCAACACAGTGGCAACAGCAGGAGGAGAATCCGAAACCCCTAGTTTCTTCGCCGAAGGACTGGCAGCAGTATTCACTTCAGAGCTAGCACTAGTGGAAGCCAAGACATCTGCGACACTGGAAACAGAAGCAGAAAGATCTTCCAAGGTTGAAAAAGGCCGTTTCTGTGCCTTGACACAAGAAACAGCCAAATTTAGGCTGTTTCAAACCAACAGACAAGCCTGACACAGAATTAACAAGCCAGGTAATTCCACAGACACCAGAATTCTCCATTTTCATAAGTTGTGCGCACAAGGAGTCCACTGGAGATGGAATATCTTACATCTCCCCACCCCAGTCAAGCAGTGTAGAAGTTTGTACCTCACGAATCACTCATCATTTATAACAGCATCATTCACCATAGAAGTAGAAACATCTTGAGAAATTGTTATATTTTCAGCATGACACTCACTAGAAACTGCTGTATGCACAGCAACAGATGCAGCTGGAACTCCAGAAAAACTAGCGGCCACCATCTTGCCGCACAGTCATACTGAAAGTGTCAGTTAAGCCAGAGCCAGGATTCCACTGCCTTTTGTAGGGTGGATTGTACTCTACCTACCTGTACAGTTTCAGCCTCTTAACTTTTCCCCTTTTGGAGAATACCACTTTTCAGACAGATTTTTTCTGGGTACAAATAGGCTGGAAATGAGTTGAAAAAGCTAAAACCAATAAACTGTTATACTGAAAGTGGCAGATAAGCAAGAGCCAGGATTTCAGTACCCTTTTGTAGTGTGGATAGTACTCTACCTACCTGCAGAGTTCCAGCCTAGTAGCTAGTCCCCTTTTGGAGAAATGGCACTTTTCAGGCTGATTTTTCTCTAAAAAGAGCTGTTTTAGTGCTGTGGGCAGCTGGAGTTCTGTCTAGAGCTTTTACAGATCTCCATGAGCTCTGAGAAGAGCCATTTTGTGTTTTGAATGCCCGTTCGGGTGTCAGTGGTAGCTCTAATAAGAGCTGTTTTGTTCTTCAATGTGTCTCCTGTTGCTCTTACCTGACCTTATCCAGATCTCTGTGAGCTCTGAGAAGAGCTGTTTGGTGTACTGTGAGCTCTGAGAAGAGCTGTTTGGTGTATGGTCACACTGGGCTCTGGGAAGAGCTACTGTTGTGTCCTTCAGTGTTCCGTGGTGGTGTCGATCTCCATTGTCCTTCTTGAACAGATCTTCAGTTCTGTTGATATGTTAAGAGTCCTAAAAAGGGCCATTTGTGCACTCCCCAAGTGCTGTTCAGAATGACCTGAGAGCTGTTGCTGTGCTGCTTTTATGCTACTGTAGAGGGGGCGTGGTTGAGTGATGTCCAATGAGAAGTGACTAGTTGGGGGTGTGGCCCTGGTAGGCCCATGAGGAGAGGACGGACCTGGCTGGAAGCTTCTCATTCCTCTTATTTAATTCCTTTTTGTTTTTGTCCGGCTTCTTGTTCATATGTGCCGTACCTTACCTCTAGCACTACGTTGGAGGCTTTCCCTTTGTCACAGTTTTACCTAAGTTTGTAAAACTATAATAAAACTTAAATTTAACCAAAATGAATAAAAATTTAACTGTAAAACAGAGATTTAAAAAAGAACAAAAATAAATGAAAATACAAATGTAAAACATGTGAATGTAACACTGTGGCCTTAATTAAATGTTTTTGTTTGTATTTCATTTATTTTTGTACTTTTTGTCTTGTCTAAGGCCTGCACTGCATTTTTAGTTCAGTCTGTACATATTAAAGGTTGAGGTTTCAAACCCTACAGTCTTTTTAAGGGCTAACTAGGTCCTTTCCAGGACCCTCAAAAGATTCCAACTGGGATTCCACCTACAAGCCCAGCCTTGGACCACAAGGGAGCACACCAGTCCTTTGAAGGGCCACCTACCTGGAACTCACCTAGCCCAGCCTTGACAAACAAGGGGGCACACCAGTCATTACCACGATTACCTAGACACCCATCTGGACTGATAAAGGTCCTTTTTAGGACCATATGAGATCTGACGACAGGGCCAGCCCTGACTGCCCAGGTGGAGACCAAAAGGGTACAACCCAACCTCCCACCAGAGAGGTACTGCACAAAAGTCCTTGTTAGGGCTACAAAGGTCCTCCTCAGGACCAAACACACCACAAAGGTTCTTCTCAGAACCAAAACAGTCCTCCTTAGGACTACAGAGGTCATTTTCAGGACCAACCCACCACAAAGGTTCTTCTCAGAACCACAACAGTCCTCAAGACTAAAAAGTTCCTCCTCAGGACCACCTCTCCACACCGCAACGGCCATTATAACAGCCAAAACAGTCTTCCTCAAGACTACAAAGGCCCTTTTAAGAGCTACAACAGGTTTATTCAAAACCACATGCAAATCACTAAGTCCTTTTCAGGACTTAGACTTCAACCTCCAGGAGTAACAACTATTCCAGTAAGAGTGTTATGTACAAAAAGGCTGGAAATCCATTGAGAAAGCTAAAACCAACAAACGGTCATACTGAAATTGGTGGTTAAGGCAGAGCCGGGACTGAAGTTCCCTTCTATAGGGTGGATAGTACTCTACAAACCTGCAGAGTTTCAGCCTCCTAGCTTTACCCCTCTTCGAGAAATACCACTTTTCAGACGGATTTTTCTCAATGTACAAAGAGGCTGGAAAAGAAAGCTAAAACCGATTAACGGTCATACTGAAAGTAGCAGTTAATCCAGAGCCAGAATTGCAGTTCCCTTTTATAGGGTGGATAGTACTCTACATACCTGCAGAGTTTCAGCCTCCTAGCTTTTCCCGTCTTGGAAATAACACTTTTCAGGGGTATTTTTCTTTGTTCAAATAGGCTAGAAATGCATAGAGAAAGCAAAAACCAATAAATGGTTACACTGAAACGAAGTTAAGCCAGAGCCAGTATTGCAGTACCCTTTTGTAGGGTGGATAGCACTCTGCCTACCTGCAGAGTTTCAAACTCCTAGCTATTCCCTTCTTTGAGAAATATAACTTTTCAAGCAGATTTTTCCTATGTACAAATAGGCTGGAAATGCTTAGTGAAAGCTAATACCAATAAACGGTGATACTGAAAGTGGTAGTTAAGCCAGAGCCAGGATTGCAGTACCCTTTTGTAGGATGGATAGTACTCTGCCTACCTGGAGAGTTTCAGCCTCCTAGCTTTTCCCTTCTTGGAGAAATACCACTTTTCAGGCCGATTTTTCTCTATATACAAATAGGTTGGAAATGCTTGGAGAAAGATAAAACCAATAAACGGTCATACTGAAAGTGTCAGTTAAGCCAGAGCCAGGATTGCAGTACCCTTTTGTAGGGTTGATAGTAATCTGTATACCTGCAGAGTTTCGGCCTCGTAGCTTTTTCCCTCTTTGAGAAATACCACTTTTCAGACTGATTTTTCTCTATTTACAAAGAGGCTAGAAACCCATAGAGAAAGCTAAAACCAATAAACGGTCATCCTGAAAGTGGCAGTTAAGCCAAAGCCGGGATTGTAGTATCCTTTTGTTGGATGGATAGTATTCTACATACCTGCAGAGTTTCAGCCTCATAGCTTTTCCCCTCTTGGAGAAAATCAAGTTTTCAAGAGGTATTTTTATTTATGCAGAAATGGCTGGAAATGCACAGGGAAAGCTAAAAACAGTAAACAGTCATACTGAAAGAAGTTAATCCAGAACCAGAACTGTAGTGCCCTTTTGTAGGGTGCAGAGTGCCTTGTGTAACAGTAGAGTGCCTTGTGTAACAGTAGTTTCAGCCTCATAGCTTTACATCTCTTGAGGAAAATTATATTTTCAGGAGGTATTTTTCTCTCTGCACATATGCCAAGGGAAAGCTAAAAACAGTAAATTGTCATACTGAAGAAGTTATGCCAGAGCCATTATTGTAGTGCCCTTTTATAGGATGCAGAGTACCCTGTGTACCTGTAGAGTTCAAGCCTCTTAGCTTTACCCCACTTGGAGAAAATTAAGTTTTCAATGGATATTTCTCTCTCCATGCAGAAAATGCATAGGAAAACGTAAAAACAGTAAACTGTCATACTAAAAGAAGTTATGCCAAAGCTATGATTGAAGTGCCCTTTTATGTGGTGCAGAGTACAATGTGTACCTGTAGAGTTTCAGCCTCCCCACTTACCCCTCTTGGAGAAAATCCAGTTTTCAAGGGATATTTTTCTGTAAGGAAAAATGGCTGAAATGCATAAGGAAATCTAAAAAGAGTAAATAGACATAGTGAAAGTAGAAGTTATGGCAGAGCAAGGATTGCAGTCCCCTTTTGTATGGTGTAGAGTACCCTGTGTAGCTCTAGAGTTTCGGCCTCCTAGCTTTACCCCTCTTGGAGAAAATCAAGTTTTCAAGAATCATTTTTCCTTATGCAGAAATGGCTGGAAATGCATAGGGAAAGGAAAAACAGTAAACAGTCATACTGAAACAAGAACTTATGCCACAGCTAGATGTCCAGTGCCATTTTCTATGGCACAGAGTACACTGTGTATCTGCAGAGCTTCAGCCTCCTAGCTTTATCCCTCTTTGAGAAAATCAAGTTTTCAAGGGGTATTTTTCTCTCCACAGATAGGGCAGAAAATGCATAGGGAAGTGTAGAGATTGTAAATGGTCGTACTAAATGAATAAGCTATGCCAGAGCCAGGATTGCAGTGCTGATGCAGAGTACACTGTGTACCTGTAGAGTTTCAGCCTCCTAGCTTTTTCCCTCTTGGAGAAATACCACTTTTCAGGGGTATTTTTCTCTCTGTAAAATAGGCTGGAAATCCATAGAGAAAGGTAAACCAATAAATGATCATACAGAAAGTGGCAGTTAAGCCAGATCCAGGATTGCTGTACCCATTTGTAGGGTGGATAGTACTCTGCCTTCCTGCAGAGTTTCAGCCTCCTAGATTTTCTCCTCCTGGAGAAAAAACACTTTTCAGGCCGATTTTTCTCTATGTACAATGAGGCTGGAAATCCATAGAGAAACCTAAAACCAATAAACGGTCATACTGAAAGTGGCAGTTATGCCAGAACCAAGATTGCAGTACCCTTTTGTAGGGTGGATAGTACTATGCCTACCTGCAGAGTTTCAAACTCCTCGCTTCCCCCCTCTTTTTAGGGTTATTTTTTATGTTCAAATAGGCTGGAAATGCATAGAGAAAGTGAAAACCAATAAATGGGCATACTTAAAGTGGCAGTTAAGCCAAATCCAGGATTGTAGTACCCTTTTGTTGGGTGGATGGTACTTTACATACCTGCAGAGTTTCAGCCTCGTAGCTTTTTCCCTCTTGGAGAAATAGCACTTTACAAGTGGATGGAGAAATAGCACTTTTCAGACGGATTTTTCTCTATGTACAAATAACTGGAAATCCATAGCAAAAGCTAAAACCAATAAAAGGTTGCAGAAAATCAAGTTTTCAAGGGGTATTTTTATTTATGCTGAAATGGCCAGAAATGCATAAGGAAATTTAAAAACAGTAAGTGATCATACTGAACAAAGAAGTTACTACAGAACCAGGACTGGAGTGCCACTATTTCGGGTGTAGAGTACTCTGTACCTATAGAGTTTCAGTCTCCTAGCTTTACTCCTCTTGGAGAAAATCAAGTTTTCGAGGGGTATTTTTCTTTATGAAGAAATGGCTGGAAATGTGTAGGGAAAGGTAAAAACAGTATACAGTCGTATTGAAACAAGAACTTATGCCAAAGCCAGGATTCCGGTGCACTTTTGTAGGGTGCAGAGAATCCTTTGTACCTGTAGAGCTTCAGCCTCCCAGATTTACCCCTCTTGGAGAAAATCAAGTTTCAAGTGGTATTTTTCTCTATGCAGATAGTGCAGGAAATGCATAGGGAAATGTAGAAATTGTAAATTATCATACTGAAACAAGAAGTTATGCCAGAGCCAGGATTGCAGAGCCTTTTTGTTGGGCACAGAGTCCCTTGTGCAAGTGCAGAATTCCAGCCTCTTAGCGTTGCAGAAAAACAAGTTTTCAAGGAGTATTTTTCTGTTGCAGAACTAGCTGGAAATGCATCTGGAAAGCTAAAAACAGTAAACGGTCATACTGAAGGAAGTAGCTTTGCCGTAGCCAGGATTGCAGTGCTGTTTTGTCAAGTGCAGAGTACCCTGTGCACCTGTAGGGCTTTAAACTTCTAGTTTTACCCCTCTTGGAGAAAATCAACATTTAAACGTTTATTTTTTCTCTATTCAGAAATGGCTGGAAATGCATAGGGAAAGCTAAAAAGAGTAAACAGTCATACTGAAACAAGAAGTTATACCAGAAGAGGATTGTAGCACCCATTTTAAAGGGTACAAAGCACCCTGTGTACCTGTACAGTCTCGACCTCATAGCTTTATGCCTCTTGGAGGGAAGTCAAGTTTTCAAGGGGTATTTTTGTGTTTGCAGAAATAGCTGGAAATGCATACGGAAAGCTAAAACAGTAAAGTGTCATACTGAAAGAAGAGGTTATGCCAGAGCCCACATTGCAGTGCCTTTTGTAGGCTGGAGAGTGCCCTGTGTGCCTGTGGAGTTTGTCTCCTAGCTTTACCCCTGTTGGAGAAAATCAAATATTCAAAGGGTATTTTTCTCTATGCAGAAATGGTTGGAAATCCATAAGGAAAGCTAAAAACAGTAAATGATCATACTGAAAGTAGTTTCAGCAGAGCCAGGATTTCAGTTCCCTTTTGTTGAGTGCAGAGTACCGTGTACCTTTTAGAACTTTAGCCTTCTAAATTTACCGCTCTTGGAGAAAATCAAGTTTTCAAGGGGTATTTTTGTCAATGCAGAAATGCATAAGGAAAGCTAAAAACAGTAAATGTTCATATTGAAAAGTTATGCCAGAGCTAGGATTGCAGTACACTTTTGTAGGGTTCAGAGTATGCTGTGTAGCTGTAGAGTTTCAACCTCCTAGCTTTACCCCTCTTGGAGAAAGTAAAGTTTTCATGGGATATTTTTCTCAATGAATAAATGTCAGGAAATGCGTGGGAAAAGCAAAAAAAACAGTAAACTGTCATATTGAAAAGTAGCTTTGCTACAGCTAGGATTGCAATACCATTTTGTAGGGTCTAAAGTACCCTGTGCACCTCTAGAGTTTCAGCCTCTTAGCTTTACTCCTCTTTGAGAAAATCAACTTTTCAATGGGTATTTTTCTTTATTCTGAAATGGCCAGATATGCGTAAGAAAATATAAAAACAGTAAATGGTCATACTGAACAAAAGTTATTACAGAACCAGGATTGGAGTTCCCTTTGTAGGGTGCAGAGTACCCTCTTTACCTGTAGAGGTTCAGACCCCTAGCTTTACCCCTCTTGGAGAAAATCAAGTTTTCAAGGGGGTATTTTTCATTATACAGAAACGGAAAAGCTAAAAACAGCAAACAGTTATACTGAAGTTATGCCAGAGCAAGGATTGCAGTGCCCATTTGTAAGGTGTGGATTGTCACATGTACCTGTAAAGTTTCTGCCATCTGGCTTTCCCCTCTTGGAGAAAATCAAGTTTCAAGAGATGTTTTTCTGTATGCTGAAATGTCTGGAAATGCACAGGGAAAGTTAGAAACAGAGAACAGTCATACTGAAAGAAGAAGTTAAGCCAGAACTGCAGTGCCCTTTTGTAGGATGTAGAGTGCCTTGTGTACCATTAGAATTTCAGCCTCATAGCTTTACATCTCTTGAGGAAAATTACATTTTCAGGAGGTATTTTTCTCTCTGCACATATGCCAAGGGAAAGCTAAAAACAGTAAATGGTCATACTGAAGAAGTTATGCCAGAGCCAGAATTTTAGTCCCCTTTATAGGATGCAGAGTACCCTGTGTACCTGTAGAGTTCAAGCCTCTTAGCTTTACCTCGTTTAGAGAAAATCAAGTTTTCAAGGGATATTTTTCTCTCCATGCAGAAAATGCATAGGGAAACGTAAAAACAGTAAACGGGTCATACTAAAACAAGTTATGCCAAAGCTATGACTGAAGTGCCCTTTTATGTGGTGCAGAGTACAATATGTACCTGTAGACTTTCAGCCTCCCAGCCTTACCCCTCTTGAAGAAAATCAAGTTTTCAAGAGGTATCTTTCTGTAAGGAAAAATGGCTGGAAATGCATAAGGAAATCTAAAAAGAGTAAATAGACGTATTGAAAGTTATGGCAGAGCAAGGATTGCAGTCCCCTTTTGTATGGTGTAGAGTACCCTGTGTAGCTCTAGAGTTTCAGCCTCCTAGCTTTACCTCTTGGAGAAAATCAAGTTTTCAAGAATCATTTTTCCTTATGCAGAAATGGCTGGAAATGCATAGGGAAAGGAAAAACAGTAAACAGTCATACTGAAACAAGAACTTATGCCACAGCCAGATTTCCAGTGCCCTTTTCTATGGCACAGAGTACCCTGTGTATCTGCAGAGTTTCAGCCTCCTAGCCTTATCCCTCTTTGAGAAAATCAAGTTTTCTAGGGGTATTTTTCTTTATACAGATAGGGCAGGAAATGCATAGGGAAATGGAGAAATTGTAAATGGTCATACTAAATGAATAAGTTATGCCAGAGCCAGGATTACAGTGCCCTTTTCTATGGTGCACAGTACCCTGTGCACCTGTAGAGTTTCAGCCTCCTAGCGTTTCCCCTCTTGGAGAAATACCACTTTTCAGGGGTATTTTTCTCTAGGTAAAAATAGGCTGGAAATCCATAGAGAAAGCTAAAACCAATAAATGATCACACAGAAAATGACAGTTAAACCAGAGCCAGGATTGCAGTACCCTTTTGTAGGGTGGAGAGTACCCAAGGTATGCACAGCCTTTCTCAAGGCTGTATCAGTAGCGCAGCTTTTTCACTGACATCCCACCGTACCTGGATTTAGGCAGCCTTAGCCTTACCTGGTTTTAGGCTCCACATGATCATCCATTTGTTCATGGCTTTCTTAGGGTATTTTGTTCGTGGACATTTTTCCTCCTCTGCATAGGAGCTTTAATACCCAGGTCCCACAGACTTTCCTGCTGGATATGTTCAAATAGGCTCGAAATGCATAGAGAAAGCTAAAACCAATTAACGGGCATACTGAAAGTGGCAGTTAAGCCAGAGCCAGGATTGCAGTAACATTTTGTAGGGTGGATAGTGCTGTACATACCTGGAAAGTTTCAGTCTCATAGCTTTTCCCCTCTTGGAGAAATACCACTTTTCAGGCGGATTTTTCTCTTTGTACAAAGAGGCTGGAAATGCTTTGAGAAAGCTAAAACCAATAAACGGTCATACTGAAAGTGGCAGTTAAGCCAGAGCCAGGATTACAGTACCCTTTTGTAGGGTGGAAAGTACTCTACTTACCTGCAGAGTTTCAGCCTCGTAGCTTTTCCCCTCTTCGAAAAATACCACTTTTCAGGATGATTTTTCTCTATGTACAAAGAGACTGGAAATCCATAGAACATCCAAGTGTTAGTCATAAACAATAAACAAAAACCATGTTTTACCTTACATGACAAAAATGGAATACATACAGAAAAACATAGAATTAGTTTACAGAAAAACATCTTCATAACCCCACTTAACCATCTTTTTAAATTAAAAATAAGCTATTGTACAGGTATAACAAAGTTGGAATGGTAGGCTTTGCATTTGGCTCCCCAGAGTACAAACAGTGTAGAAGTTAAAACAAAATCTGCCCTTCTAATGGAGGAAGTCCAATCCGCGCCGTAATCTCCATATTGACATTTAGTTAAGGACAAAGGAAAAAAAATTTGGTACCTTAAAAAATTGTTGAAAAGCTGTCCAAAAACCTTTTAATCCTAGAACAGGAAAAAATCATATGAGATGTACCTTCTGCCACCCCACACCTCGTGAAACAAAGTGTCTAACATTTTCAGAATGATAACTTCTAAGTGGCAACCTGCCCAGAGACAATCTCCAAAGAAAATCATGTCATTGAGGTGCAACCAGAAAAAAATCTTCTCCTTCCTGCCAGACCCTGTAACTGAAAGGAGGTCAGATGTGCATAACCATTTATCCATACATATGTCTCCATAGTTTGGAGATACCAAGTAGAAGAGCGAGAAATATCTAAGTCATACAACTTAAATTTTCTAACAAACAACTAATATTTTTAAGTTCAGAGGACATTGGTATTTCAGGCCTTCTACCCTGTAAACAAGATTCCCAGAATCCATGAGAGACATGTCTTAACAATTCACCCACTAATGAAAAGGAAGAAGAACATAAATGACGAAACACTTTATGTAAAAACAATAATTGCAAAAACAAGATTGGATGACATAAGGCACAACCACCTTGGACTACAGGGGCATAAACCTATTGGGTTCAAACCAGATTTCCAAGAGAATTTAAAATAATCTCACAAAAGCCAAACACGCCATGTAGAGGGGAAAAACTAAACTGAAAAAAATGTAAACCAATTTAGCCAAAAAATACTGCTCAAAAGAAGTGCTTTTTTCTTAAAGGATAAAGAAAAAGTCTGCCAAAAATGTAATTTAGCCAATGCAGTTGTCAGCAATGCTTTACAATGTTGAGAAACGTCTGTACCAAAAGGCACACCCAAAATGTTGATACCTGTATGTTGTATAGTGAGTCCCAGATAAGAATGATCCAAACCAGCCTGTCTAGTATAAAAGAAGGACTTTCCAACATTCAAAGTCCATCCAACTGTTTGTAAAAGAGCTAAGAAAATGTCGTAGAAATAAGTTTGAACTTGAACAGAAGAATCCACAAAAAAGGATCATCATCATATGAAACTAGCCTTGGGATAAGGACATTAGAACATTGCAAAGAATGAGTCAAATGCACAAGATGTCTAAAATGAAAAATAACCACCCCAACAACCAGAGCCAGAAGAAAACTGCTCATAGGGCAACCTTGCTGGATTCCATTCAACATGAAAAGTCAATTGCCCAGCCACCCATTAACCAATGGAAGAATAGTGGAGCCTGAAAAAATGGAAGAAAAACATTTAAACTTAACACCAAAACCATATGACTGCAAAATTCCCTTTAAGACTGTACGTGAAATATTGTCAAAAGGCAAAGCTTGTGTGAAATCGCAAGACAATACCCCAACCAAAAAATCAGAAGGAAAAGAAGGACTTAAAGATCATCAATAAATCCCGGATAGGCCTACCAGAGATGCCAAAAACACCAGGCTCCACCAGGGTAGATATACACTGAGAGTCTCAATTGTAAGATTTTCATAAATAATCTGTAATCAACATTACACAAAGCAACTGGTCACCAGTTTTTTAAGGCCACTCTATTATTCTTTTTCCACAAAAACTTAATTACAATGGTAAGAAAAGAAGAATCTTTAAAGCTATCCACTAACCATTCATTAAATAGATCCACCAAAAGTGTAAGGTGAGGGTTTGTAAAATGATTGTTAAATGATATGGAATTCCATCAATACCTGGCACCGAAATCTTTTTTCCCAATAATTGTAAAGCCTGCTGAACTTCCTGCAAAGAAATGTTGCCATCTAATGATGCCCTAATAGAAGCGGGCATAGGTCTCAAATCCCACTCTCACACTAACAGGTTTACCCCCATACAGTACTTTTAAATGCCTTTCCACTATTCCCATAATATCAGTTTGGGAATTGCACAAAGAACCATTTTCACTACGAAGACATGACATAGTAGTTGAGCTATTAACCTGTCTTTTGCCAACAAAAGGTAAATATTCCTTTCCAGTACCTTTTAAAGAACACGGGCCAAGTTATGCAATTTAACTTTTATATGTTCCAAATTAAGATCATATAATGTCCTCAAAGCAGTCATGGCAGAAGAGAGATATGTTTTTGCAACCTTCTGATATTTAGCATAAGCCACTTTAGTTGCTCCTTTAAGAGCGGTACAATAATGATGTACAAAAGTTTTATACCTGTTAATCAGTTTGATTTTAGAATCTGCCCACCAGCTGGAGGTAGTTGAATATAATTCCCTTGAAGAGTGATCTTCCCATAACTCTGTCCATACCTTTTGCCAATCAGGATAATTGAGATAAATAGGGTTCAATTTAGTACACCCCCTTCCCCTTATGTAACTTGCTGGACTGACCAAAAGTGTAGGTAAGCATCACATGATCTGTAAAAATATCTGCACAAGAGAAATCCGCAGAATAACAAAAATCAGTCACTGTTGTGCAATGTTGATACCTGTGTGTTGTATAGCGAGTCCCAGATAAGAATGAAAATATGTAAATTGAGGTGTGAAACCCAATACCAGCGAAGCTTTTGTCATAATCTGATGACATAAACGAACATTATATTTAACACTATTTTTTCCTTCCAGTAGATGTGTATTAAAATCACCTGCAACAATAATAGGATAGTCCACCAATAAAAAAGGAGACATAAATTTAAACATTTTGCATCTCTCACCAAAGTTAGTGAATGCATTTAAGAAAAAAAAAACTGTAATAAAGTTTGATAAGTAATGTCCAGGTAGACTAGTCTGCCAGGAATTAAATGCACAATGTCCTTAACTTCCATCACTGAACTTTTACATAGAATCACTAGACCAGTGTGTCTGTCCAGTCCCTGGGACCAATATATCCCATCTTTCCAGATGTCCAACCATTGTAGGCGATCAGCTTCAGAAATAGTACCTGTGTCCAAAAGGCAAATTAAGTCTGCAGACAATGTGTACCAACCCATTCTGCAAGAAAAAGTCTTTTAGAAATAGACAACATCAAATTGATGTTACAAAAGGCCAGTATTAAATTAGCCATTGTCTGTCAAAGTGCCTTTTTTCTTTTGTGCAGATTTTTGTCTACGTCTAGAGGTAGATCTACCACGGGTAGGTTCAGATTTTGAAATATTGACTGCAGCAGAAATAGCCGAGGAAGACATGCCCGAAGCATCAGAAACAATATCCATATCATCATCCTCCTCAACAGACCCAGAAGGACAGTCGGTAGTAACAGGAGTCACAATATCTGACGCAGAAATCAAAGCCGAGGTATCCATTTCATCCTCCGAATCAACCGAGGGTGACTGTTCCATATTAGCAAGCCCAGGACCAGCATCAGCAGGTGTAGGAATGTCAATATCAGGAGGCACTGGAATGTCCACAGAATCCAATATCCGAGAAGGACCAGCCACTTGAGAGGTATGAAACCCAGCCACCTTTGTGTCACTGGATGCCACTCGTTCAGAAGAGATGGGCTGTTCAGCCCCCAAAGTACGATCTCGCAGTGTGGACATTTATTTTGACATGCACAAGTAAAATGATCCAATGACCCTCAGTGCATGCAATTTTTGGCTGTACAAACCAAGATTAGATGTGAAAAGTCACCACAAAAAAAGCAAAAGCTCAGTGGAACAGCATATCTGCCTGTGTCTCTGTCCTCCCACAAAACAAACACCTGGCAGGTGCTTGATTCCATCGTCTGCGACTCCCACTGTGACCCAGACATCCCATCTGCCGTCCCATATGCCAGGTAGATCTGGGGAACAAGTTTTGGTAATGCTATGCACTTTGGAGCAAAACTGTAACAAAAACTACTTCACCATATCTGCATTGATATAAATAGTTTTAAACTGCAGCCTGATTTTTTTCTTTAGCTGCACATTCAATTGTGAAACTTCATAGTCAGACAATGGCAAAACATGTTTATTTTTATTATATTTTTGTGAAAAAGGATGCAGAAATTATTTGAGATTCAAAAAATAGCTCCACTGTTGCTTCAGCAGTCCATTGTATTACACCAGCTAGATCCAAAATCCGAATGCCTGCAGGAGTATTTTTGTTTATTCTGAAATGGCCAGATATGCTCAAGAAAATATAAAAACAGTAAATGGTCATACTGAACAAAAGTTATTACAGAACCAGGATTGGAGTTCCTTTTGTAGGGTGCAGAGTACCCTCTTTACCTGTAGAGGTTCAGACCCCTAGCTTTACCCCTCTTGGAGAAAATCAAGTTTTCAAGGGGGTAAAAGTTTTTCCCAAAGCTGCTTTAAAGAAAAAGCAGCTCCCGAAGTAGTTGTAATCCATACAGAAGGTTTCTGCATGGACCTCTGAGGAGCTGCATGCACAGAACCAGCATAGGATTGTCTTTTCGGAACAGTACTAGCTGCTCCAGAAGTAACTTTTGAACTAGAAGCAGAAAAATGCATTTGTTTACCTTGAGAAGTTGTGACTGTGTTGAAAGCTGCTGTGGCGGGAAAATGGGAAGCAGATAAGGCAGGTACTTTAGTAGCAGCTGCTGCAGTGGAAGCGGTTGCCGTTTTTGATTTCACCAGCTCAGAAAAAGGGCGTTTTTGCACAAGTTTAGCCTTAGATCCTGTAACAGAAGCTGCAGAAGCCGCCAAGGAATCGGCAGGCAGCGGGAATTCGGCCATCTCTTCTCCCCATTTAAACAAAGCTGCAGTCTGAGAATTTAAATTCGGTGCTATTTCATTACTGTTTTCTGAAGGCACATCAGCTTATAGAAAAACTGGAAATTATGCGTACTTTGGATTTTTCAAAACATTTTCCATTAGGATTACTCACTGAAATTTTTTCAGTTACCTGTGTAGGCTGTACCTGCTGCTCCTGAAACCCCACCATTGAGGAAGTGAGGTCATACTGGAAGTGGCAGTTAAGCCAGGGTCAGGATTGCAGTACCCTTTTGTAGGGTGGATAGTACTCTGCATACCTGCATAGTTTCAGCCTCCTAGCTTTTCCCCTCTTGGAGAAATACCACTATTTAGGCTGATTTTTCTCTATGTACAAATAGGAGGAAGATTGGAACAGTGACCTGCAAGGATGGAAATAAAGAAACCCGGATCAAACGCTACTGCCTCTGGTGTCTTCTTTTAGAACAAATGAACGCTTTGCATGCCGGCTGCCCACCATCTCTGGCAAGGACTAACAGGACTAAGAGAGGTCAGGCCTTACAAGGGGCCACAAAGGTTCTTATAAGAACCCACGGAAACCCAACCCAGTCTAAGGACGACTGTAATAGGTCTGGCTTACTAGGATACCCTCCAGGTTCCTCTAAGGCCACATAGACCACAAAGGTTCTTCTAAGAATCCGTAGACCAAATCTGCATTAGCCCAGCCTTACATAAGGGGGCACCTACTGAGATCTGATCTGACAGGGTACCTAGGGCGGCCCTTGTAAGGGCCACTTCAGCTCTAACCAATACAACAGCCCTCTTCAGGGCTTCAGCAGTCGTCTTCAGCATTACAACAGCCCACATCAGGACTACAACAGCCCTCCTCAGGGCTACAAAAGTCTACAGTTCTAAAACGGCCATCCTCGGGGCTACAAGCTACAAGGACACACCAGGACAACTACAATACGAATCATCTACTGATAATTCATTTTGAGGACTACTTCCTGAGCCTCTAAAAAGTGTGATTTTCTTTTTCCCTCGTGTACAAACAGGGTGGAAATGCTTAGAGAAAGCTAAAACCAATAAACAGACATACTGAAAGTGGCAGTTAAGCCAGAACCAGAATTGCAGTACCCCTTTGTAGGGTGGATAGTACTCTGCACACCTGCAGAGTTTCAGCCTCCTAGCTTTTTCCCTCTTGGAGAAATGCCACTTCAGGCAGATTTTTCTCTATGTACAAATAGGCTGGAAATCCGTAGAGTAATCCAAAAGTTTATTAAAGAAAATACAACAGATCATAAAATAACATCAGCAAAACCAGATCTATGTTCCCATTCAGATACCTGAGCACAAATAACTGTGTACAACGAAAAGTAGAACACAATTCCCTACAACGGGCTAACCAAAGAGAATACAAAACGGTAAACAAAACAAAATCAGCTTGTCTAATTTCAGGGGTCCAGAAACACCCGTAGTTACCATACAGACACTTTTCTAAATTTATAGGAAATAAACAGGGAACCAAAAATTTGGTCCGAAAATAACTCCAAAAACCCCTAACTCTGGAACAAAAAAAAAATATATGACCAGGTGTTTCAACTTCAAGACAACCCTGAAAACACAAAGAGGTGCGTCCCCCTTGCAGAAAAAAGTGGCGAAATGGCAACCTATTCAATGAACAGCGCCACATAAAATCATGCCAATGAGATGCCTGCCTCAAAAACATCCTGCGCTGCAAAACCCCATGCTTACAAAAGGAAGAGTAATCCTAAAAAGCATTCACAACATGCCTTGAACACAGAGCCAAAACATATCAAGACTTAGCTGGATGTTGAATGTCAGAGGTGTGCAAACCATAACGTAACACAACTTGTGGAATATTCAACAATTCAGGAGAGGATACTCACCGTATCTGCCTCCCTCACCCCAAAGCAGACCAAAAAGAAGGGGAAGAGGCAAATAGCAACCGAGATACCAAAGAATCCACCCCAGCATGTAAGTGAAAAAAAAGCCAATGAACATGATATATTTGCAAAAATAACAAAGGGTGTTTCAAAGAACATCCACCCTGTGAAGGTACAGCATAAACCACTCCCCTACGGACGGGATTTAAACCACATTTCCAGAAAAAATGAAAATATAAACCCAATAACCTCGCAACCCAAGACAAAGGAAAAAAATAAACCATAAAAACGTGCAACAAATGAGAGAGAAAAAAGTAGAAAGCAAATACACTTTATTTCTGTAAGAGAGACGAAAAGTAGACCAAAAACCAAACAAACTACAAGCAGCATCAAGCACTTTGACACTCCCCTTCCACAAAGGACAAGGACCCAAATGGAATTCCCAAAATCCGCACACCATCAATAGATACTAGGAAACCCAAGAAACCTTATCAGAAGGCAAGACTACAGAAAACGTATCAAAAGGAAGGTGCCGGCTGCACAAGTAAACAAACAAAAAGCACCAGTTCCACAACGATAAGGCTCAAAATAAAAGTAGAGGTTTATTAGGGCTCCTGCCAAACTCAGTAGACACAATACAATACGCTGTGTAAAATCACATCAAACGTTTCGTCAAGCCTTCTTCAGATAATACAAACACATAAAGCTACTTGTCAGTTGTTTAAATACATTTGAATATAATTGAATCAACCCATACAACCAATGAGATAAAAGGATTAATTAAGTACTTAATGATAAATTTAATAAAAGTGATAAAGTGCCATTTACAGTGCCAAAGTATAACTATAAAACCTATTTGCTAAATGAATAAGCCATATATATTGTCAATTTTAGTAAATGCTTATTTGAATCTCATTCAAAGTTAAAATTGAGAGTTAACCTCATTCATTAAAAATTATAAATTAAAAATTAAAAAACCTTCCTTTAAGTTACAAGCTGTTAAGTAAACAATACTACACTCTACTGGTCAGAATTGATATTGCAACTTCAAGTGTTTAAAAGGAATAAGCAGAAAAAATACATGTATAATATGATTTAAAAACTTTTTCTTAAAAATACTTCTAAAATTAACATATCATAATTTAGCTGCCCTTAATTTTAAAACAGGTGCTAAGGACACCATGTCATTAATCCCTGGATATTTATTTGATTCCAGGGTAATCTCAGTAATGTTTAAATTCAAAACTAGAACCTTTACAGGTTAATGTGTGTTTGTTCTGATATCATATACATGTTTGTAAATAATCCCTTTGTATTACAGTTAACAAAGGATTCACATAGTAAAGTTTTGTTCCTTGCTACTAAATGGCAGCTATTTCCTACTTTTAAATATGAACAATACCTACAGGCACCACATTTAAAAACCCCAACTTTCTTCTTCTTTTATCAGTGATTCCTTTACAACCAGTCTCTATAATTCCTTTTATATTGTTACCTTTCTTATAAATAAATTTAATTTCATGTTCAAAATCTGGCCTAGGTCCGTTACTTTGGAAAAGTTATCCCATTCCTTTTCAAATATTTTCTTCACTATACTAGATTGACCATCGTAGGTGGTAATGAGACCTGAAACAAACCCATCGTTTGGGTCACCGTCCAGATGTGTTCCCTACTACTTCTGACTTACCAAGTATAGGTGCAAATCTAGTTTTTCTCAAATAATACATGTGGGTATCCTCTTTGTGTAAACATCTTGTACAAGTTTTCACATTCTCCCCTAAAAGTTTCATCATCTGAGGTCATTCTACATATTCGGACTAGTTGCCCTTTCAACACACTTTTTCTGGTGAACTGGAGAAATGCAAGTAAGTATTTGAAAATGTCTCCTTTCTATGTACCTTTGAAACAAATAGATCATTTGCTTTGGTAATGTTAACATCCAGGTAACATAACACACCGGTGTCAAAATTCATTGTGAACTGGAGAAAGTGTGTGGTCTCATTGATGTATTCAACAAATATATCAAAATCATCCTTTGTACCTTTCCAGAAAAAACACAAATCGTCAAGGAATCTACAATACAAGGTCCACTTATCAAGAAACCTAGGAATCAAGATGTATTTGTTCTCCCAGTATGCCATAATAATGTTTGCATATGTAGGTGCACAGTGAGACCCCATGCCTGAAATATTCACCTTCAAAGAATAGAAAATTGTACTTTAAAACAACTTCCATAAAAACTAAAATAGTGGTAAATTCATTTTTAAAGGTAACAACATCTCTTCAAACCACCTTAAGCCAGTTTCATGTGGGATACTAGTAAATAGATCTACAACGTCCAATGTGGCAAATCCTGTTGTATCCTTGTACATAGAAGTTTCTATTTTTCTAAGAAAATCCCATGAGTCTTTTAAAATGTTCTTGTTCTCATTTACCAAGTGTTTAATTTTCACATGAATGTATTTAGCAAGGGTGCAGTTATAGATCCTTCAGAGGAGACAATAGCTCTAAGAGGTGGGTCGTTTAGATCTTTGTGCACCTTCGAATCCCAAAGATGCAAGGTATTTTAGGCTAGTAGTAGGTCCTGCAATATTCCCCTTATCTACTATGCAATGTGTGTATTTTCATCAAAGAGGTCCTACTATATTTGTCTGTGTTGTTCAAAATATTTAACATTTTCCTTCATACACAAAACGATCCATGAAAACAACGCCCCACCTTTGTCAGGTTTCATAACCCTGATAGATCTATCCTTGCTCACAGTTTCCAAAATTTTCTTCTTGTCAGATAAATTAGTGCTGTGATAAAGACTTCCTCAATTCATGTTCAATTTTTAATTCAAAGTTTCTTAACTTTAGTTCATCACATGTGCCTGTAGTACTGTTACCCTTAAAAATATTTCCAAGTTTTTCTTTCTGGTAAAGAGTTTTATATCCACTAGTAGTTTGAACAAATTAGTCCTGCGTTGTGGTATAAACCCAAAACCAAAACTTCAAAATGTGTGGTAGTGAGTGTAGTGTTTGAGTAATTAAATATGTTAAAATCATTGTATGTCCATTTTTACCTTCATTCAATATCCTCCGTGTGTAGTTTTTGAATTGTAATCTACAGGGTCCTTCTGCATCAATCTGGGAAACTCTTCTACATCAATGTCATGTAGGACTGCTTGGTAATACATCTTGCTCATTTTCATTTTGCAAATCTAAATTAACCCTCTTATTCCAAAACTTAGGTTTAGGGTATTGTACCTTATTTTTATATTCATACATGTCTCTCTCAATTTTACCAAATTTCCTATTCTGTACTTCTATACAATGAGATTCAATGTCTTTAAGCAATGTTTTATACTTAACTTTGTTTTCTTCCACAGTGAACAAAAGATCATTAATAACTGCCTTGTTAATTTCTTCTATTGTGTTAGACAGTTTAGACATTTCATTTTCATTATTTAAAATTATGGCCTCCATAATCGCAAAACCACAATTATCAAATGCTGGTTTGTTTCAGGTCTCATCACCACCTACGATGGTCAATCTAGTATAGTGAAGAAAATATTTGAAAAGGAATGGGATAACTTTTCCAAAGTATCGGACCTAGGTCAGATTTTTGAACATGAAATTAAATTTATTTATAAGAAAGGTAACAATATAAAAGGAATTATAGAGACTGGTTGTAAAGGAATCACTGATAAAAAGAAGAAGAAAGTTGGGGTTTTTAAATGTGGTGCCTGTAGGTATTGTTCATATTTAAAAGTAGGAAATAGCTGCCATTTAGTAGCAAGGAACAAAACTTTACTATGTGAATCCTTTGTTAACTGTAATACAAAAGGGATTATTTACATAAACTGTAATGCTTTTATGTGGGTAAAAGCGAAAGAAGAATTAAACAAAGGATTTACGAACATGTATATGATATCAGAACATCATGCCAATAATTCCTGTACAAACACACATTAACCTGTAAAGGTTCTAGTTTTGAATTTTTGTGGTTGAAGTGGTACCCACTGACCCGAGAGGAAACATTACTGAGTACAGGGAATTATTTTGGCAGATTACCCTGGAATCAAATAAATATCCAGGGATTAATGACATGGTGTCCTTAGCACCTGTTTTAAAATTAAGGGCAGCTAAATTATGATATGTTAATTTTAGAAGTATTTTTAAGAAAAAGTTTTTAAATCATATTATACATGTATTTTTTCTGCTTATTCCTTTTAAACACTTGAAGTTGCAATATCAATTCTGACCAGTAGAGTGTAGTATTGTTTACTTAACAGCTTGTAACTTAAAGGAAGGTTTTTTTAATTTATAATTTTTAATGAATGAGGTTGTTAACTCTCAATTTTAACTTTGAATGAGATTCAAATAAGCATTTACTAAAATTGACAATATATATGGCTTATTCATTTAGCAAATAGGTTTTATAGTTATACTTTGGCACTGTAAATGGCACTTTATCACTTTTATTAAATTTATCATTAAGTACTTAATTAATCCTTTTATCTCATTGGTTGTATGGGTTGATTCAATTATATTCAAATGTATTTAAACAACTGACAAGTAGCTTTATGTGTTTGTATTATCTGAAGAAGACTACAGAAAAAGCAACAGACTTCTGAAAGTTCAACATCCACACCATCACCCAAAAAAGAGGAACCAAAGCATCAGAAAAATTACCTTTCAAAACAGAATCCTCTGATAAACAAATAACACTGTCAGCATAAGAGAAAACCCTAGGAAAAAGAACACCACAACAGGAAAATAAAAAAAGAGCAAAGGAAAGCCGAGAGCGAAAACAACGCAGAACAGCAGAGACTACCAAAGGCAAAAGATAGCTGCTCAAAGGACAGATCTGCCGAATACCATTATGCATTACAACCTCTTCACCCACCCAACCATTCACCACTGGCACAACAGTCAATCCTCTAAGCACAGAAGCCAGCCATAAACAAAAATCCTCTCCAAAACCGTAAGCCTGCAATATATGTAAAAGCACATTGTGAGAAATATTATCAAAAGCTTGAGTGATATCGCAGGACACTACAACTCTGTGTAAGCCATCTCTCATATATGCAACAATCTCTCTCAAAATAAACAGCTCCCTCATTGGTCTACAAGAGATACCATATACTCCTGCCTCTAGAAAATGATGTAACCGGGGCCGCAACCTAAATTGAAAAACCTTCACATAGATTTTATAATCAGTATTACAAAATGCGATGGGACTCCAATTCACGAGAGGCCCTATCACCTTTTTTCCAAATAAAATGCAATGCTACCCTCAAAAAAGAAGCATCTCTGAAACCCGTAACCCACCATTCATTAAACAAATCCACTAGAACTTGCACCTGACCATCGTTTAGTAAATCATAAAATCTATAGGGAATGCCATCCACTCCAGGAGCAGTAGATTTTGCAGCCAAGAGCCTGATAGCTTCCCACACCTCATCCAAATGAATAGGAGCATTTAAAACTGAAGAGAAGGAGTGAGGCATTGAAGGGCGCACACCAGAGCTCATCATAATCGGGCTCACCACCAAACAGACAAAAAATGAAGATGAACAACATCCAAGATTCCCGTCTAGAATTTTGCAAATGCCCAGCAAAATCACGCAAACACCTAATAGTAGAATCCCGAGCTATCTTACCAACATAAGGTAAAGACAACTCCCCTTTACCCTGCATAATATGTGCCAAATTATATAATTTAACCATCACTCTGCGACTATTAAGATCAAAGAGCCGACTCAAAGCTGGCAGGGCATCAGAAAGATTTAGCTTGTCAGAAGCCAGGTAAGCCTGATGGGCGTCGTGAGTGTATTCCTTCAATTCCTCGTGAAAAGAATGCAAAACCCACTTGTATCGGGACAACAGCTTAATCTTAAAATCTGACCACAAAGATGACAGATCGGCATAAATGCCAAATAAAGTAGAATGTTCGACCCACAATTCCTCAAAGACCTTACACCAAGAAACAAGGTCCAAATAAACCGGGGACATACGAAAAAAGCCCTTCCCCTTAACTGAATCCTTCCTGATCCCAAAGCCATAAAGCAGGACAGACTGATCAGTGAAGGGAACTAACCAAGAGGCTAATAAATCTGCCGACATCCCCTGAGAATGCCAGCAAAGGTCTATGCAGGACGTGACCTGCCCATGCCTATAGGTAAAAGAAGGTGCGGGCACAAGGAACATCCCAGCAGACCTCATTACTGTATAACAACTCTGAACATCCTGATGAGAACTAGTCCTGCCTTCAAGTAGATGAGTTAAAATCTCCACAGACTTTGATGGGATAATCTGCCATCAAATAAGGTAACAGGAAAATAATTTTACCCGCTCAGATAAAGCAACATATGCATAAATAAATAAAATGCAGAAAAACTGCCCAAAAACAGAAATATCAAAAAGCAACAAACAGCCAGGCACTGAATGCAAAAAGTCCTTGACTTCAATATAGTCCTTTTTACAAATAACCATAATCCCCGAATGTTTATCCAAACCAGAAGAAAAATAAACACGGCCATTCCACAATGTGGTCTATTGTTGGATCACCACAGAAGTCCACAAACCAATGTCTAGTAGGCAAATCATGTCTGCCACAACAGTAGACAACCAGTCCTCTGCAGAATTATCAGCAGCTAAGGAATCTCTTTGAATGCCCTGAGAATCGGTCACCACTGCCACCCCATCAGTATCCATATCATCAGGCTCTGACAATAAATTTACCTCATCCTTATCCACCAAACAAGTCATCATCAGAAACAATAACCATATTAACAGAAGCCATCCCTGAAGAAGCTGGAGGTGTGACAGAAGCAAGATGTACCTCAGACGACCCCCTAATAGAAGGTGGGGCCGCCCTACTTGGTGTCAAAGGAAATGGAAGCAAAGGCGGATCAGTTATTAACAGCAGCAGCATCCAAAAAAGGAACAGAAGACTCACCCTGTGCAGATGCTGAAACTAATGGAGTAGCCACAGAATCCTTGCCCCTATAAACAGCAGCACAAGTAGAAGCTGACAAAAAACAGTAGGACAGTCAGCCTAATGATGAGGAGCATTGCAATACAGACAATGTTTACAAGCCCTGGCAAAGTGATCCAGAGCACCACACAAAGAACACTTTGTGGCAGGGCAAGCCTGCACTACATGCATAAAAGCGCCACAAAAGAAACAATGCCGAGGCTGACCAGTATAATGTAGTACACCCCTCTGCCCTGAAACAAAACAAATGCCAGGAATATGCTGAAACCAGAAGGGGAAACAGTCATAGAAACAATAGCCTCCCACCCATCCCACACACCAGGAATAGCCTTGGAAAAAGTCTTTGAAATGGAATAAAAATGATTGCAATAATGCAGCAAATAAGAACGGATATCATCTGCAGAAACATAGATGGTTCCAAAGTTCAGTCTCACCCTTTTCCGCAACTGAATGTCTAAATGCGAAATATCAAACTCTGACCAAGGTGCAGTAGACTTATGCTGCAAAAAATAATTTGTAAAGTCTGCGGCTAAATTCTGATTCTCAAAAAATACATCGGCAAAAGGCTCTAAACCCCACTGAAAAACTGCACACAATGCCCTCGATGGCACCCCTGCAGGATGCAACAACTTTTGCCACAAAAGCTCGTCAGTAACTGAAACTCCCTTGAGTGATTTCACCCTAACATAAGGTTTAGAAACTAACCTCGATGGTGCTGCTGACAGAGCAGTTGCATAAGACTTCATCACTGCCTTTTCAGGCCAAGGCGGCACATCCACATGCTGCCCTTCCTTATCAGTATGAGAAGCAGCCGAAAAAAAACACTGCAAAGCAGCAGAAGATAAAGCGGAAGTACCGGCAAGAACAGGGAAGAAGTAGAGCCCTCATAAAAACTCAGCCGATGCAGAAGAAACAACATTTGGAACTGAAAGTGTAGAAACAGTACCTTGCTGTGACAAAGTAGAAAGTGCCACTTCCTCTCCAGAGAACTTAAAGGTAGCACCAGCAGAATCCAATACTGTAGCAGCCAATGAGCCATGCAGCAGAGCTTCTTCCGGCATATCAGATCCCCAAGTCAATAAAGCATCTGTTTACGAATCTCTTGATGCTTGAAAACAGGAAACAGAGTCTGTAGAAGTTGCAGAATCCATTAACTGAGCAGAATCAACAACAAATCCAAAATTAGAAGCAGCAGCAACACGAGACATAGTAGAAGAAGCTGCAAGTACAGCATGAACGTCATCAGCAGCTGCCATATTAACCGCCAAACTGAAAGTGGCAGTTAAGCCAGAGCCAACATGAGCGCCATCAGCAGCCGCCATATTAATGACCAAACTGAAAGTGGCAGGCCAGAGCCAGCATGGCAGTACCCTTTTCGTAGGATGGATAGTACTCTGCCTACCTGCAGAGTTTCCGCCTCATAGCTTTTCCCTTCTTGGAGAAATACCGCTTTTCAGGCGGATTTTTCTCTTTGTACAAACAGGCTGGAAATCTATAGAGAGAGCTAAAACCAATTAACGGTCATACTGAAAGTGGCAGTTAAGTCAGAGCCAGGATTGCAGTACCCCTTTTGTAGGGTGGATAGTATTCTGCCTACCTGCAGAATTTCAGCCTCCTAGCTTTTCCCCTCTTGGTGAAATACCACTTTTCAAGTGGATTTTTCTCTATGTACAAATAGGAGGAAGATTGGAACTGTGACCTGCAAGGACAGAAATAAAGAAACACAGATCAAACGCTACTGCCTCTGGTGTCTTCTTTTAGAACAAATGAATGGCTTGCATGATGACTGCCCACCATCTCGGGCAAGGACTAACCTGATTAAGAGAGATCAGGCCCTACAAGGGAGCACAAAGGTTCTTATAAGAACCCACGGAAACCCAACCTGGTCTAAGGGTGACTGTAATAGGTCTGGCTTACTAGGATACCCTCCAGGTTCCTCTGTAAGGCCACATAGACAACAAAGGTTCTTCTAAGAATCTGCAGAACACATCTGCAGGAGCCCAGACTTACATAAGGGGGCACCTACTGAGATTTGATCTGACAGGGTAAAAGGGTGGCCCTTGTAAGGGCCACTTCAGCTCTAACCAACACAACAGCAGCCCTCTTCAGGGCTTCAACAGTCGTCCTTGGGACTTCAGCAGTCCTCTTCAGGACTACAACAGCCCTCATCAGGACTACAGCAGCCCTCATCAGGACTACAGCAGCCCTCATCAGAACTACAGCAGCCCTCATCAGAACTACAGCAGCCCTCGTCAGGACTACAGCAGCCCTCGTCAGGACTACAGCAGCCCTCGTCAGGACTACAGCAGCCCTCGTCAGGACTACAACAGCCCTCATCAGGACTACAAATGTCCACATCAGTTCTGCAACAGCCCTCCTCAGGGCTACAACTATAAGGACTCCCCAGGACAACTACAATATGACTCTACTGAAAATTCTTTTTGAGGACTACTTCCTGAGCCTCCAAAAAGTGTGATTCTTTCCAGGTAGAGTGTTCTTCCCTCATGTACAAATAGGCTAGAAATGCTTAGAGAAAGCTAAAAACCAATAAACGGTCATACTAAAAGTGGCAGTTAAGCCAGGGCCAGGATTGCAGTGCCCTTTTGCTAGGGTGGATAGAACTCTGCCTACCCGCAGAGTTTCAGCCTTGTAGCTTTTCCCCTCATGGAGAAATACCACTTTTCAGGCGGATTTTTCTCTAAGTACAAATAGGCTAGAAAGGCTTAGAGTCAACCAATAGATTCATTCATAAAAAAAAGAAAATACAGAAACAAACTATTTAAAAGAAACATTCCCCATATCCCTACTGTAACAGCCAAGTTTTAACAGAGGCAAAAAGGCCCAAAAGGGAACACCAAAATGAAGAATGTACCTCACGATACCTAGACAACCAAAAATAATAAAGAACAGAGAGCAAAATCAGCTCTGGAAACATCCTGATCCCAATACTGACCATAGTCCGTAAACAAACACTTGGGCAATGAAACTGGAAAAAAAATACTTCATACAGAAAACAGCCTTGAACAACAACCAAAATCCACAAACATGTGAACAGGAAAAGAAAAGATGCCCAGCGGTTTCCACCTCCTGACAACCATGAGGACACACAAGAAAATCAGATGCACCAAAACGAGCAGCCCCTCTCAAAGGAAGTCTATTCAAGGCAGCCCTCCAAGAAAAATCTGACCAATGGGGAACATTCAAGAAAAAAACCCTCCTACGCCACAAGCCATGTAAGGAAAAAGGGAATAATTAGCAAAGGAGTTAATAACCTGAAAAAACTGCGATACGAAAATTGACATGGCAAAACAGGGTCCAAATCAAGCAATCTATAATGAAACACAACCAACTGAACATCCCACAGATCTAGTCGCCAACACACGCATCCTTTGGCCCCTAAGGCAAGCCTCCCAAAAAGGAGAAGCAAACAACAAAGAAACCACAGAAGCAGGCTGTAAACGTAATCTAGAAAATACACCATAAAGAAACAAATGCAAAAATAAAACAGGGTGCTTTAAATTGCAACTCCCATGAACAACAGGAGAGTAAACCACTCCCCGAGAAACAGGGTTCAACCCACAACCCCAAAAAAACTTGAAATAAGCCGACAATAACCTTGAAGACCAAGACAAAGGAAAAAAATGAACAGAAAACACATACAACGACTTGGCCAAAAATGTACCAGCCAAAAGATGGGCTTTTTTTACGAAAAGACAAAGTAAAAGATGACCGATAAGTCAATATTGAGCAGGAAGTCCGAAGTAAGGCATCACACTCCGAAACAACAAAATCCCGAACTCCAAAAGGTACCCCCAAAATGCGAAGAGCAGTGGAAACTGAAATCCCACAAGACTCCTTAATAGACAAAAGGGCACAATGTAAAAATAAACGATTTTGACAAATTCAAAGACCAACCCACATCCGCAAAGAAAAGCATAAGACGGCCAGAAAAACACCTTTAAGGCAGAAACATCCTCCAAAAAAGTCACATCATCATCATATTACACAACCCAGGGTAATCCTACCCCAAAACAAGAATATAAACCAGAAGATGGTGACAAACTAGCCTGAAAACGGGGCACCACAGCATTCATAAGCAAAGAGAAAAAAAAACTACTATTAGGGCAACCCTGCCTGATGCCATTACACATAGGAACCACCTTCCCTTTCCAACCATTAACAAGAGGAATAAGAATAGAAAACTGAAAAAGAGAAGAAACCCATAAACAAAAAGTTGGTCCAAAACCATATTAAAAAAAAACATCCAACAAAACAGTATGAGAAAGAGAATTAAAGGCCTTAGCCACATGACACGACAACACCAACCCATAGAAGTCGAGAAAGAGAATCAAAGGCTTTAGCCACATGACACGACAACACCAACCCGTAGAAGTCGAGAAAGAGAATCAAAGGCCTTAGCCACATGACACGACAACACCAACCTGTAGAAGTCAAGAAAGAGAATCAAAGGCCTTAGCCACATGACACGACAACACCAACCCGTAGAAGTCGAGAAAGAGAATCAAAGGCCTTAGCCACATGACACGACAACACCAACCCGTAGAAGTCGAGAAAGAGAATCAAAGGCCTTAGCTACATGACACGACAACACCAACCCATAGAAGTCGAGAAAGAGAATCAAAGGCCTTAGCCACATGACACGACAACACAAACCCGTAGAAGTCGAGAAAGAGAATCAAAGGCCTTAGCCACATGACATGACAACACCCACCCCGTAGAAGTCGACACCACTTGCTGAAACACAGACTTAAGCATAAATAATAAATCACCAATCGGCCATTGAGGAATGCCAAAAATCTCAGGCCCCACCAACAGGTGTAAATGGGCACAAAGACGTAGCTGATATATTTTCGTAAAAAGCTTATAGTCAGTATTGCAAAGGGTAATAGGGCACCAATTTGCCAACTACGCCCTATCACCGTTCTTCCACAGGAACCTCAACACAATGCACAAGAAGTCGGAAAACTGAAAACCAGAGGTCCGCCAAGACTCAAAAACAGAAACCAATACCAACAGCTGGGCATCAGACCAGCCTTTATAGAAAGAATAAGGTAAGCCATCCTCTCCAGGCACAGAATGGTGAGGTAATAAAAGCCGCAATACCTCTTTCAATTCAGAAACAGTAATAGGAGCTTCAATCATCTCCACCAATGTAGAAGGAATGGGGGGGGGGGGTATATGCCATGTGACTGGTCTTGCAGGCTTCCCACCATACAAATCCCTCAAAAAAAACATCCACAAGATGTAAAATATCACACTTGGAATTATATACAGTGCCCTGAGGATCCTGCAAAACTCTCATATCAGTACTAGTGCATAAACGCCACCTGCCAAGATAAGGCAGAAACTCCTCTGCGCTACCTCGTAACAAGTGTACAAGATTATACAACTTCACAGACACTCTCTTAGCATTTAAATCATACAATTTCCTAAGAGCAGGCAGAGCAGTGGCTAGAGAACAATGCAACATCCTGATAATCTGCATGACCCTGGCAGTGTCCATCTTCAGACAGACATGGTACCGATCTAAGTACCAACGATATGTAGACACAACCTTATGTTTAAAATCCCCCCACCATTGAACTACGTCAGGATAAAAAGAAAACAATGATGCATGATCCGTCCAAACCTCCTGAAAATGCATCTTCCAATCCATAGACTGGAGATGCAAAGGGGACAAATGGAAGAAACCAGGACCATGCCTCTCAGACAGTGAAACACCAGAAGACAGTTAGGCAGCATGATCTGAAAAGGAAAGTAAAACCGAGGACATCCCCAAACAATTCACTTCCAATGTGTGCCAACAGAAATCTACAACAGACGCCCGCCCAGCCCTGCAAAAAGTAAATTGTGGGGAAGGGAACCATGACCAGTTGAGCTGCATGCATGACTCAATGACAACTCTTAATATCAGAATGTACACTATGGATACCCTCCAATAAATGCATATTGAAATCACCACTTAAAATAGGAAAATCCAGCACCAAATAAGGAGCCAGAAATTGAAACATCATCTGTCTGGCCGCGTAATCTGTGTAAGCATACAAAAAAAAAGACGAAACAATTGTGCAGAAATTTTAACATCTAAAAGCAAAACCCGCCCTGGAATGAGATGCACTTCATCTAAAACCTGCATAAAAAAAGCACAATAAAACACAGCTATCCCCGAGTGCCTATCTACCCCTTTGGAGTAAACACAGTCCCCCTGCCATAATTGTGACATAGACAACTGAACCTCTGCCGTCAAGATGCACACATCCAATAGACAAAAACATCAGCAGAAACAAAGTAATCAATCAGAAACAACCAAGCGCCTAACAGTAGACATAATCAAATTAACATTGCAAAATGTCAAAACAGAGTCAGCCATAGTCAGTCTTGCTCTTGCGGTAATCCTCCTTCCATTCATGAGAATGCAAAACCCTCATCTTTTTAGCAGACAGATTTCTTCCGACAAACAGTAGTACCAGCATCTGAGTCAGAATCCTCCACCGGTGACTTTGAAGCCAGGGAAGCATTATCAGAGACAGATCCACGCCTATCACTGAAACCCTGATCCATCTTTTCTGGACTAGAAAGCACTACCAAATCAGTTGCCTCACAGGCAGGAGAAGGCTCCCCTGAAGAGACATAGGATGCAGAGTAAGGGCTGTGAGGACAAAATAGAAGAGCAGGATCTGCCACAGCAGAAGCCTCACTAGCTGGTAAAGAAGGTGAAACTGCAGAAGGCAAAATTTCTTCTGCAGCTGCAACAGGTTGGGGGGCAAGGGCACAGCAGCAGTAACAGGAGCAGAAGGCAAAACAACCTCTGCAGGTGCAACAACAGGTGGGGGGGGGCAAGGGCACAGCAGCAGTAACAGGAGCAGAAGGAACAACAACCTCTGCAGGTGCAACAATAACAGGTGGGGGGGCAAGGGCACAGCAGCAGTAACAGGAGCAGAAGGCAAAACAACCTCTGCAGGTGCAACAACAGGTGGGGGGGGGCAAGGGCATAGCAGCAGTAACAGGAGCAGAAGGCAAAACAACCTCTGCAGGTGCAACAACAACAGGTGGGGGGGCAAGGGCACAGCAGCAGTAACAGGAGCAGAAGGCAAAACAACCTCTGCAGGTGCAACAACAGGTGGGGGGGGCAAGGGCACAGCAGCAGTAACAGGAGCAGAAGGCAAAACAACCTCTGCAGGTGCAACAACAACAGGTGGGGGGGGGGGCAAGGGCACAGCAGCAGTAACAGGAGCAGAAGGCAAAACAACCTCTGCAGGTGCAACATCAACAGGTGGGGGGCAAGGGCACAGCAGCAGTAACAGGAGCAGAAGACAAAACAACCTCTGCAGGTGCAACAACAACAGGTGGGGGGCAAGGGCACAGCAGCAGTAACAGGAGCAGAAGGCAAAACAACCTCTGCAGGTGCAACAACAACAAGTGGGGGGCAAGGGCACAGCAGCAGTAACAGGAGCAGAAGGCAAAACAACCTCTGCAGGTGCAACAACAGGTGGGGGGGGGCAAGGGCACAGCAGCAGTAACAGGAGCAGAAGGAACAACAACCTCTGCAGGTGCAACAATAACAGGTGGGGGGGCAAGGGCACAGCAGCAGTAACAGGAGCAGAAGGCAAAACAACCTCTGCAGGTGCAACAACAGGTGGGGGGGGCAAGGGCACAGCAGCAGTAACAGGAGCAGAAGGCAAAACAACCTCTGCAGGTGCAACAACAGGTGGGGGGGCAAGGGCATAGCAGCAGTAACAGGAGCAGAAGGCAAAACAACCTTTGCAGGTGCAACAACAACAGCTGGGGGGGCAAGGGCACAGCAGCAGTAACAGGAGCAGAAGGCAAAACAACCTCTGCAGGTGCAACAACAGGTGAGGGGGCAAGGGCACAGCAGCAGTAACAGGAGCATAAGGCAAAACAACCTCTGCAGGTGCAACAACAACAGGTGGGGGGGGCAAGGGCACAGCAGCAGTAACAGGAGCAGAAGGCAAAACAACCTCTGCAGGTGCAACATCAACAGGTGGGGGGCAAGGGCACAGCAGCAGTAACAGGAGCAGAAGACAAAACAACCTCTGCAGGTGCAACAACAACAGGTTGGGGGGCAAGGGCAACGCAGCAGTAACAGGAGCAGAAGGCAAAACAACCTCTGCAGGTGCAACAACAACAGGTGGGGGGCAAGGGCACAGCAGCAGTAACAGGAGCAGAAGGCAAAACAACCTCTGCAGGTGCAACAACAACAGGTGGGGGGGCAAGGGCACAGCAGCAGTAACAGGAGCAGAAGGCACACAAGCAGGCAAAAAAGATATTACAGAGGGCAAAACAACCTCTGCAGGTGCAACAACAGATAGGGGGGCACAACAGCAATAGGAGCAGGGGGCAAAACTAAGTTGATAGGTGCAGTATCTGGGACAGAAAGAGAAGTATGGTCACAAACAGGCCACGAATGAGCATCCTCACTAAACGAACAACACCGTGGGCAAGCTTGTATAGAATGATCTAATGCACCACACTTAGAGCACCTGCGCAGGGGACAAACCTTCACTTCATGTGAGATGTCATCGCACAAAAAACAAAACAGGCTGACCAACATAACGCAAGATACCCATGTTCCCAGCAACAAAACACGCCTCAGGCAGATACACCACACCATGTTCTGCCACCTTTAAAGAAATCCATGCCTCCCAACCCCCATCCCAAACTCCAGGCATTTCTTTAATGCAAGTCTTTTCAACAGAAAGCACTTCAGAACAACACTTTTCCAAATAAGTGGTAACATCAGAAACTGTAACATAAATAGAATGAAAATTCAGCCTCACCCTCTTCCTAAACGGAACATTCAAACTAGAAATATCAAAATCATCCCAAGGGGAATGCATACGATGCATCAGAAAAAAAGCCGTAAAGGTAGCAGCAGCTTTATGAGTTTCAAAGTGTATGTCAGCAAAGCATTCCCTTCCCCAATGTGTAACTGCTCCCAAGGATCTGAGCGAAACTCCTGCAGGCCGCAACAACTTATCCCACAAGAAAGCAAAAGTCAAGGGTGTTGCTGTCTGTGAACATATCTTCACACAAGGCTTATCCATTATACGCCGTGGTGCAGTAGCAGCCAATGCAGCATAAGATTTAGAAGTAGTAGGGAGATGGGAAGTATGTACCTCAGAATTAAACTCAAGTACAACAGGCCTCGGCCTTGCAGGCAACACTGGTTTAGATGAAGCAGCCGTGTGAGCTGCAGCAGGCAACAACACACCCCCACCAGAAACAACAGAAACTCCAAGCTGCTTACCCAAAAAAGAAAATCCAGGAGGCGGCAAAGCCGCTGTCTCATGCAGCTGCAACCTAACACCACTTCCACTGCTCAAGTCAGCACAACCAGAGGCTAATTCAGGTTCATACATCCATGGAAAAAATCAGAGGACAGCTGCAAAGCTCCAGCAGTAGGCAGCATATCCAAAGTCTCAGCGCCCCAATTCAAAATCTCGTCAGTTTGCGTTTTGCACAAAACAGCAGAATCCTCCATAACATCCATATTCACCTCAGACACTGGTTCAGACATAAATCCATCAGCAGATACAACAGGTTTGTTGGATATAGCTTCAGAAAAAACACTAGGAATCTCAAATTTGGCTGCAACAGCAGCAGAGACTTTCCCAGCATCCGCACAGGAAACGGACATGCTGAAAGTGGCAGTTAAGCCAGAGCCAGGACTGCAGTGCACTTTTTTCAAGGGTGGATAGTACTCTGCCTGCCTGCAGAGTTTGTCTCCTAGCTTTTCCTCTCTTGGAGAAATGCCACTTTTCCAGGCGGATTTTCCTCTATGTGCAAATAGGCTGGAAATCCATAGAGAAAGCTAAAACCAATAAACGGTCATACTGGAAGTGGCAGTTAAACCTACAATCCTGGCTCTGGCTTAACTGCCACTTTCAGTCTGACCTCACTTCCTCTATGGAGGGGGTGGTGTTTCAAGAGCAGCAGGAACAGTTTCTGCAGGTAACTGGGAATGCTACAGTAAATGTTTCTACAGTACAAAATGATGATAAATCCGAAGTTCGTATAGTTGATAGTTTTTCTGTTGGCTGACATGACTTCTCAGAGTAATAATAGTGCAGAATATAACTTAAGGAATATGCAGACTACAGCCTTGTTTGAATGGGGAGAGGAGATGGAAGAATTCCTGCCGCCAGCCAAGTCTCTTGCTGCATCTGTTTTGCCTGCATCAGCATCTACATCTTTCCCTGAAGGTTCTAAAGCTAAAACTGTGCAAAAACGCCCTTTTTCAGAGCAGGTGAGCTCTGAAACTAACAGCAGCCACTGCAGTAGAAACAGCAGTAAAGTACCGGCTTTTTCTTTTTCTCGTTTTCCCACCACAGAGGCAAGCAAAACAATGACATCGGATAGAGGTAAACAAATGCAGAATTCTGTTTGCACAAATATTACACCTGGTGCATCTACAACCATGCCTAAAACTAAGTCATATGCAAGTTTTGTTAATGCAGCTCCACAAAGATTTTTGCAAAAGCCTTCTATCTGTATAAAGTCAGCATCAGGAGCTGCTTTTTCACTGAAGCAGCTTTGGAGTAAACCGCTGTCTCCTGCAGGTATCAGGCTTTTGGACTTGGCTGATATAATCCAGTGGACTGCTGAAGCTACAGTAGAGCTTTTCTTTGGGTCTCAGGTTATTGCAGCCTCATTTTTTTACAAAATATAATAAAAATAAACATTTGTTGCCATGGTCAAATTATGACGTTTCTCAACTTAATGTGCAACTAAGAAAACAAATCAGACTGCAGTTTAAAACAATCTACATTTCTGCTGACATGGTCAGCCTTTTTTTTATTGCAGTCATGCTCTGAAGTCCATAGTATTAGAAAGACTTGTTCCGCAGATCTGCCAGGAGTATGGGATGGTGGATGGGAAGTCTGGGTAACGGGGGGAGTTACAGATGATGGTATAAAGCACTTGCCTGGAGTTTTTGTGCGAGGACATAGAGGCACGGTCAGATATGCTGTGCAGCCGAGATTTTTTTTTTTTTTTTTTGTGGAGACTTTCACATTTAATTTCGTTCTGCCCAGCTAAGAAATGTACAAGATGCGGGTCTTTAGACCAATTTTGCTAGGGCCTGTCAAAATAAGTGCCCTCGTGAGGGGGCACATCATTGGTCTGTATGTCCTTTGATTTATGCATCATCAGAAGACCAGCCTGCTGAGGGGGATACAATTAAATCTACTTCATCTGAGGCTCTTCAGGCCACAAATGTGGATGAGGGTGTACATCTTACCTTGGGGGCTGGACAGCCCATCCCTGAAGGTCGAATACCAACTAGTTGACACAAAGGTGGCTGGAATACGTACCTCACAAGTGGCTGGGCCTTCCAGGTTATTGGACATTGTGGATATTGTTGAGTCTCCAGTAGTGGACATTCAGGTACCTTCTCAACTAGATCCTGATCCTGTCTCTGTTCATATTGCATGCAGTCCTCCACAGACAACTCTGAGGATGACATGGATACATTTGTTGCTTCTTCAAAACCAGATTTTGTAACTCCTATCACTCCCATTCATCCAGGTTGTACAGTTGAGGTGGACAGGAGTGCTGATAATATGGACTTGGCTCCACATACTGTGGCACCTTCTTCTTCTACAATTGCTCCAGTGGATACTACTCCTACACCTAAACCTGCCAGAGGCAGGTCTGCATCTAGACATTGTGCAAGCCTTTATCCCTTTGTGAAGATGGTTGTCTAAGTACATGACAATGGCTAATTTCATGATGGCTTTTTGCAACATCAATGTGATGTTGTCACTCACAAAAAGGTTACATCTTGTTGAATGGGTTGGCACTTTGTCAGCAGATTTGGTATGCCTTATGGACACAGGATGTATTTCTAATGCAGATAGACTTCAGTGGTCAGACCTTTGGAAGGATGGCATATATTGATCACAAGAATTGGATAAACATTCTGGACTCGTAATACTGTACAACAGTTCCATGATTGACATAAAAGATTTTAAATTTGATCCCTGGCAGACTGGAGTGTTTGGACATTAAACATCAAGATAGCTGTTATAGGATTTTTTTCTTGTATGCTTATACCAGTTATGGGGAGCATTGCAAAATGTTTGTTTGTCTCCATATTTATTGCTTGATTATGCTATAATAGTGGCGGGTGATTTTAATACCTATCTGCTGGAGGGGAAGGATAGTAACATTTACAATATCCGCTTGTGCCATAAAATTGTCTAATGCATCTTTAGTTTTAGGTTTTTCACCACATGGGGATTGTAAAACTGTGATTGATTCTTGCTGGCATTCCACCAACTTGTCTTGCTCAGATTTTTCAAAAACTTTTCTGCCTTTTACTGACCATGTCTTACTTGCTTATACTTTTGGGCAACATAAAAGATTGCACAAGGGGATTGGATATAGTCAGTTGAATCCTGTATACCTAAAATCTCCAGACTGGAATAAAGTATGGACACAGTTGTGGCGCGACTATTATTCTTTAAAAGAACTGTATGATTCTACGTCTGGATGGTGGGCTGATCTCAAAATCAAACTGATTAGGAGGTATAATACTTATGTGAAAATGTATTGTACAGCACTTAAAGGGGCAACCCGGGTAGCTTACACTACTTGTCAAAAGGTAGCCAGGACAGATCTTTCTAGGGCAATGCAAGCTTTACGTACATTGTCTGATCTCAATTTAGAACGAGTTAAGGTTAAATTACATAATTTGTCACATTCATTGAAGGTTACTGGCATAGAGTAGTTGCCTTTTGTTGGCAAACGTCAGGTGCACCGGTCCACCATTATGACATGCTTAAGGAATGAACTTGGATGATTGTGTAATTCACAGGGTGATGATGTGACAATAGCAGTAAGATATTTAAGTCAGTTGTATGGGGGAAACTAGACACTGTTATAGCATGGGGTTTAAAGCCGATGCCTACTTCCATTAGAGCATCGATAGATCAGAGGATAACTTTATTGGAACTTCAGGATGCTATACAGGTAGTAGGTAAAAAAGTGTCTGTACCAGGAACTGATGGCATCACCTACCAATTCATTACTCAGTTTGAGAATCGACATCTTTTGCTCTTGGTAGATCTTTTTAATGAATGGTTGCAGGATGATTTTGCTGATGACTCCTTTTTGACTATTGTTAAAATTCTTGTGGAAAAAGAAAGATAGGGCCTCATTAAAGAACTGGAGGCCTATTGCTTTATGTAACATTGATTAGAAATTTTTTATAAAGATCATGCAGTTAAGGCTCTCACGTTACATGTCCACTTTAGTTGATCCAGGAGTTTTTGGTGTTCCTGGAAGGCCAATCTGGGATTTGTTGCTGATTTTTAAATCCTTTTTTCTTTGCCTTCTACTTTTTGGGGGGAGTATTGTCTTGTAATCTGGCACAAGCATTCGATAATATTTCTCAGACTGTTTTGTTGAGTGTTTTACAGGCTTATGGTTTTGGTGATAATTTCATTCTTTGTTTTTCTTTTCTGTTTTCAAAGTCTACCATTACTCCCTTAGTTAATGGCTGGATGGGTAGCAGAGTGATTATGCGTAATGGCATCAGACAAGGGTGCCCCATGAGTAGCTTTCTTCTTGCTTTACTTGTAGGAGCAATTCTTCTTACTTTTTTACATACTATGCATTTACCTCCTTATTCATTTCACTGCTTTGATGTTGCCATTCCAAGAGTGGTGTCATACGCAGACGACATTTCCTTTTTTGTGGAAACACCAGAACATGCAAGTCCAAACATATTTTTTGATGCTTTCTTACTCGTCTTGCAGCAGGTTGGTTGGTCATTAAATATGCAGAAGTCCTACGTTTTCACTAAAAGGATGGATTTGGGCAATCCTTATTTGGATATTTCAGTCAATTGTATTCCTTTTGGAACAGAGGCATATGGCTCAGCAATGTCAAGTGGTAGTTGCAGCAGCAGTTGCTTTGTTACAATTTTGGCAGACTTTTTCACTGTCTTTCAAGAAGAAAGCTTTGTTGTTGTGCAGCATCTTTTTGTCAAAGTTGATTTATGTTTTTTCAGTTTATTTTTTCCTACCTCCTGGTCTGCTGGACTTTTGAAGGATTATTTTATTTTTTTTTGGAAGTCCGGTCTTAATCCAGTGGGTAGAGGCACAGTGTATGCTCCTGCAGATCAAGGTGTTTGTTGGTCGCGGCATCCCATTTTGTCTCTGACGATTATGTTTTTGCATAAGGTGTTTAGACAATTGAAATCCTCTTCTTCTTTGGTAGGAGAATTGCTAAAAACATCTCCCCAGGTTTTTGGGAAGCGTGTATACAGGGTAAGAGGCCTGCTATTCCTCTCACCTTAGAACTTAAAGATATTAGACTTTTTATTAGGAAATGTAAAGTACATAATTTAGATTTTACTCTTGGATCTTCCAGCTGGTATTGTTATATTATGGAAAATTTTGTGCGGACAAATGATTATACATCTTTGACTTCTTTCCATTACAGGGTTTGGCTGGTAGGAGGAGGTTTCTTTTAATTGCTCCCCAATGGCATGACTTTTTCTGGAGGTTATCTTTAGATAGGTTGCCAATTAAATGTCATTTTCATTCCAGTGATGTCACTGACACTTTGTTTTATGGGATGTGGAATCCCAGAAGATGTTTCACATTTTATATTTTCTTGTTCCAGGATCAGAGGCTTCTGGACTAAGTTTCGGAAATCATTTTGTGTGCCAAGACTTTTTCCTTTGTTGTCAAAATGTCTTTATGAAGATTATGGTGGACATTGGACTTCTTCTGTCAGGAGGGCAGATTTTGTTTTAGCCTCTACTTTATTTTTGCTTTGGGGTGCAAGATGCAAAGCTTTGTATTCTTCTTTTGTTGTACCAGTACAGTTTAAGGGGCTTGTTATCCAAATGGGGTTATGAAGATGTTTTTCTATAAATGTTATATTTTCCTTTCCTGTACCTTTTGTTCTATGTCCTGTGATTATTGTCTGCACATTGTTTTGGATTAATAAATTTGGATATATATATGGATTTCCAACCTCTTTGTACATAGAGAAAAATCTGACTGAAAAGTGATATTTATCCAAAAGGGGAAAAGCTACGAGGCTGAAACTCTGCAGGTAGGCAGAGTTCTATCCACCCTACAAAAGGGTACTGCAATCCTGCCTCTGGCATAACTGCCACTTTCAGTATAATCGTTTATTGGTTTTAGCTTTCTCTAAGCATTTCCACCCTATTTGTACATGAGGGAAGAACACTCTACCTGGAAAGAATCGTGCTTTTTGGAGGCTCAGGAAGTAGTCCTCAAAAGGAATTTTCAGTAGATGATTCGTACTGTAGTTATCCTGGGGTGTCCTTATAGTTGTAGCCCTGAGGAGGGCTGTTGTAGAACTGATGTGGACTTTTGTAGTCCTGATGAGGGCTGTTGTACTCCTGATGAGGGTTGTTGAAGCCCTGAAGAGGGCTGCTGTTGTGTTAGAGCTGAAGTGGCCCTTACAAGGGCCGCCCTAGGTACCCTGTCAGATCAAATCTCAGTAGATGCCCCCGTATGTAAGGCTGGGCTCCTGCAGATGTGTTCTGCGGGTTCTTAGAAGAACCTTTGTGGTCTACGTGCCCTTACAGAAGAACCTGGAGGGTATCCTAGTAAGCCAGACCTATTAGTTGCCCTTAGACTGGGTTGGGTCTCTCTGGGTTCTTATAAGAACCTTTGTGGTCCCTTGCAGGGCCTGAGCTCTCTTAGTCCTTGCCCGAGATGGTGGGCAGTCGGCATGCAAGGCATTCATTTGTTCTAAAAGAAGACACCAGGGGCAGTAGCATTTGATCCGTGTTCCTTTATTTCTGTCCTTGCAGGTCACAGTTCCAATCTTCCTCCTATTTGTACATAGAGAAAAATCCGCTTGAAAAGTGGTATTTCTCCAACAGGGGAAAAGCTAGGAAACTGATACTCTGCAGGTATGCAGAGTACTATCCACTCTACAAAAGGGTACTGCAATCCTGGCTCTAGCTTAACTGCCACTTTCACTATGACCGTTTATTGGTTTTAGCTTTCTCTATAGATTTTCAGCCTCTTTGTACATAGAGAAAGATCATCCTGAAAAGTGGTATTTCTCCAAGAGGAGAAAAGCTACAAGGCTGAAACTTTGCAGATAGGTAGAGGACTATCCACCCTACGAAAAGGGTACTGCAATCCTGGCTCTGAATTAACTGCAACTTCCAGTCTGACCTCACTTCCTCTGTGGAGGAGGTGGGGTTTCAGGAGCTGCAGGAGCATTCTGTTCAGGGAGAAGCTGTGTTCATGGATCCCAATGTCTCAATGGAGGTAAATGCTGAGGTTAAAATACTTGAAAGTTTTGCTATTGCTGCTATGCCTAATGCTACTTCTGTGGATATGGAGCCAGAATTTATGCAAAATACACAGACTGCTGCCTTGTTTGAATGGGGAGAGGAGATGGCGGAATTCCTGCCGCCAGCAGAATCTTTAGCAGCTGCCACTCTACGTGGACATACCTCTTTTCCTTCAGGATCTACTGCTTCAACTTCTACCACAAAAGCTAAAAGTGTAAGTAAACGTCCATATACTGATTTGGATAATTCTGTTTGTGATCATGTTTCTAATGCAGCAGCGGCTGCAAAAGTGCCTGCTCTTTTTTCCAAAATTCCCGCCAAAGCCGATTCTGCTGTCATGACATCGGAGCAAGGTAAACAAACTGAAAAAATTTTGTCTAGCACTAATATAAAGTTGCATGCAATGCAGGGGTCAGCTAAAAATCAGTCCTATGCTGCTTCAGTGCATGCAGCTCCACAGAAATTCATGCAGAAGCCAAGTGTGAGGATAAAAACTGTCACAGGTCAGGTTTGGTCACTGAAGCAGCTATGGAGCAAACTGCTAGCACCAGCTGGACTCAAATTGTTTGATCTAGCAAGAATAATTCCTTGGCCAGCAGAAGCTATAGTGGAGGACTTTTTCGAATCTCAGATAGTAGCAGCTAACTTTTTTTCTAACTATACTGCAAATAAAAATGTATCACCATGGAAAGATTGTAATGTATCCCAGTTAAATGTGCAGTTGAGGAAAAAAGTCAAACTGCAGTTTAAGACTATTTACATCTCTGTGGATATGGTGAAATCCTTTTTGCCACAGCATTGTTTAGAGGTGCATACTGTAACAAAAACATGCTCCCCAGATTTGTCTGGAGTGTGGGATGGCGGCTGGGAGGCATGCATCACTATGGGGGTAACGGAGTCTGGCATTAAACATTTCCCGGGTGTATGCTTTGTTGGGGGACATAGAGGCACTTTGAGATATGCTGGGCAGCAGAGGTTTTGTTTTTCCTGTGGGGATTTTTCCCACTTAATCTCGGTTTGTCCAGCAAAAAAGTGTACAAGATGTGGGTCATTGAAGCATTTTACCAGGTCTTGCCCAAATAAGTGCACACATTGTGGGGAAGCCCACCATTGGTCTGTATGTCCACTGGTTACTGTTCCCACTGAAGAATTGGAAGTTAATAATACAATGCTCACTGAGGCGTTATCCACTATTTCCTCTTCAGAGACCCCCCCCCCCCAAGGTGGATAAAATTATTTTACCTCCTGAAAGTGCTGACAAGCAAGTTTCCAATATTAAAATAATAGTTGGTGACACAAAGGTGGCTTTCTTGCATACATCTCAGGTAGCTGGACCATCTCATCAAGATGTTACCCCAGAGTCTGTTATGACCCCACTTTTTACCCCACCTGCTACTCCCACACCAGACAAACCTGATGAGGGTAATATTAATGTTACAGCATCTTCAGATGTTTCTGGGGATGAAATGGATACTTCACCTGTTTCATTGCCTACAGTCACTGCAAATGTTTCTTTTTCTCCTGCCAGTTCTTCTGTGGATACTACATCCACTGATGGCATGGCTTCCAACACTGGTAATATGGCACAGACTAAATATGGCACAAAACAAGGCAGCGATGCTACTCCTAAAACCCAAAGGAGTAGGTCTACATCCAAGGGAAGACAAAAATCATCTCAAACGAAGAAAGGGGCTCATGCTGATGCTGACAATGGCTGAGTTGCTCATGGCTTTTTGCAACATCAATCTGATGTCCTTTTCCAAGAGGATGTGTGTCGCTGATTGGATTATGACTATGGACGTGGACTTGCTCTGCCTTTTGGATACTGGTACTTTGACAGACACTGATCAACTTCAATGGGTCCACCATGTGGTCTGATGGCATCCTATGGTCATCTGGGTTGGACAAACACTCTGGCCTTGTGATACATTATAAACAATCTACAGTGGTGGTGGTGAAGGATTTTATGCACTTAATTCCAGGCAGGTGGGTTTGCCTTGATGTCACCCATGGCAACACATATTAGAGTATTTTTTCTCTATGCATATACCAATCTAGGTCAAAGATGCAAATTGTTTAAATTTTTAATACCTTATTTTGCAGGTTGATTATCCTGTCATTATTGCTGGCATACTAATAATTTAGCATGTTCTATTTTTTCTTACAGCCTACTTCCTTTTACAGACCACACTTTACTTACCTACTCCTTTGGGCAGATTACCAGACTATGTAAAGGCAAGGGTTATGTGAAATTAAACCTAGTTTATTTAAAATCTTCTGGTTGGTCTGCTGTGTGGCAGGAATTGTGGAAAGGCCACAATTCCTTAAGATATCTTTATGATTCTGTTTCCAGTTGGTGGGAGGATTTCAAACTTAAGCTCTTAAAAAGGTACAAACTTTTTGTTCACACACACTGTATGGCTCTTAAAGATGCCTCACGTTCTGTATACCAACAATATAAACATTGTGCATTTACTAATCTACCTTTTGCTCTTTCTGCCCTTAGGAAACTATATGATCTCAACCTGGAACGAGTTAAAGTAAAGTTATTCAATCTAGCTCATTCACTTAGAGGTACTGGAAAAGAATATTTACCATATGTTGGCAAGAAACAAGTTCACAAAGCGACCACTATGACATGCCTCAGAGATGTAAATAGGTTCATAGGGTCATAGGTTCATACTAGGCTATCTGCCCGAGGGCATTTACAAGCCTAGCCCATCATTTTGTGGCTTACGCCATCCCTTTAGTATGGGGAACGTATGTAATACTGATCAAGACGTGCAGTACATTGTTCATACCTACGTATGTAATACTGATCAAGACGTGCAGCACATTGTTCATACCTACGTATGTAATACTGATCAAGACGTGCAGCACATTGTTCATACCTACGTATGTAATACTGATCAAGACGTGCAGCGCATTGTTCATACCTACTTATGTAATACTGATCAAGACGTGCAGCACATTGTTCATACCTACTTATGTAATACTGATCAAGACGTGCAGCACATTGTTCATACCTACTTATGTAATACTGATCAAGGCGTGCAGCACATTGTTCATACCTACTTATGTAATACTGATCAAGACGTGCAGCACATTGTTCATACCTACTTATGTAATACTGATCAAGACGTGCAGCACATTGTTCATACCTACTTATGTAATACTGATCAAGACGTGCAGCGCATTGTTCATACCTACTTATGTAATACTGATCAAGACGTGCAGCACATTGTTCATACCTACTTATGTAATACTGATCAAGACGTGCAGCGCATTGTTCATACCTACTTATGTAATACTGATCAAGACGTGCAGCGCATTGTTCATACCTACTTATGTAATACTGATCAAGACGTGCAGCGCATTGTTCATACCTACGTATGTAATACTGATCAAGACGTGCAGCGCATTGTTCATACCTACGTATGTAATACTGATCAAGACGTGCAGCACATTGTTCATACCTACGTATGTAATACTGATCAAGACGTGCAGCACATTGTTCATACCTACTTATGTAATACTGATCAAGACGTGCAGCACATTGTTCATACCTACTTATGTAATACTGATCAAGACGTGCAGCACATTGTTCATACCTACTTATGTAATACTGATCAAGACGTGCAGCACATTGTTCATACCTACTTATGTAATACTGATCAAGACGTGCAGCACATTGTTCATACCTACTTATGTAATACTGATCAAGACGTGCAGCACATTGTTCATACCTACTTATGTAATACTGATCAAGACGTGCAGCACATTGTTCATACCTACTTATGTAATACTGATCAAGACGTGCAGCACATTGTTCATACCTACTTATGTAATACTGATCAAGACGTGCAGCACATTGTTCATACCTACTTATGTAATACTGATCAAGACGTGCAGCACATTGTTCATACCTACTTATGTAATACTGATCAAGACGTGCAGCACATTGTTCATACCTACTTACAGACTTTGTATGGTGGGAAAACCCTTATCCATATTTTCATGATATTTGCATCCCCTGCCTGCTGTTTTTCGAGCTAGCATTGACAAACCCATCTCCTTGCCAGTTAAAACGGGTATTGCCAACTTTAGGAAAGAAGGATTCTGTACCAGGATTGGATGGTATTCCATACTTTGTCTACACTTCCCTGGAAGATATACACTTACACACTCTGGTACAACTCTTTAATGAGTGGTTGCACATTGGTTTCAGTAATACTAACTTTCTCTCTATTGCCCTTAAGTTTCTATGGAAAAAGGGGGACAAGGCCAACATAACCAACTGGTGACCTATAGCCCTCTGCAATGTTAACTATAAAATGTTCATGAATATATTGCAAGTGAGGCTATCAGGGTGTTTGTCCTCCTTACTGGATGCCGGTGTCTTTGGTATCCTGGGCAGAGCCATCGGGGATCTATTACAATTCTCCTCTGAGTTTCAGGGTGGGATACTGTCATGTGACTTCTCACAGGCCTTTGATCACATCTATCATTCAGTTCTTTCTATATTACAGGCATACGGTTTTGGAAAGCATTTCATACATTGCCTCAGTACCATCTTTCAGGGTTCTTCCATCACACCATTGGTAAATGGACATTTGGGGCTTCATGTACAAATGAAAAATGGCATTAGGCAAGGATGCCCTTTAAGCAAGTTATTTGTTAGCATTGGTAGTAGGTGCTGCCTTATTTACATTTAGACGTACAGTTGCATTACCTTCATATTCTTGTCCATGTTTTTCAGTAGCAATACCACCAGTTGTTTTTTATGCTGACGACGTTTCTGTTTTTGTAGAAACTCCCACACAGATACAGACATACTTTCTGGACAAATTCCTACCTATTCTCATCATTATTGGCTGGTCTGTAAACATGGCTAAGTCCTTCTTTTACACCACTAGGACAGATTTGCCCAATTCCCATTTAGGATTTACAGTCAACACAACAGGTGTGCATATACTAGGGTCCTTTGGTCCTACCACTTTTGTCTCTCAGGCCTGCAAAACTTTAGTAACTAAATCTTTACAAATACTAAATTCTTGGCAAACTTTTCGTTTGTCATTCAGAAAAAAAGCTCTTTTGTTAAGTACCATATTTCTAGCTAAGTTTAGTTATGTTTTTTCCCCAATGCATGGGTGACGTGATTGCTAAAAATGTATTTTCATTTCTTTTGGAAAAATGGATTGAATCCTATCAGCAGAGGAACTGTGTATGCTCCAACAGACCAATGAGGCTGTGCTCAAAAACAGCCAGTCTTGTTTCTGCAGTTACTTTTTCTACATAAACTTTTCTCCAGATAAAAATCACAGTCTTATTCTTTAACTGCAGAACTGTACAGACATATGCATCCTAGATTTTGGGATATGCTTTTGGAAGATCGAAGACCATTACTCCCTTCTGCAGAACTACAAGATTTTAGGCCGGTAGTTAAGAGAAGTATAAAATTTATGACCTGGATGTTACTGATCCTTCCTCTTTTAGATATTCTCATGTCAGGCCTACATTTATATGGATTAATGGGTACACCAATCTCACCACTTTCCAATTACAAGGCCTATTAATAGGTACACCAACCTCACCACGTTCCAATTACAAGGCCTATTAATGGGTACACCAACCTCACCTCGTTCCAATTACAAGGCCTATTAATGGCTACACCAACCTCACCACGTTCCAATTACAAGGCCTATTAATGGGTACACCAACCTCACCACGTTCCAATTACAAGGCCTATTAATGGGTACACCAACCTCACCACTTTCCAATTACAAGGCCTATTAATGGGTACACCAACCTCACCACTTTCCAATTACAAGGCCTAACAGGAAGATGATGATTTTTAATTGCAGCACCACAGTGGCATGATTTTTTGTGGAGACTCTCCTTGGACAAGCTACCCATCAAATGCCAATTACACACTTGACAATTTCATGGATTCTTTGTTTTATGGGTTGTGGGGAGCCAGAAACTATTTTACATTTTATTTTTTCTTGCAGGAGACTGAAGGGTTTTAGAGAAATTTTAGACTAACCTTTAGGGTTTCTGGACTCTTCCTGCTTACTTTGGCAAAGTGTCAATATGGCTTGCCCTGCCAGACTGTGTTCTTTGTGTGGTGCTCTGGATCACTTTGCCAGGAGTTGTAAACATTGACTGTATTGCAATGCTCCTCATCTTTAGGCTGACTGTCCTACTGTTTTTTTTTTTTGTCAGCTTCCACTTCTGCCTCTTTCTAGGGGCAAGGATTCTGTGGCTACTCTGTTAGTTTCAGCATTTGCACAGGGTGAGTCTTCTGTTCCTTTATTGGATGCTGCTGTTAATGACTCTGATCCGCCTTTGCTTCCAGTTCCTTTGACACCAAGTAGGGCGGCCACATCTTCTATTGGGGGGGGGGTGTCGTCTGAGGTACAGCTTGCTTCTGTCACACCTCCAGCTTCTTCAGGGATGGCTTCTGTTAATATGGTTATTGTTTCTGATGATGACTCTTGTTTGGCGGATAAGGATGAGGTAAATTTATTGTCAGAGCCTGATGATACCAGATACTGATGGGGCAGCAGTGGTGACTGATTTTCAGGGTATTCAAGGAGATTCCTTGGCTGCTGATGAGAATTCTGCAGAAAAGGAAGAAGCGTCAAATGGCTAAAAGGGCAAGAATGTCTTGTCGTCATTCCAAGGACCATGGCTGATTTGCAGTTAGCTTTTTCCAACGTTAATCTCATGTTGTCCTCTGCAAAGAGGTTCCAGGTTTTAGACTGGTTGTCTATTGTTTTGGCAGACATGTTTTGCTTACTAGACATTTGTTTGTGGACTTCTGCGGTGATCCAACAATGGACCACTTTGTGGAATGGCCGTATTTATTTTTCTTCTGGTTTGGATAAACATTCGGGATTATGGTTATTTGTAAAAAGGACTATATTGAAGTCAAGGACTTTTTGCATTTAGTGCCTGGCTGTTTGGTGCTTTTTGATATCTGTTTTTGGACAGTTTTTCCGCATTTTATTTATTTATGCGTATGTTGCTTTATCTGAGCGGGTAAAATTATTTTCATTTGTTACCTTATTTGATGGCAGATTATCCCATCATAGTCTGTGGAGATTTCAACTCTCATCTACTTGAAGGCAGGACTAGTTCCCGTCAGGATGTTCAGAGTTGTTATACAGTAATGAGGTCTGTTCCATGCGCCCGTGCCTTCTTTTACGTATAGGCATGGGCAGGTCACGTCCTGCATTAGACTTTTGCTGGCATTCTCAGGGGATGTCAGCAGATTTATTAGCCTCTTGGTTACTTCCCTTCACTGATCCGTCTGTCCTGCTTTTTATGGCTTTGGGATCAGGAAGGATTCAGTTAAGGGCAAGGGCTTTTTTCGTATGTCCCCCGGTTTATTTGGACCTTGTTCCTTGATGTAAGGTCTTTGAGGAATTGTGGGTCGAACATTCTACTTTATTTGGCATTTATGCCAATCTGTCTTCTTTGTGGTCAGACTTTAAGATTAAGCTGTTGTCCCGATATAAGTGGGTTTTGCATTCTTTTCACGAGGAATTGAAGGAATACACTCATGACACCTATCAGGCTTACCTGGCTTCTGACAAGCTAAATCTTTCTGATGCCCAGCCAGCTTTGCATCGGTTCTTTGATCTTAATAGTCAGAGTGATGGTTAAATTATATAATTTGGCATATATTATGCAGGGTAAAGGGGAGTTTTTTTTTACCTTATGTTGGCAGGCTTAAGATAGTTCGGGATTCTACTATTAGGTGTTTGCGTGATCTTGCTAGGCATTTGTAAAATTCTGGACGGGGAATCTTGGATGTTGCTCATCTTTATTTTTGTCTCTGTTTGGTGGTAAGTCTGATTCTGATGAGCTCTGGAGTGTGCCCTTCAATGCCTTGGTCCTTCTCTTCTGTTTTAAATGCTCCTATTCATTTGGATGAGGTGCGGTAAGCTATCAGGCTCTTGGCTGCAAAATCTACTGCTCCTGGAGTGCATAGCATTCCCTATAGATTTTATGATTTACTAAACTATGGTCAGGTGCAAGTTCTAGTGGATTTGTTTAATGAATGGCGGGTTACGGGTTTCAGAGATGCTTCTTTTTTGAGGGTAGCATTGCATTTTATTTGGAAAAAAGGTGATAGGGCCTCTTTTGCAAATTGGAGACCCATTGCCTTTGTAATACTGATTATAAAATCTATATGAAGGTTTTTCAACTTAGGTTGTGGCCCCAGTTACATCATTTTCTAGAGGCAGGAGTATATGGTATCTCTTGTAGGCCAATGAGGGAGCTGCTTTGAAAGAGGTTGTTGCATATATGAGAGATGGCTCACACAGAGTGGTAGTGTCCTGCGATATCACTCAAGCTTTTGATAATTCTTACAATGTGCTTTTACGTATATTGCAGGCTTACGGTTTTGGAGAGGATTTTTGTTTATGGTTGGCTTCCGTGCTTAGAGGATCGAGGTGCCAGTGGTGAATGGTTGGGTGGGTGAAGAGGTTGTAATGCGTAATGGTATTCGGCAGGTCTGTCCATTGAGCAGCTATATTTTGTCTTTGGTAGTCTCTGCTGTTCTGCGTTGTTTTCGCTCACTGCTTTCCTTTGCTCTTTTTTTATTTTCCTGTCATGGTGTTCTTATTCTTAGGGTTTTCTCTTATGCTGACAGTGTTATTTATCGGAGGATTCTGTTTTGAAAGGTTATTTTTCTGATGTTTTGGTTCCTCTTTTTCGGGCAATGGGGTGGATGTTGAACTTTCAGAAATATGTTGCTTTTTCTGTAGTCTTGCCTTCTGATGAGGTTTCTTGGGTTTCCTAGTGTCCATTGATGGTGTGCGGATTTTGGGAATTCGATTTGGGTCCTTGTCCGTTGTGGAAGGGGAGTGTCGTAAAGTGCTTGATGCGGCTTGTATTTTCTTTGGTTTTTGGTCGACTTTTCGTCTCTCATCGAAAGAAGGTGCATTTGCTTTCTACTTTTTTTCTGACTCGTTTGTTGCATATTTTTATGGTTTACTTTTTTCCTTTGTCTTGGGTTGCGAGATTATTGGGTTTATATTTTTGTTTTTTCTGGAAATGTGGTTTAAATCCCATCTGTAGGGGGGTGGTTTATGCTGCACCTTCACAGGGTGGATGTTCTTTGAAGCACCCTACATTATTTTTGAAAATGTATCATGTTCATTGGCTTTTTCTTCACTTGCGTGCTGGGGAGGATTATTTGGTATCTCTGTTTCTATTTGCCTCTTCCCCTTCTTTTTGGTTGGCTTTGGGGTGAGGGAGGCAGGTACGGTGGGTATCCTCTCCTGAATTGTTGGATATTCAAGTTCTGTTACGTTATGGTTTTGCACACCTTTGACATTCAACATCCAGTTAAGTCTTGGTATGTTTTGGCTCCGTCTTCAAGGCATGTTGTGAATGCTTTTTAGGATTACTCTTCCTTTTGTAAGCATGGGGTTTTGCAGTGCAGGATGTTTTTGAGGCAGGCACCTCATTGACATGATTTTATGTGGCGCTGTTCATTGAATAGGTTGCAGTTTCACCACTTTTTTTCTGCAAGGGGGACGCACCTCCTCTTTGTGTTTTCGGGGTTGTCTTGAAGTTGAAACACCTGGTCATATATTTTTTTCTTGTTCCAGGGTTAGGGGTTTTTGGAGTTTTTTTTTTCGGACCAAATTTTTGGTTCCCTGTTTGTTTCCTTTGAATTTAGAAAAGTGTCTGTATGGTAACTACGGGTGTTTCTGGACCCCTGAAATTAGACAAGCTGATTTTGTTTTGTTTTCCGTTTTGTATTCTCTTTGGTTAGCCCGTTGTAGGGAATTGTGTTCTACTTTTCGTTGTACACAGTTATTTGTGCCCAGGTATCTGAATGGGAACATAGATGTGGTTTTGCTGATGTTATTTTGTGATCTGCGAATAATAAGCCAACTGTAATGACATCTTATAATTCTTTTATTCTATGATTTCACTCAAGAAACTATATATTTACTGCAGCAATGCTTTATTTTGCTACAAAATGTAACCTTAACATTTTTATTATACCTGCTTAAATCTTAGTGTTTCTACAAAAAAAAAAAAAAAAAAAAAAAAATTTCCTTTGTAAATGCTTAATCTTTGTTCTGTCTTCAACCCACAAATTACCACAATTGTAAACTGCTGTAATCTTTTGTGTTTACCAATGTTTTAAAGCTTTGTCTTTAACTTACAAATTATTGAAATTGTAAACTGCTGTAATCTCTTTTGTAACCTTTGTTTTGGAGCTTTTCTCCCCAGGACTCCATTGAAAACGGGTTCTTATTGGCCCAATGGACTATCCTGGTAAACCAACTGTAAATAAAATAAATAAATAAAATAATAAAATCTGTTGTATTTTCTTTAATAAACTTTTGGATTACTCTATGGATTTCCAGCCTATTTGTGCAGAGGGAAAAATCTGCCTGAAAAGTGGCATTTCTCCAAGAGGGAAAAAGCTAGGAGGCTGAAACTCTGCAGGTAGGCAGAGTACTATCCACCCTACAAAGGGGTACTGCAATCCTGGCTCTGGCTTAACTGACACTTTCAGTCTGACCTCACTTTCTCTATGGAGAAGGTGTGGTTTCAGGAACAGCAGGGACAGTCTTTGCAGGTATCTGCTAACGTTACTGAATATAATGTTTCTGATTTAAATAGTATAAATTCTGAAGTTCGAATTGTGAATAGTTTTTCTATTGTTAATGTGTCTGACGTTAAGAATGATGTGGAGCCAAATGTATTGAGGAATATGCAAACTTCAGCACTATTCGAGTGGGGTGAGGAGATGGAATAATTCCCGCCGCTGGCCAATTCCCTGGCAGCTGCTGCTTTAAATAACTCAGCATCCTTGTCCTCTGCAACAGTTTCTAGGGCTACATCTGTTCACAAATGCCCTTAGATGCAGATTCAGGACTCACCAGCTCTGTATGTTTCTATAGCGGCAACTGCTGCAAAAGTGCCTGCACCTTCTTCTCGTTTTCCCGCCACGGCAGATCCTAGCACAGTGACAACTACACAATATAAACAAATGCATAAATATTCAGTTAGCACAAATTTTAGTGTTGGTGCATCTACAGGCATCAAAAAAGAAAAAAAAGAAAGCCAGCACCCAACATCCTCATGTGGCCTTGTTTAAAATAATTTTATTCCATGACCAAAAGGTGAAAAAAAATAACCAGTATGGTTATACTGGTTTCGGCAAAAGCCTTCTTCAGCAACCACACTTCAAAAAAGTGAAAAAATACATAAGCATTCACATATCCTTTATATGCAATGTGATGACGCCCGCTAGTGTACACAAAAAAATGCCACCATGTTAATTCTGATGCAAGTAATATAAATATTTTCATGTCTCAGAAATAACTAACTGTACAAGAAAGGAACACTTTTACCACTGCAGATTTACAATTTTTTGTAAAATACCTTCAAAATTGGTCATTCATCCCAGGTGGGAACAAGGCCCCCAATTTAATTATCCACATTTTTTTCTTTATTTGTTAACACTTCATGCAGTATATGAGCCTCATTGTTCCTAAACCTGATATGGTCAATAACCATAAAGCTGAAGAATCCCGTCGGATGTTTGAGCCTATGTTTGAATAAAGAATTCGAACCCTTCTTATTTTTAATGTCACTTAAATGTTCCCAACCCTCATTTTAAAGGGTTGGGACATTTGTCCCACATAAAATGCCTGACAGCTACATTGGGCTAAATAAATAACGCAACTAGTACTACAGTTAGCAAAAAATGAGACATTATAGACATGGAGAATTATAGGAAGTGAAACTATTTGGGCGTTCCTTCGTTGAAGGTTGTGCGTTAGGCCCGGCAAGCCAGTATGTAAAACTCTACTGCCAATCATTAGCGGACCGAAGTTCTGTTGTGGCAACCCCTAACCGGGAAAAGCCAAAAGAAACAAACTCTTGGACAATAGATACAGTGGCCACATGGATAGCAGCCTAATATCAGTTGACCAGTTATTGTCATTTGTTTAGTTGAACTAAAAACATGGTCATAAACCCTTTTGTAATGACTGAATAAGGATCCCAGTGACCACCCCTTCCAAAAGGAATAGGAACATCGATCTCTAATATAATTAGAATATCATCTGACCTTAATAAATGCAAATGTCTTTGAATGATGTTCATAAAACTCTGAGTGTTTCTACCATAAGTTGTAATTAATCTAAGCTCCTGTGATTTTTCTGTATCCCGAACCCAATATGACAACAGCTGTGATCTATCCTGTTGGTTAGCAAACCGACTGGCCCTAGTGACGTCTCCCACTTGATATCCCCTGTTCTTAAATCTAGATGTTAAATCTCATTGGTAATGGTCGTATGTGGAAGTATTAAAACAAATTGTCTTAATCTGGAGAAATTGTGATTTTGGGATATTCCTGATGACATGTTGTGGGTGGAAGTTTGTAGCATGTAGCAGGGTGTTGAATTGTGGAAACTTTCTGAATACTTCGCTCTCCAAAGTGTCCAAATCTGTTCAAATGGACACATCCGAAAAGGTGATCTCTGACCTAGAGTAAGTTAACTTGAATTCAACACCCCACATATTGCAATTCAAATATTCAAACCGGACTTCCTCATCTGCTCTCCACACCAACCAGCAGTCATCAAGATATCTCCTCCAAATATCCATTTCGTTCAAATAGATGTTATGACTAGTGTCATAAATCAGTTGTTCTTCCATATATGCCATGAACAAGTCTGCATAAATGGGGGCAAAAGAAGCCCCCATGGCAGTACCTTGAAGTTGCCAAAAGCACCTATTTTTGAAATAAAAAAAACATTATGGGTCAAGACCAATTCTGCCATGCAGATTAGGAGAGTATTAAAGCCTGGTTTGTACATATTAGCCCGTTCTAACCAATATTGCAAGGCTATGAGTCCTGCCCAATGGGGGATATTTGTATACAAGGAGGTGATATCTAAAGTACATAGGAGCCAGTCTGGCTCCAATTGCATGTGCAATATAATGGTAAGAAACTGAGTCGTATCCTGTATGCTTGCCCATATCAATGGTAAGGGTTTCAAATGTAGAGTAAGAAATTCTGACAAAGGCTCAGTCAAAGAGCCTCTGCCTGAAACAATCAGTCGACGGGGCGGTCTATTGGGATCCTTATGGATCTTGGGCAAAAAGTAAATATACTGTGTTTTAGGATGGTCAGCCTTAAGGTGAAAACATCCTTAGTGATGATACCCTCCTCTTCTGCTAAATTCAAGAAGTGATCAATGACCAACCAATCTGCCTGGCATCAAGTGCATAATGTCCATGACGGCAACCATGGATGCCTTGTATAAAATAACTAGACAAGAGTGCTTGTCCAGTCCCTGGGACCAATAGATGCCATCTGACCAGATAGTGGACCACTGAACCTGATCATCAGAAGAGACAGAACCCATATCCAAAAGGCAGATAATATCAGCAGTCACTGTATTAACCCATATCCAAAAGGCAGATATCAGCAGTCACTGTATTAACCCATATCCAAAAGGCAGATAATATCAGCAGTCACTGTATTAACCCATATCCAAAAGGCAGATAATATCAGCAGTCACTGTATTAACCCATATCCAAAAGGCAGATAATATCAGCAGTCACTGTATTAACCCATATCCAAAAGGCAGATAATATCAGCAGTCACTGTATTAACCCATATCCAAAAGTCAGATAATATCAGCAGTCACTGTATTAACCCATATCCAAAAGGCAGATAATATCAGCAGTCACTGCATTAACCCATATCCAAAAGGCAGATAATATCAGCAGTCACTGTATTAACCCATATCCAAAAGGCAGATAATATCAGCAGTCACTGTATTAACCCATATCCAAAAGGCAGATAATATCAGCAGTCACTGTATTAACCCATATCCAAAAGGCAGATAATATCAGCAGTCACTGTATTAACCCATATCCAAAAGGCAGATAATATCAGCAGTCACTGTATTAACCCATATCCAAAAGGCAGATAATATCAGCAGTCACTGTATTAACCCATATCCAAAAGGCAGATAATATCAGCAGTCACTGTATTAACCCATATCCAAAAGGCAGATAATATCAGCAGTCACTGTATTAACCCATATCCAAAAGGCAGATAATATCAGCAGTCACTGTATTAACCCATATCCAAAAGGCAGATAATATCAGCAGTCACTGTATTAACCCATATCCAAAAGGCAGATAATATCAGCAGTCACTGTATTAACCCATATCCAAAAGGCAGATAATATCAGCAGTCACTGTATTAACCCATATCCAAAAGGCAGATAATATCAGCAGTCACTGTATTAACCCATATCCAAAAGGCAGATAATATCAGCAGTCAAGAACCCATATCCAAAAGGCAGATAATATCAGCAGTCATTGTATTAACCCATATCCAAAAGGCAGATATCAGCAGTCAAGAACCCATATCCAAAAGGCAGATAATATCAGCAGTCAAGAACCCATATCCAAAAGGCAGATAATATCAGCAGTCACTGTATTAACCCATATCCAAAAGGCAGATAATATCAGCAGTCACTGTATTAACCCATATCCAAAAGGCAGATAATATCAGCAGTCACTGTATTAACCCATATCCAAAAGGCAGATAATATCAGCAGTCACTGTATTAACCCATATCCAAAATGCAGATAATATCAGCAGTCACTGTATTAACCCATATCCAAAAGGCAGATATCAGCAGTCACTGTATTAACCCATATCCAAAAGGCAGATATCAGCAGTCACTGTATTAACCCATATCCAAAAGGCAGATAATATCAGCAGTCAAGAACCCATATCCAAAAGGCAGATAATATCAGCAGTCACTGTATTAACCCATATCCAAAAGGCAGATAATATCAGCAGTCACTGTATTAACCCATATCCAAAAGGCAGATAATATCAGCAGTCACTGTATTAACCCATATCCAAAAGGCAGATAATATCAGCAGTCACTGTATTAACCCATATCCAAAAGGCAGATAATATCAGCAGTCACTGTATTAACCCATATCCAAAAGGCAGATAATATCAGCAGTCACTGTATTAACCCATATCCAAAAGGCAGATAATATCAGCAGTCACTGTATTAACCCATATCCAAAAGGCAGATAATATCAGCAGTCACTGTATTAACCCATATCCAAAAGGCAGATAATATCAGCAGTCAAGAACCCATATCCAAAAGGCAGATAATATCAGCAGTCACTGTATTAACCCATATCCAAAAGGCAGATAATATCAGCAGTCACTGTATTAACCCATATCCAAAAGGCAGATAATATCAGCAGTCACTGTATTAACCCATATCCAAAAGGCAGATAATATCAGCAGTCACTGTATTAACCCATATCCAAAAGGCAGATAATATCAGCAGTCACTGTATTAACCCATATCCAAAAGGCAGATAATATCAGCAGTCACTGTATTAACCCAATTCTATTCTGCAAGGAAAAGCCTTTTGGAAAAGGACAAAATCAAACTGAAGTTGCAAAAGGCCAGCAGGAAAATAGCCATGGTCACTATCCAACTGGTCGCCCTTCTTTCTTTGCACTGATTTGTGCCTACCCTTAGAGGTAGACTTTCCAGGAGGTGGTTTAGGATTGGACACACTTTCCACAATAGTAGTAATTAACAAAGACTGGTCAGTATTGTCCTGAGCAATTTCCTTGCCCCCACTATCCATAGGCAAAACAGTAGGAACATCTGGAGGTAATGAGGCCCCTGAAGAAACTACATCCAGTGCAGCAGAAGATACTTCCATTTCAATAATTTGAATCCACACCAACAAATAAAAAAGCAGAGCAGCAACCAAACCAAACAACAGGAACCACAGGCAGCAGATAACAGCAGATACCACAGACAACGAAATGTTTTACCTAGGTTTCGTCTTTTATTTTATCCAGACGTCTTCAGAAACAAACCAAGAACATGATAAAATCAAACCTTAAATACACTCATGTTGATAAAATCTACATCAATTATCCAATAAAAGCATACCCAATTAACCTACCCTAAAACCAATTAAAGGTATGAATGCAAAAGAAAAACAGAAACAAGAAAATACACTTGCAAGTTCATATTAAATGATGTAAATGTAAAAACTATACAGTTACAATCAAACATATAAATATAAAATGAATGATAATAAATATAAATATGTGTAATAAAATGGTAAAGTATGCCAAATAAACACCTAGAGCACTAACATTTACCCCAAAAGGTGTCTTAACTTCAAAATAGGAACAATACTGATGTGGTCATTAATGCCAGGAAATACGGTGGCATCCAATGTTAACTGCCACTTCATTTCACTAATGTCAAGGTGGATATCTAAGACACCCCCTTGACTATCCTTTAGATATGTTGTATAACACAAAACTTAAATTGGTGCCCACCATATTGTTGTATATGCCTGGCCAAAGCATTAGTACTTCCATTTCATCCCCAGATTTCTCAGAGGGCACAAAAGCAGTCCCTAAATCCTTAGTAGTTTCACCTGGTGTGGATGGAATAGATAAGTTAGCCATAGAGGACACGTTAGTTTCCATAGGTGAAAAAAAAATGTGATGGACTAGACTCTTGGGAAGTATACACGCCAACCACCTTCATGGCACTGGCCATTTCTCCAACCTCAGGAGTAAGCTGTTCAGCTTCCACAAAGTTTATTCCCCTCGTCCGCATCCATGGCCCGAGAGTCCTTGGGCAAAGAAGCAATTGCAATATTCCCATCAGCAAACTGATCTTCTGGTGTAACATAAACCAAAGGGCACACCGACCAATGATGTGCTTCCCCACAATGTGGACATTTATTAGAACAAGTTCTTGTGAAATGGTCCAAAGACCCACATCTGGTGCATTTCTTTGCTGGACAAACAGAGATTAAATGTGAGAAGTCCCCACAAAAGAAACAATCTCCGTTGTCCAGGATGTCTTACTGTGCCCCTATGACGTCTTACAAAGCAAACACCAGGCAGGTGCTTAATACCATCTTCAGTGGCACCCACAGTAATCCAGGCTTCCCAGCTGCCATCCCACACGCCTGGCAAGTCTGGGGAACAAGTTTTACTAATAGTATGTACCTCAGAACAAGACTGGAAAAGGAAAGACTTCACCATGTCAGCAGAAATGTATATAGTTTTAAACTGCAAATGCACTTTTTTTCTCAATTGAACATTCACCTGAGAGACCTCATAATCCAGCCAAGGCAATACATGCTTATTTTTAGTAAAAGATGCAGCCACCACCCGAGACTCAAAAAATAATTCTACCATAGCTTCAGCAGGCCATGGAATAATGCCAGCTAAATCCAAAAGTTGAATCCCTGCAGGAGAAAGCAGTTTGCTGCATAACAGTTTCAGTGACAATGCTGAGCCTGTGACAGTTTTAATTCTTACAGAGGGTTTCTGCACAAATCTTTGTGGGCTGCATGCACAGAAGCAGCATAAGTCTGTGTTTTAGACATGCCTGTAGATGCACAAATAGTAATATTTGTGCTAACTGAAGATTTATGCTAGGATCCACTGTGCTAGGATCCGCCGTGGCGGGAAAACGAGAAGAAGGTGCAGGCACTTTTGCAGCAGTCGCCACTATAGAAACTGATGCAGTTTCCGGACTCACCAGCTCTGTATAAGGGCATTTGTGAACAGATTTAGCCCTAGAAACTGTTGCCGAGGACAAGGATGCTGAGGTATTTAAAGCAGTAGCTGCCAGGGAATCGGCCGGCGGTGGGGATTCTTCCATCTCCTCACCCCACTCGAATAGTGCTGAAGTTTGCATATTCCTCAATACATTTGGCTCCACAACATCATTCTTAACGTCAGGCACATTAGCAATAGAAAAACTATTCACAATTCGAACTTCAGAATTTACACTATTTAAATCAGAAACATTATATTCAGTAACGTTAGCAGATACCTGCAAAGACTGTCCCTGCTGTTCCTGAACCCCTACTGTCTCCATAGAGGAAGTGAGGTCAGACTGAAAGTGCCAGTTAAGCCAGAGCCAGGATTGCAGTACTCTTTTGTAAGGTGGATAGTACTCTACCTACCTGCAGAGTTTCAGCCTCCTAGATTTTCCCCTCTTGGAGAAATAGCACTTTTCAGGCAGATTTTTCTCAATGTACAAATAGGCTGGAAATCCATAGATATATCAAAGTTTTTTAACACCAAAAGAAAATGAAACATGATTACAAAACACAAATACAAGAAAAAGCAACAATCAAACAAAGCAAATCTAAGCAGCAAAAATAGCAGACCATAAATAAATAATTCAAAGAAAAACGTCTGCATGTCCCCATTTGGACAACCATCCTTTCAAAATAAAAATTAACTGAGATACAGGGACAAATATAAAGCTTTGCACCTTGCTCCCCAGAGCAAATATAAAAATGGAACATAAAACAAACTCAGCTCTTCTGATGACAGAAGTCCAATGAGTTCCATAATCCCCCTACTGACACTTTGGAAGTGAAAGTGGAAAAAGTCCCGGAACTTTGAATGTGGATCTAAAAGTTCTCCAAAATCCTCTTACTCTGGAGCAGGAAACAATAAAATGTAAGGTGTTCTCAGGTTCACCACAGCCCATAAAACAGAGTCAACAAAGTCATCTGTATGTAGGTGGCATTTTAGTGGGAAGCCTGTCCAAGAATAGTCTCCATACGAAATCATGCCACTGTGGTTCTATTTTAAAAAAAACCTCTTCTGCCGGCCAAACTCTGCAACTGAAAGGAGGTTAAATGCAAATAAGCATTAATCTAAATAAAATGCGACATTCTATGAAAATACCAGTGTGAAGTGATGTCTAAATCATACATTTTTTTTATTTTTTAACTACTAATCTCACATCCTTAAGTTCATCTGATAATGGAAGAGCCAGTCTTCTTCCATCCAAAAGGAATTCCAAAAATCCAGGATGCATGTTTTTTGTAATTCTGCAACCAAGGAGTAAGCTTGAGATTTAAGCCTGGAAAAAATTTGTGCAAAAAGAGAATCTGCAAAGTCAGAATGGGAGTGCGCATCCTCCTTGGTCTGCAGGAGCATAGACTGTCCCTCTACTAACAGGATTTAAACCTGATTTCCAAAAGAAATAAAAATAATCTCTCAATAAGCATGCCGCCCAGGCATGTGGAAAAAAATAAACAGAAAAAACAAAAATGAGTTTTGCAAAAAAAAATTACCTAATAAAAGTGATTTCTTTCTAAATGATAAATGAAAAGTCTGCCAATACTGCAATTTAGTTAGAAAATCAGTTTGGTTAGAAAAGCAGAAACCAAAGATTTATAAAATTGTAATACAAATGCAGTAGATCCAAAAGGCACTCCTAAAATATTAACTCCTGTTGTATTCACAGGAAAACCTAAAAAATAATCTGGCAAATCATTTCTTGTTGTATAAAAGAAAGACTTTTTAATATTCACTGACCAACCAATTATCTTAAGAATAGGCAAAAAATGTGTCAAAATAAGTTTGCACAAGTACAGGGGTTTCAACAAAAAAAGAAATATCTGCATAAAACACAATTCTTGTCACTTCCACTGAAAAGCACTGGAATGAACAGGGAGATGAAGAAACTTTGTGCCTAAAAGTAAACCTAGCAGCTCCTACAATTAAAGCCTGTAAGTACTCATTGGGCAGCCTTGTCGAATTCCATTCCTCATGGGCAAGGGTGTCCCTAAATACCCATTCACTAAAGGAATAATATTGGAACCCTGAAAATGGTAGAGAAACAATGAATGCATTTCCTGACAAAAACCATATGCTTGCAAAATGGAAAGTAAAACAGTATGAGAGATGTTGTCAAACGCCTGTGTAAGATCGCATGGCAACACTCCACCCTGAAAATCAGATGGTAAAGAAAAAAGGACTTGTGCAGCATCAGTAAATCCCAGAAGGGCATACCTGGTACACCAAACACTCCAGCATCTAGTAAAGAAGACAAACAACCTGAGAGCTTCAACTGTAAAATCTTCATAAAAATGTTATAGTCCACATGACAGAGGGCTATAGGTCTCCAGTTTTTAATGTTAGCCTTATCTCCTTTCTTCCATAGAAACTTCAAAGCTATTGAAAGAAATGAAGTGCCTGTAAATCCAGAAGCCAACCACTCATTGAACAAATGAACTTGTGTTTGTGTGTGTCAGATAAAGAAGTATAAAAACAGTAAGGAATACCATCTAGACCTGGAACAGATTCCCTTTTTTCTAGCAGTTGCAATACCTTTTTAAGTTCAGGCAGGGTAATGTTATTCTCCAAGGCAGCTCTGAATGCAGCTGGCAAAAAATTTAAATGCCAAGAGAATGTAGGAGTAGACTTCCCACCATACAAGTTTTTAAAATAATTTTTAACTATGTTCATAATGTCAGTGTGCGCATTACATAAGGTACCATTTACATCTTGCAAGCATGTCATAGTAGTGGATTTTTGTGTGTGTTTTTTTACCCACAAAAGGTAAATATTCCTTACCCATACCCTTTAGTGAGTGGGCAAGGTTAAACATCTTTACCTTCACACGTTCAATGTTCAGATCATAAAGTGTCCTCAGAGCTAAGTAAGGTTAGTATGTGCAAAACTTTGGTATTGTATGTAAGCATGTCTGGTTGCATCTTTGAGTGCAGAACAGTGATTATGAACAAAAAGTTTATACCTTTTCAATAATTTTACTTCAAAATCTGCCCACCAGCCAGAGAGAGAATCATACAATTCACTCAATGAATTGTGGCCTTCTCACAACTCCTGCCATACTGTGGTCCAGTCTGGAGATTTCAAATAGGGTTCAGTTTTGCATAGCCCTTACCTTTATGTAATTTGTGGCTTTCCTGGAAGCTCCCCGGTGGGTCAATGGCAGAGTCTCGTTCGTTATCGGAATTAGCCAGACAAATAGCTCCACCAACTAACAACGGTCATGCACCACCACCCACAGAATCGAGAAAGAGCTATCAATCTGTCAATCCTTTCCGTGTCCGAGCCGGGTGAGGTTTCCCGTGTTGGGTCAAATTAAGCCGCAAGCTCCACTCCTGGTGGTGCCCTTCCATCAATTCCTTTAAATTTCAGCTTTGCAACCATACCCCCCCCCCCCGGAACCCAAAGACTTTGGTTTCCCGGAAAATGAGTATGAAAGTAAAACATGGTCTGTGAGAGGTAGAAGACTGGAAGAGAAATCAGAACAAGTCAGGTTAGGAGAGAAATCAGAACAAGTCAGATTAGTAGAGAAATCAGAACAAGTCAGATTAGCAGAGTGCCAACAGCAATCGATCACAGTTTTTACATTACAATGAACGTAAGTGTAAGCTGGGGAAAAACATAATGATAAAGAAGCATTATGCATGATTTTATGACATAATTTAATATCACATGTTGTGCTTAGATGTCCTTCAAGTAAAAGGGTATTGAAATCCCCTGCAAAAATTATTGGATAGTCCACCTGCAAAAATGGAACCAAAAATGTAAACATTTTGCACCTCTCACCCAAGTTTGTGTAAGCATAAATAAAAATGATCCTATAAAAAACATTATTATGGGTAATATCTAAACAAATCAACGTGCCAGGAATTAAGTGCATAAATTCTTTCACCACAACAGTAGAGGCCTTGTATAGCACCACAAGGCCTGAGTGTTTATCCAAACCTTTTGACCAGTAAATTCCATCAGACCATAAAGTGGACCATTGGGCTTGGTCAGCATCAGAGAGTGAACCCGTGTACATGAGGCATAGCATATCTGTATTCAACGCTGTAACCCATTCTGCTAGACAAAGATGTTTGGAGAAGGACAACATCATGTTGATGCAGAATGTCATTAAGAAATTAGCCATTATCACCATCGACTTGAGTACCTTTTTTCTTTTGTGAAGATTTCTGTCTGCCCTTAGAAGTAGATCTGCCATGAGGTGGTTTAGAGGTAGATCCACTGACCTTTTCCTTAGTTGTTTGAGATTGTGCAACATTGTCAGGAGCCATTGCCTTGTCACCAGTGACTGCAGTGTCTATACACGAAACAGCAGGAGTAGTTGTAATGTCTGCAGTAACCATACCTGAAGGAGTAGATGAAATATCCATTTCATCTCCAGAATTGTCATAAGTAACAGAAAAAGAAATCATTTCCTCACCAGTCATGCCTGGTGTGGGAGGGGCAGGTGGGTAAAAGGTGGGGGTACTACAGATTCTGGGGTACATACTGATGAGATGGTCCAGCAATCTGTGAAGTGTGTAAATCAGCCACTTTCGTGTCACTGACCACTTCTCTAAAATTAGGAATCAGCTGTTCAGCACTCACAAGGTGTGTATCCCCCTTGTCCACATTCGTGGCCCGAGGGGGTTGAGATGTAGGAGGAATTTCCCTCCATTTCTTTATCAGTAACCTGATCTTCTGTAGGGACTGAAACCAAAGGACACACTGACCAGTGGTGTGCATCCCCACAGTGTGGGCATTTATTTGGACACGATCTAGTAAAGTGGTCTAAAGACCCACACCTTGTACACTTCTTGGCTGGACAAACCGAGATTAAATGGGAAAAGTCCCCCCAAAAAAAAAAATCTCAGTTGCCCAGCATATCTTAATGTGCCTCTATGACCACCAACAAAACACACTCCAGGTAAATGTTTTATACCAGACTCTGCTACCCCCATAGTAATCCAAGCTTCCCAGCCCCCATCCCACTCTCCAGGCAAGTCTGGGGAACAGGTTTTAGTTATATTGTGAACTTCTGAACAATTCTGCAAGAGAAAGGACCTCACCATATCAGCTAAACTATAAATGGTCTTAAACTGCAGTTTAACTTTTTTTCTTAACTGCACATTCAGTTTTGAAACTTCATATTCCATCCATGGGGAAACATTTGTTTTTGGTATATGTAGAAATAAAGTTAGCTGCCACCACCTGGGATTCAAAGAAACATTCTACAATTGCTTCTGCTGGCCAGGGAATAATACTGGCTAGATCTAAAAGCCTAATTCCTGCTGGTGCTAACAGTTTGAACCACAACTGTTTTAGTGACAATGCCAGACCCAATACAGTTTTGATCCTAACAGAGGGCTTTTGCACAAATTTTTTAGGAGCTGCATGTACTGAGGTAGCATAAGATTGTATTTTAGGCATACCAGTAAAAGCATCATCCTTAAATTGTGTGCTAGACAAAGTTTTATCTATTTGTTTATGTTGTCCCAATGTCATTAAGTTAGGATCTGCAGTGGCTGGGAAAAAAGTGCAGGTACTTTTGCAGCCGCAGCTGCACTAGAAATAGTTAGTGTCAGAATCTACCAGTTCAGTGTAAGGGCATTTTGTAACTGTTTTTACCTTAGTTGCTGGTGCTGATGTAAAGGATGTAGTAGAAAAAGATGCTGAAGGTACTTAAAGCGGCAACTGCTAAGGATTCAGCTGGTGGCGGGAATTCTGTTATCTCCTCTCCCCATTCAAATAAAGCAGCGGTCTGCATGTTCCTCATTAAAGTTGGCTCCATACTCAAATTTTCAGTAGCAGGCATATTTGCAATGGAAAATTTTTCAACAGTTTTAACATCCGTAGTTACCTCCATAGAAACATTAGGATTAGAGATTGTAGCTGCTCCCTGCATGGGATCGCTCCTGCTGCTCCTGAAACCCCACCCCCTCGATAGAGGAAGTGAGGTCAGACTGGAAGTGGCACTTAAGCCAGAGACAGGATTGCAGTACCGTTTTGTAGGGTGGATAGTACTCTGCCTACCTGCAAAGTTTCAGCCTCGTAGCTTTTCCCCTCTTGGAGAAATGCCACTTTTCAGGTGGATTTTTCTCTATATGTACAAATAGGCTAGAAATGCATTGAGAAAGCCAAAACCAATAAACTGTCATACTGAAAGTGGCAGTACAATGGGTATTTATTAAATAAATCAAATTACAGAAAAGCAGAAACTGCACATTATACCATACAAAACCTAGATTACAAGAAAGACAATGCAAAAGAAAACAATTTAAGCTAAGGCAAAAATGTTAAAAATGAGAAAGGATGGTGAGTAGTCTTAATGTCCAAGAGTTTTGTGCCAGCCATGCAGTCAAAAGCCGGATGCAGAGTGCCATTGAAAATGGTTTGCCAGTTCTCGCCTCCGCGCATCGACTGCGCCACTAGAGATGCATGACTGAGACAAGTAAAAAGTCCGTGTGCCTGATGGTATCAGTCCAGAGTCTGCCATAATTCCCATAGAGACATTTGTCCACTGTGAGTGGAAATAGTAAAGAGGTGGAGAACTGGTGTTTAAGGTATGTCAGAAATGGTTGAATCCTCTGGCAGGTGATGTGTTCGCTGTCCTCAATGTCATCACAGTCCGCCCTGAAGCAATGTCGTTCCATGACAGGTCGAAGAAAATAACCAGCCTTGATGGGGGACCCTGTTAATAGAGCATCTCCATTGAGGGTAACTGCGATAGTGGAGTCTATGTTGTCAGAGGCCCATGGGTGCTGTGCCAGTCCTAGTCTGCATAAGCATCAATGGCATATCCATCATGCAGTAATTGCGCATACCAGTCCTTGTGCATATGTGAGAGAACGGCTTGTGTAGTGTGATGGCATCTTAGGAAAATTTGAACATCCTGTAATTCAGGATCAACAATATCCCTAGTTCTTTTGCCCTGCAAGGCAGCTGTCCAAAAGGCACCATGGAAAGTAGTCATGAGCCTACACAACAGCATCAAATCAGAATAGAAGTGTGCTATCAAAGGGTATAAAAACACTGTGTAAATATAACACTGGGTGCACCAAAGAAAATCCCCCTTTGTGTGGAGGGGAGTATAATATCCCTCGTTTAGTTGGATTAATTGCAATTCCGCAAAAGAATGTAAAGACATCTGCAAGTAGTTTTGTAATCCACTGGTAAGGGAAAAAGTAAACAGTAAAAACGTACCTCAAAATACTTAAAAAGGTCCCATTGAGCAAGTACACTTTTTTTGGAGAAGGAAAGGGCAAATGTCCTCCAAAAGGAGTTTGTGTGAGGTAGAGCGAACTAGGTCACGACAGCATGTCCTGATGAAGTCTGGCGTGCCAAATGGAATTCCCAGGATGGTAAGACCCTGTGTAGTGAACGTGATGCCATGAATATTCATAACCTGTAATGGAGAGGGAGTAAAGGCCTTGGTCTTGGCATAACTGAGCGACAAGCCAACATCAGCAAGGAAGTGTAAGAGAGTGTGGAGGAGATGAAAGAGGTGTGGTATGGCAATAATAGTGATGTCATCAGCGTAAGAGAAAAAATGTGGGAGCAGAACCCCATAGCAGGAGTATGAGTAAGGAGACGGGTCTAGTGTGGCTCTAACCTTATACAAGGTAGCTGCAATGACAAGAGTTAACAGAAAGCTACTAAGAGGGCAGCCCTGGTGGATGCCGTTAAGCATACATATGGTGTACCCCTTCCATCCATTGACATATGGTAGAAGTTTAATAGAAGAATTAATGGAAGCAATACACATAGAACATGAGGACCAAAGCCAAATGCATGGAGTATAGAGATGAGAGTATTGACTGATACTGTCAAACGCCTTGGTGAGATCGCATGAAAGGATTCAAGACTGCTTAGTCTGCAGAGAATGCGTTGTGGCAAACTTGAGGTTGTGAAGCAGGTCAATAAGTGGTATCCAGGAATGCCAAAAATTCCTGGATCAGTAATGAAATGCAAAGTAGATCGTAAGCGAAGCGGTAAAATTTTAGCAAAAAGCTTATAATCGGTATTGCAGAGAGATATGGATCTCCATTTCATGAGACGAGATTTATCACCCATCTTCCAAATAAATTTGATTACAATGGTAAGGAGTGTGGGTGAGGAAATGCCATCCAATAGCCATTCATTAAAGAGGTGCAATACCGTGTCCAGTTGTGGAGGTGTAAGAGCATGGTAGAAAGAGTAGGGGATGCCATCCAATCCTGGAATGGTTTGTTTGGTGTGCATGGCTGAAATGGAATTAAGCAATTCTGCCTTGCTAATGGGGGCCTCCAATTTGGCCTTAAAGGTTGGTGGTAGTCGAGGGGATAGGCCAATGAGCGTCTGTAACAGGCTTGCCAGCATATTGTCTAGAGAGGTAAGCATGTACCTCTTGAAGGATGCCATCTTTGTCAGAGACAGATATGCCAGTGTCAGTAGTGAGTATGCTTATGAGTGATTCCTTACGAAGTGTATCTTTACCAATGAAGGGAAGAAACTGTAGTGCTGTGCCTGTGAAGGAATATGCTAAATTCCACAAGGTGGTGCGTAACCTGAGTGTTGCAATGATAAAGGTGCCGGAGGTGCGCAGACACCTGAGGTGCCAGCCTGTAAGGAATGAGTGAGTGTAGTGTAAGCAGTGGTAGTGATCTTCTTGAGCTGTGAATGGAAAAGCCAGGCAAAGAGAGTGTATCGAGCAAACAACTTTTGTTTAAAATCAACCCACCAAGCAGTAATAGAATCATAAAAGTCGAGCAAAAGTCAGAACAGCCTGCCATTGTGGCGTGGACAACCAAGCCGCATTGAGCCTGGGCGGGACCCCTTCCCTGGCCAATGGAGGTGGAACTACCAAAGGAATAGGTGAGTGCAGAGTGGTCTGTAAAAGGCAAGCGGATCGAGCTGTGTGCAGTACAATGGAGTGTGGATGAGTGGCAACAATAGCCAACACGTGTCTGGGCTGTAGCATGGAAGTAGGAGTGTCTGACCCAGCAATGGAGAGAGCAGCAGTGCGTAAAAGATCATAACATTTCGCAATGTCACATTCCCTGTTACTAGATTTACGATTCAAATGGCAATTGAAATCACAAAAGATGATGTTGCACTCCACTAAAAAGTAAGGCCTCAGCAATTCAAAAAATCTACAACGGTGAGTAATATAAACAAAGGCATAGATTACAATGAAGCAGGAGCATGGCTGCCCCGCATACCTGACCAAGCCTCTGTGGCCGTTGATGAAACTGACACCTGGAAGATGCTGTACACCCGTGAACTTGATGTTAGGTTCCACCCAGATGGTCCAGGATGCATCCCAGATGCCGTCCATATCAGGGTCATGATATTTCGAGATGGAGTTAACAGCTGCACAGTGCTGAGTAAAGTGAGCTTGAATGTCCTCCTCCCGCACGTAGACTGAGCGAAACTTCACTGAGAGCCGCTTGCGGATATTTACGTCCAACATAGAGATGGTAAAGTCCTTCCATGGGAGTTGGTGATGACGTTCTGTAAAGGCTGTGCTGAAGGCAATAGCTCCCTCATGTGTTTCAAAGAAGAGGTCGGCATAATCATCCCTCCCAACATGACACTGCACAAATGGAGCTGGGTGATATGCCCAGGGGCTTCAAGACGGTGTGCCAGATGATTTTGTTGGAAAGAGGATGATGAAGGTTGGATTTTAGATGGATTAATGGCTTTGAAATCAGCCTGGAATGTGGAAGTCGTTGGGTGGTGTTCACTGGAGGAGCTCGGGCAGCAGAGGCATAGGTGGTCTTGGAGGTGGTTTGTAGTAGATGCTGCACTGTGCCAGCAATGTGTCTGACCAGTTGGGAGGCCAGTGGAGAAAGCGAAGGATCTGTCGGGGTAGAGTCCAATGGAAGGTGTGCATCAACAACTTCTCCCCAATCCAGGATGTGTTGGTCAGCCAATGTGTCCAAGAAGTCGGAATCCTGCAGCCGCTCGAAGGACACAGGTCCAGGAGAGGAAAGCTGCAAATGGCCTCTGCCTCAGGCAGCAGTAGTTTGTGATGTGATGAGCGTGGAGGCGATCCTACCAGTTGGTACAGGTGGTGGGCATTGCAGTTGCCTGGGAAAAGTACAAGATGAGCCTTGTACAGCAGAAGAAGACTTTGCGGCAATGGTATTAGTTTCTCTTGAGAGGTCAGGAGAAACAAAGGCTGCAGAAGAAGATCCCTGTAAATGAAAACTCTGGGAAGTAAATGCAGTTTGTTGCTGTCCAGAGGCAGAAGCAAGTCCATCAGTTGGTGTGGGCTGGAAGTGCTGCAAAAGACCTGGGTGCAGCATCATAAGGTCATTTTAAAGCAGGAAGAGCCGATGTATTCGGCTGTAAAGCCATTTTTTTATCTAAGGATGTAAAAGAAACACAAGCTGCAGGAGAAGAAATCCCTGCTTGACAGCTCTGGGAGATGAGTGGAGGTTGCAGCTGTCCTTGGTCAAAATTGAGCTCAGTAGATGGTGTAGCCTGCAAATGTTGCAAGTGGGTGCTTGCAGCATTGAAAGAGCCCTGAGGGGCTTGAAAAAACGATGTTTCATTCCGCAGTCGTTTTTGCAAGTGGTAAAGCGGAAACACAGGCTGCAGAAGAAAAAGTCTGTGGATGACATCTCTGGGAAATAAGAGTATTGTGCTGCTGTCCAGGGGCAGAAACAATCCCATTCATTGTTGCAGTCTAAGTGATCCAGTTGGCTACATGCCGCAGTTAAACAGCCTTGAAAAGCAGAAAAAAAAGTTTAATTTACATGTGGAGGTGCAGGAGAAGTAAAGCCTGCAGGAGAGAATTCCGAAGTGACAGCTGTTTGAACATAGCAGGGTTTTGAAGCTGTACAGGGGCAGAAGACATCCCATGTGTTGGCAGATTCTGTAAGCGCTGCAGTTCGCTGGGTGCAGCATGAGAAAGATCATGGGAAGCAGAGAAAGTTGTTTTATCGGTTCTTGAAGCTGTCTCTTCTACAAATGCAGGAGAAACAAAGCCTGCAGGAGAGGGGTCCAAAGTGTGACAGCTGTTGAGCAGGACAGAATTCTGAAGCTGTCCCAGTGTAGAAGACAGCCCATTTGTTTGTAGACTGTAAGTGCTGCAGTTGGCTGGTGGCAGTATTAGAAACTCTATGGGAAGCAGAAAAAGCTGTTTTATCAGTAAATGAAGCTGGTTTATCTACATGTGCAGGAGAAACAAAGCCTGCAGGAGAGAAGTCCAAGGAGTGACAGCTGTTGGAAATGGCAGGGTTTGGAAGCTGTCCAGGTGTAGAAGGCATCCCATTGACTGGTAGACTCTGTAATTGCTGCAGCTGGCTAGGGGCAGCATTGGAAAGTGCATGAGAAGCAGAAAGACGTTTTTTTCAGTTGTCTGTGGAAATGCAGGAGAAACAAAGGCTGCAGAAGAACAGTCCAAGGAGTGACAGCCCTTGGAATTGGCTGCATTTTGCAGCTGTTCAGGCGCAGAAGACAACCCATCCCTTTGCAAAGGCTGTAGGTGCTGCAGTCAGCTGGATGAAGCCCTAGAAAAGCAGTTGGAAGCAGAAAAAGCCGTTTTTTTTTCGGTAGATAAAGCAGATGTCTGTAAAAATGCAGAAGAAGCAAAGGCTGCAGGAGAAGATCTTGGAGTGACAGCTTGTGGAATCAGGTGTAGTTTGGAGCTGCCCAGGTGCAGATAACTACCCACTAGTTGCATATTCTGCAAATGCTGCAGTTGGCCAGATGCAGCATTGGGAAGTCCTTGAGAAGCAGTAAAAGCCGTATTTGCATCAGGCATGGCATCCAAGGTCATACAAGTGTCCAAGACTGCGGCAGCCCAAGGCTTTATGGTGTCCGAGCCAGGCAGGCGATGTCCTGAGGAAATCTGCAGGTCAAGAGGCTGGAAAGCTGTTCGTTGAGGAGATGGCCAAACAGGCAACTTCTGCATGCTGACAGAAGCAGAAACAGATTCAGCTGATGCTGACAACGTCTCTGTCACTGTAGGGCCCACGGAAAGATGGCAGTTTGCGGCCATCTGTTGTACGTTAGTCTTCTAGAATCATGGAGTCAGAAGGAGAAGCAGGCAGTGTTCCTATTAAGCTGTGAAAAAGTTAAATCCTTGATAAATCTGTAATCTTCAGCCATACCGGCAGTAAAAGAGGGTGGATTCCCACTCGCAGAGCTGGACATAACACGTCTGATGGCAGTTAAGCCAGAGCCAGGATTGCAGTACCCTTTTGTAGGGTGGATAGTGCTCTACATACCCGCAGAGTTTCAGCCTCCTAGCTTTTCCCCTCTTGGAGAAATACCACTTTTCAGGCGGATTTTTCTCTATGTTCAAATAGACTGGAAATCCATAGAGTAATCCAAAAATGAATTATAGAAAATACAATAGATCACAAAATAACATGAGCAAAACCAGATATATGTTCCCATTCAGATACCTGAACACAAATAACTAAATGTTTACAACGAAAAGTAGAATGCAATTCCCTACAACAAGCTAACCAAAGAGAATAAAAAAACGGTAAACAAAGCAAAATCAGCTTGTCTAATTTCAGGGGTCCAGAAACACCCGTAGTTACCATACAGAAACTTTTCTAAATTTAAAGGAAACAAACAAGGAACCAAAAATTTGGTCCAAAAAAAACTCCCAAAACCCCTAACCCTGGAACAAGAAAAAAAATATGACCAGGTGTTTCCAACTTCAAGACAACCCTGAAAACACAGAGGTGCATCCCCCTTGCAGAAAAAAGTGATGAAGCGGCAACCTATTCAATGAACAGCGCCACATAGTCATGCCAATGAGGTACCCGCCTCAAAAACATCCTGCACGGCAACACCCCATGCTTTCGAAAGGAAGAGTAATCCTGAAAAACATTCACAACATGCCTTGAAGACAGAGCCAAAACCATACCAAGACTTAACTGGATGTTGAATGTCATAGGTGTGCAAACCATAACGTAACACAACTTGATGAATATCCAACAATTCAGGAGAGGATACCCACCTCCCTCGCCCCAAAGCCAACCAAAAAGAAGGGGAAGAGGCAAATAGAAACAGATATACCAAATAATCCTCCCCAGCACATAAGTGAAGAAAAAAACAATGAGCATGATATATTTGCAAAAATAATGGGTGCTTCAAAGAACATCCATCCTGTGAAGGTGCAGCATAAACCACTCCCCTATGGACGGGATTTAAACCACATTTCCAGAAAAAATGAAAATATAAACCCAATAACCTTGCAACCCAAGACAAAGGAAAAAAATAAACCATAAAAACGTGTAAGAAACGAGACAGAAAAAAAGTAGAAAGCTAATACACCTTCTTTCGATGAGAGACAAAAAGTCGACCAAAAACCAAACAAAACTACAAGCCGCATCAATCACTACTCCCCTTCTACAAAGGACAAGGACCCAAATCAAATTCACAAAATCCGCACACCATCAATAGACACTAGGAAACCCAAAGAAACCTTATCAGAAGGAAAGACTACAGAAAAAGCAACAGACTTCTGAAAGTTAAACATCGACCCCATCGCCCAAATAAGAGGAACCAAAACATCAGAAAAATGACCCTTCAAAACAGAATCCTCCAATAAACAAATAACATTGTCAACATAAGAGAAAACCCTAGGAATAAGAACACCACGACAGAAAAACAAAAAAAGAGCAAAGGAAAGCCAAGCCTGAAAACAACGCAGAACAGCAGAGACTACCAAAGACAAAAGATAGCTGCTCAAAGGACAGCCCTGCCTAATACCATTATGCATTACAACCTCTTCACCCACCCAACCACTGGCACAACAGTCGATCCTCTAAGCACAAAAGCCAGCCATAAACAAAAACCCTCTCCAAAACCATAAGCCTGCAATATACATAAAAGCATGTTGTGAGAAATATTATCAAAAGCTTGAGTGATATCACAGGACACTACAACTCTGTGTGAGCTATCTCTCATATATGCAACAACCTCTTTAGAAATAAACAGCTTCCTCATTGGCCTACAAGAGATACCATATACTCCTGTCTCCAGAAAATGTAACCGGGGCGAAAACCTAAATTGAAAAACCTTCATATAGATTTTATAATCAGTACTACAAAGGGTGATGGGCCTCCAATTTGCAAGAGAGGCCCTATCACCTTTTTTTCCAAATAAAATGCAATGCTACCCTCAAAAAAGAAGCATCTCTGAAACCCCTAACCTGCCATTCATTAAACAAATCCACTAGAACTTGCAAGTGACCATCGTTTAGTAAATCATAAAATCTATAGGGAATGCCATCCACTCCAGGAGCAGCAGATTTTGCAGCCAAGAGCCTGATAGCTTCCCACACCTCATCCAAATGAATAGGAGCATTTAAAACTGAAGAGAAGGAGTGAGGCACTGAAGGGCACACTCCAGAGCTCATCAGAATCAGGCTTACCACCAAACAGATAATAATAACAAATAAAGATGAGCAACATCCAAGATTCCCCGTCTAGAGTTTTGCAAATGCCCAGCAAAATCACGGAAACACCTAATAGTAGAATCCTGAACTATATTACGCCTGCCAACGTAAGGTAAAGACAACTCCCCTTTACCCTGCATAATGTGCCAAATTATATAAGTTTAACCATCACTCTGCGACTATTAAGATCAAAGAGCCAATGCAAATTGATGAAAGATTTAGCTTGTCAGAAGCCAGGTAAGTCTGATAAGCGTCATGAGTGTATTCCTTCAATTCCTCATGAAAATAATGCAAAAACCACATGTATCAGGGCAACAGCTTGACCTTAAATGTCTGACCACCAAGAAGACAGATTGGCATAAATGCCAAATAAAGTAGAATGGTCGAGCCACAATTCCTCAAAGACCTTACGCCAAGAAACAAGGTCCAAATAAACTGGGGACATACAAAAAAAGCCCTTGCCCTTAACTGAATCCTTCCTGATCCCAAAGCCATAAAGCAGGACAAAGTGATCAGTGAAGGGAAGTAACCAAGAGGCTAATAAATCTGCTGACATCCCCTGAGAATGCCAGCAAAAGTGTATGCAGGAAGTGACCTGCCCATGCCTATAGGTAAAAGAAGGCGCAGGCGCAAGGAACATCCCAGCAGGACCTCATAACTGTATAACAACTCTGAACATCCTGATGACAACTAGTCCTGCCTTCAATTAGATGAGAGTTGAAATCTCCACAGACTATGATGGGATAATCTGCCATCAAATAAGGTAACAGAAAGGAAAATAATTTTACATTCTCAGATAAAGCACCATATGCATAAATAAAATGCGGAAAAACTGTCCAAAAACAGATATCAAAAAGCAATAAACAGCCAGGCACTAAATGCAAAAAGTCCTTGACTTCAGTATAGTCCTTTTTACAAATAACCATAATCCCCGAATATTTATTCAAACCACAAGAAAAATAAACATCCTTTCCACAAAGTGGTCCATTGTTGGATCGCCGCAGAAGTCCACAAACAAATGTCTAGTAAGCAGATCATGTCTGCCAAAACAGTAGACAACCAGTCTAAAACCTGGAACCTCTTTGCAGAGGACAACATGAGATTAATGTTGCAAAAAGCTAACTGCAAATCAGCCATGGTCCTTGGAATGACGAGACGTTCCTGCCATTTGCCGCTTCTTTCTTTTCACTGAAGAACCAGAAACCTCTGCAGAATTCTCATCAGCAGCCATGGAATCTCCTTGAATACCCTGAAAATCAGTCACCACTGCCGCCCCATCAGTATCCGTATCATCAGGCTCAGACAATAAATTTACCTCATCCTTATCCGCCAAACAAGAGACATCATCAGAAACAATAACCATATTAACAAAGGCCATCCCTGAAGAAGTCGGAGGTGCGACAGAAGCAAGCTGTACCTCAGACGAACCCCCTCAATAGAAGGTGGGGCCGCCCTACTTGGTGTCAAAGGAACTGGAAGCAAATGCAGATCAGAGTCATTAACAACAGCAACATCCAATAAAGGAACAGAAGACTCACCCTGTGCAGATGCTGAAACTAATGGTGTAGCCACAGAATCCTTGCCCCTAGAAACAGAGCCAGAAGTAGAAGCCGACAAAAAAAAAACAGTAGGACAGTCAGCCTAATGATGAGGAGCATTGCAATACAGACAATGTTGTTTACAAGCCCTGGCAAAGTGATCCAGAGCACCACACAAAGAACACTTTCTGGCAGGGCAAGCCTGCACTACATGCATAAAAGCGCCACAAAAGAATGCCGAGGCTGACCAGGATAACATAGCACACCCCTCTGCCCTGAAACCAAACAAACGCCAGGAATATGCTGCAAACCAGAAGGGGTTACAGTCATAGAAACAGCCTCCCATCCCCCCATCCCACACACCAGGAATAGCCTTGGAAAAAGTCTTCAAAATGGAATACAAATGACTGGAATAATGCAGCAAATAACTGATATCTGCAGAAACATGAATAGTTCTAAAGTTCAGTCTCACCCTTTTCCGCAACTGAATGTCTAAATGTGAAATACCAAACTGACCAAGGTGCAGTAGACTTATGCTGCAAAAAATAATTTGTAAAGTCTGTGGCTGAATCCTGATTCTCAAAAAACACATCGGCAAAAGTCTCTAAACCCCACTGAATAACTGCACATAATGCCCTCGGTGGCACCCCTGCAGCATACAACAACTTTTGCCACAAAAGCCCATCAGTAACTGAAACTCCCTTGAGTGATTTCACCCATCATAAGGTTTAGAAACTAACCTCGATGCTGCTGCCAACAGAGCAGTTGCATAAGATTTCACTGCTGCCTTTTCAGGCCAAGGCGGCACATCCACATGCTCACATGCTGCCCTTCCTTAGAACGAGAAGCAGCCAAAAAAGAATGTCGCAAAGCAGCAGAAGACAAACCGGAAGTACTGGCAAGAACAGCAGAAGTAGTAGAGCCCTCGTAAAAAAAACTCAGCCGATGCAGAAGAAACAACATTTGAAACAGAAAAAGTAGAAACAATACCTTGCTGTAACAAAGTAAAAAGTGCCACATCCTCTCCAGAGAACTTAAAACTAGCCCCAGCAGAATCCAGTACTGTAGCAGCCAATGAGCCACGCAGAGGAGCTTCTTCTGGCATATCAGATCCCCAAGTCGATAAAGCATCTGTATGTGAATCCCTTGATGCTTGAAAATGGGAAACAGTCTGTATAAGTTGTAGAATCCATTAACTGAGCAGAATCAACAATGAATTCAAAATTAGAAGCAGCAGCAACACGAGACATAGTAGAAGCTGCAAGTACAGCATGAGCGCCATCAGCTGTCGCCATATTAACCGCCAAACTGAAAGTGGCAGTTAAGCCAGAGCCAGCATGGCAGTACCCTTTTGTAGGGTGGATAGTACTCTGCCTACCTGCAGAGTTTCCGCCTCGTAGCATTTCCCCTCTTGGAGAAATACCACTTTTCAGGCAGATTTTTCTCTGTGTACAAAGAGGCTGGAAATCCATAGAGAAAGCTAAAACCAATAAACGGTCATACTGAAAGTGGCAGTTAAGCCAGAGCCAGGATTGCAGTACCCTTTTGTAGGGTGGATTGTACTCTGCATACCTGCAGAGTTTGTTTCCTAGCTTTTCCCCTCTTTTCAAGCGGATTTTTCTCTATGTACAAATAGGAGGAAGATTGGAACTGTGACCTGCAAGGAAGGAAATAAACACGGATCAAACGCTACTGCTTCTGGTGTCGTCTTTTAGAACAAACAAACACCTTGCATGCTGACTGCCCACCATCTTAGGCAAGGACTAACAGGATTAAGAGAGATCAGGCCCTACAAGGGACAACAGAGGTTCTTATAAGAACCTACGGATACCCAACCCAGTCTAAGGGCAACTAATAGGTCTGGCTTACTAGGATAACCCTCCAGGTTCCTCTGTAAGGCCACATAGACCACAAAGGTTCTTCTAAGAACCCACAGAACACATCTGCAGGAGCCCAGCCTTACATAAGGGGGAACCTACTGAGGTTTAATCTGACAGGGTACCTAGGGCGGCCCTTTTAAGGGCCACTTCAGCTCTAACTAACACAACAACAGCCCTCTTCAGGGCTTCAACAGTCCTCCTTTGGACTTCAGTCCTCTCAGGGCTACAACTATAAGGTCACACCCCAGGACAACTACAGTACGAATCATCTACTGAAAATTCCTTTTGAGGACTACTTCCTGAGCCTCCAAAAAGCACTATTCTTTCCAGGTAGTGTTCTTCCCTCACGTACAAATAGGCTGGAAATGCTTAGAGAAAGCTAAAA